>NC_025999.2:35167741-35529523 GCF_000442705.2 Elaeis guineensis | reverse complement strand
ATCTAACAAACTCTCACTTGACCTAATGCTAATTGGCTACATATCTAAGTCCCATCTTCTCAAGGTGAGCTTTCAATCTTTTGCTGGCCAATGCTTAGTCAGGGGTCTACCACATTTTTTGGAGTCGACTCTCTTGACCTCGACTAACCCTTTTCGAGATAATCACGGATCAGATGGAATCGCCGCTTGATGTGCTTGGACTTTTGGTGAGACCTTGGCTTCTTAGCTAGGGCTATAGCGCTATTATTATCGCAGTAAAGAGGTATGGCATCCGATGATATCACTCCAAGCTCTGTGGCAAACTTCTTGTACCAGAATGCCTCTTTTGCAGCTTCCGATGCAGCAATGTACTCTACCTCCATGGTGGAATCAGCAATCACCATCTGCTTGAAATTCTTTCAGCTAACTGCACCACCATTACAAATGAATAGACTCTCAGATGTCGACTTTCGATCATCTATATCAACATAAAGTCTGAGTCTATATATCCCTGAATCTGGAGTTCTCCATTCTCAAAGACTAGAAACATATCCTTAGTTCTTCTCAAGTACTTAAGGATACATTTCACAGAAGTCCAGTGCTCTTCATCTGGATTTGACTGATATCTGCTTGTGACACTTATAGCATGGGCTATTCAGGTCGTGTATATAGCATGGCATACCATGAAGCTCCCTATTGTCGAAGCATAAGAGATTTTGCTCATGCGTTCAATCTCCTCAGGTGTGCTAGGGCACATCTTCTTCGAAGATGAATGCCATATCTAAAAGGTACTAAACCTCTTTTGGAATTTTCCATGCTAAACCTTTTTAGCACCTCCTCTATGTATATCTTCTATGAAAATCCCAGCATCCTATTTGGTCTATCTTTATAGACCTTAATACCCAGTATAAAAGATGCCTCTCCGAGATCTTTCATAAAGAACTCCTTAGACAATAATACTTTGACTGAGGTCAACATGAGAATATCATTTTCAATTAAGAGGATGTCATCTACGTACAATACGAGGAAGACAACTGTGCTCCCACTGACCTTTTTGAACACACATGGTTCCTTCTTATTCTTGATGAAACCAAAAGTTTTGATCACATCATTGAAATGAGTATTCCAGCTCCGACATGCTTGCTTAAGTCCATAAATGGACCTTTTCTACTTGCAGACCTTGTGATCATCATCACTGGATGTGAAACCAAGTGGCTGTTCTATATAGATATCTTCCTCAAGATGTCTATTTAAGAACGTCATTTTCACGTCCATCTGCCATATTTCATAATCGAAATAGACTACAACAGCAAGCAATGTGTGGATGGATTTTAGCATGGCTACGGACGAAAAGATATCCTGATAGTCAATGCCTTCACGCTGACTATAATCTTTCGCTACGAGCCTAGCCTTGAATGTCTCCACATTTCCATTGCACCTATCTTTCTCTTTGAAGATCCATTTATACCCAATAGGTACAATACCTTCAGGTGGATCTACCAAGGTTCAGACTTGGTTTGAGTGCATCAAGTCAATTTCTGATCTTATTGCCTCTAACCATTTCTCAGAGTCGATATCTGATATCGCATCATAGGTCTTGGGATCATCACCATGAACCCCATTTCCCGTGAGGAACATTTCCTTTACATCTTCTTGTACGGTACCTAAGTACCTTTCAGGAGGATGAAAAATCCTAGTCGATCTACGAGGTGGAAGAGGTTGGGTTAAGACTAGTTCTGATTGATTTGGTTCCTCAGGTTCTTTAGCTCATTGCTCTTGGGAGACATTCTCCTTGAGCTTAATTATTCTTTCGATGCCACCATCTTAAATAAACTATTTTCAAGAAAAATAGTATTTCAACTCACAATCACATTGTGATCTTCTGAAATATAAAAATAATATCCTAATGATTCTTTAGGATATCCTATAACCAAGCTCTAAAAGATCTGAACTCTAACTTGTCCGTCTACTGTCTCTTGACATGAGTCAGACAATCCCAAATTCTGAGATGATTCAGACTTGGCTTCTTACCATGCCATATCTCATACGATGTGGTAGGAACGATTTTAGAGGAAACCCTATTTAATACATAAATTACTTTCATGAGACAATGTTCCCAAAGAAATTCAGAGAGATCTGTGAAGCTCATCATGGAACGAACCATATCTAATAGGGTCCGATTTCTTCATTCTGAAACCCCATTGAGTTGAGGCATTCCAGGTGGAGTCCATTGAGAGACTACCATTGTCCTTAAGATAGTCTAGAAACTTCTGACTAAGGTATTCACCTCCTCAATCTGATCGAAGAACCTTAATGGCTTTCCTATTTATTTTTCTACACTCATATCTGAATTCTTTGAACTTTTCAAAAGCTTCAGATTTGTGTTTCATTAGAAATACATATCCGTACCTAGACATATCATCGATAAAGGTTAATGAAGTAGACGTAGTTGTCCTTAGCCGGCACATCAAATGGGCAGCACACATCCGTATGTACTAGGGCAAGTAGGTATGTGGTCCTTTCTCCATGTCCCACAAAAGGAAGCTTGGTCATTTTACCTTGAAGGTATGATTCACAAATTGGATATGACTCGAAAGTCAACGAACTCAATAGCCCGGATTTCTCCAATTTGTTAACCCTGTCTTCCGCTATATGACCTAGCCTTAGGTGCCACAGATATCTATTATTTAGACTATCTCTAGGCCTTTTAATTCTTATGGCATTCACATTTTGCTCGATATTAAATACAGATACATCAACATGTAACTGATAAAGATCGTTAATGACAAACATGTAACTGATATATCCATGCTAAACCTTTTTAGCACCTCCTCTATGTACATTTCTCCCCATCCCTCAACCTCTGCTTGTTAGATGTGTGCCCTAGATACCAGATCGGTGACATATTCTGTACAGATCTAAGGGCAAATTTATAATTTTACTATAAATGAATAAAAGGGTTATTCTTCTATCACATTGTGTACATTGTGTCTGTGATACATCCTTTGAGTTAGTAAATGTAAATTCATATTTTCAAGAGTTAAAAATTTAAGGCATGAATTTACATAACTAACTCATAAACTGCTCCTGACCATAGGATCATCACGAGGATGGTGATCGATCTGGAAGGTTGGTGTACGATCGCTTTCTTAGGATAGATGTGTCTTGAGTCTACATGTGAGACACAGAGCGAGAGTACAGATATTCATTGAGAACGAGAGTACTGAGCGTGACCACTTCGAGCAGTCATAAGGAAGTCTACCTTCTCGTCGATGACTAGCTCGATGCTGCAGTTGTGTGTCTAGTTCTTTGACCTGAGGTGCATCGAATGTTCACCTTGAGTATGTTATAGTTTGACTACACCATAACTCATCTCCTAGCCATTCGAACCCTGAGGTGTATGTTGGCTGTAGCATATTCATTGTAGGAACTAGGTCGCACCAAGATGGGATCTATCAACCTCGGTAGATGAGAGGAGTAGTCCTATGGTGATCGAAAGATCGAGTCCTTAAGCCCATGGCCATGGCAGAGTGAAATAATGGAAAAGAGTTTTCATTGGGTTTCACATCGACTCGGATCGATCGATTGATTCATATGACTGATGTTGGGTTTGACGAGTTCACCTTAACCCTAATTCAGTCGGGACTCATGATAGAGGAACTCAATCACACAGGTAGCTGCACGAGAGGTTATCTTCAGTTCTGATGGGTTGCCACCATATACTGCTAGGTGTCACTGATGGATTTTGAGAGCAATTAGAATGATATTGATGATCGATCATTCTAATTGTCTGAATCAGAAGAGTTCTGATCCATCGAAAGGAGTTTCGATGATGTCGATGATGAGATCACGACATGTCTCATTACCATACAGAATTGAACCTAACTGGGTCACACAAACAAGGGTTAGGGTCTGGATGTCATCAATTGGCTAACCCAATTGATTTGGATAAGATCCAATTAGGTTCAAGGAAATCGTGCTAGCACTCGATTGAGCCTAACTTTCTCCTCGTGTAATCTTTTCTGTCTCTACTGAGCCAAATGAGATTTGACTCATCCTGAGAACCTTAGAAGGTTTCTCTCAGTTAAATAAGCTTGTCCAGCTCAGAAAAGGCTTGTCTTAATTCATGAGATGAATTTAAGACAACACCTGCTAATTTCTAGCACCTGCCAATTTCATTTTAGGACATCTGTCAAAAGTTGACATATGGGTCTTAAACTGAAGAGGGCTCATTGGAGGATTTTTGTGGAGTGTCCACATGCCAAAACCAATTGAATTGGTGCCATAATCAGATTATGGCATGAGCCCAATTGGATTTAAGTGGGCCCCAAATGGATAAGAACCAAAGAGTCCTGATAAACTTGGACTCTTTGGCGCCACCTTTTTGAGCTTATCCATTGTTGGTGCCAACTTAGGAGAGAGATGGGGTTCTTATCTGATGTGATCAGATGACATCACTCCACCAATCAAAATTTTTTAAATTTATTGAATTTTTTGATTGGTTGAATGATGTGGCACTGCGCAGCATACAGGGTCTATATAAACCCTGCTGCGCCTAGGGTTTCATGAGAAATTGTTTTATGCACAAAACCCAATAGCTCTGCCCCTACCCTCTTCTCCATATCCTCCCTGCTCTCCTTCCTCCCCTCTTCATGTCCAAAAGTTGGACGTCCATCTGGCATAGAGATTAAGGCTGGTGATGCCTGGAACAGAAGGCTGCAGGACATCTTCGACAGGCTGCTGCTCCAACTTCAGAAGGAGTTCTGAAGTACTAAATCAGATAGATCTAATTTTTGGAGCATAGATTCATGAGGAGAAGATTCTAGATCTACCTAGTGGATACTGGTAGAGGCCAGGCTTGCATGGCTACATCAGAACCTCGGGCTGTGCAGAGATCATCTACAGGGTAATCAGATTACCTTGAGGTTTTATTTCTTCTTTCATCATAGTTTTAGATTTAATTTTAGATTTTAAATATCAGATAATAAAATTAGATCTAGAAATTAATCTAAAATATGTAGGATAATTTTTTTTTTAAAATTATTCCACCCCAGATTTGATGAAATCTGGAAAGATCCTACGCGGAGAAAACATTTCTCCTCCTTTCAAGTGGTATCAGAGCCAGGTTGTTGGCTCTATTCAGATCTATTTTAGATCTAATTTTAATTTTAATTTATTTATATTAAAGATTTTAAATATCACATCAGATATGATAAATCTAAAATCAAAATATTTAAAATTAAATCTAGAAGATCTAACATGCATAGATGCATGACTAGACTAGGATTAGTTGAATCCAGAATAGTCTTAAGTTTTATATTTTAATGAGATTAAAATATGAATTAAATATAATTTATTCTTTATTTTTTTATGTTATAATTATTATAATTAATAAAAAATAGAAAATAAAAATTTTAATTATTTCATAAAATTGATCTGTTGCATGCCTAGACTAGTTGTAGAATTGTTCTAGTAACTTATCTAGAATGATTTTTATTTTGAATAGTTCAATTTAAATTTATTTTTTAGATATTACATGTGATGTATCAGATCTAAAGCATATTAATTAGATTGATTTTTGATACATGAGATGTATGCAAAGCATGTATTAGTTAGATCTTAAATTGTATATGTGATATGTTAATTTAGATCTAACTAGTTTTGTAGTTAAATTTATATTTCTGATTAAGGTGTTCCTCATGCCGTCCGGTCATAAGAACAAAGTAGAGTTTTAAGACCCTCTCTTTCCATTCAATGGGGTGTTCATATGACGTTAGGGGTGCCGGCACGTTTCATCCTTAATCAGAAATCAAAACTACTTTTCTGCAAAATCTTAGATCCTGAAATCCTAAGATTTATTTTACATGCTTTGTTTATGAACCCAAACTTAATTAATGAATTAAGCTTATGAAATTAAGTTAGGTCTAAAATGAAATTTCAGATCTAAGATATTTTCATAAAATTGGGTTCGGGCTTGGGTAGCTCAATTAGGTCTACGGTTGATCAAATCGAATCAAGAGTTGGTTAGGTGGGATCATGAAAGCTAATAATTGACCAGCCTAATAGGATTAAGTCTGGTCAAGGTCGAATCACATTTAGATGTGACTCGATCAAGTTAAGACCTAATTTGGCTCAGTGGTTAGAGCCTGGATTGTAGGCTAACCCAATTAGTTCTGGTTCGATAATTTGGTGTCTAAGGTAAGTTGGGATAGATGCGACCGACTGATTTTTAATTGGAGCTACTCGACTCGAATGCATTCTTGTCGAGTTAATGGCATATCCCTCCCACCGGTCTCACTTACCTGGCCATATGTGTCGACTCAGTTCTGATTAGAGGTGGCTAACAATTCGAGCTAACCCATGCCACTAGGTTAGTCATAATTGTTATGACTATATCAAGTCAAGTTTAATGAGATCTAAATAAATCTCCCTAAGAAAATATTAAGTCTAGGTCTTCCACCATTGTGGATGTGCGGGCCCTTCCCGGGGTTGATTGTTCTCGTTGGTTACAGTGGCTCAGTTGCACCGGAAGATGCAACCATGTCCATTAGGCATTGGATGCTAGGATTAGAGGATGGGTTGGGCTCAATATTTCGATACGGTGAGGGATCCAATCAGGAATCTAGTTCGTGCAAATGGTGGGTTTGACTTAACTAAGGATTGGAGCAATATCCGGACACGGTGAGCTTCATGAATTAGAGACCAAGTTTTGGGTGCACCATGATTAGAGAATCATTGGACAAGAGTTGTCCACTCATCGGTTGACCCATCACCAATAACTGTTAGGTGAGGTGGTGAGCCAGTCGGTGAGACCGCACCACCCACTAAAAATCACTGATCATGGAGATTTTCACATCTCTACCAAGGGAGTGTAGGGATCTGAGAAAATAGTGAGAGCCTAATTTGTTTAAAAATGAAAATCTAAACAAATTGGTTGAGTCTGATTAAAATCTAACTAGAAACTTTTGACTCTCTATAAGAAACATGTCTGCCTCAAACCCCCTGACCAAAATTCTAGACACCCATAGACTGACTGGACCCAATTTCAAGGACTGGTTGAGGAACTACAGAATTATTCTGGGTTTCAAAAAATTGACTCATGTCTTGGACCAGGACCACCTGCCATACCAGCACGTCCGACTGCTGAACAGAGAGCGTCTCTGAAAAGTGGACGATGATGATAACAAAGCAAGGTACTACATGTTGGGTGCAATGTCTGATGACTTGCAGCCCAACATGAGAATATTTTGACTACCCGCCAAATGTTGGCTCACCTACAAGAGTTGTTTGGTGAACAGAGTCGCGCGGCCAAGTATCAAGTCTGTCAAAACTTTTTAAGGCCAAGATGCGTGATGGGCAGTCAGTCCAAGATCATTGTTTGACAATGATCAAGGATCTTGAGGAGCTTGAGAAGCTCGGTATCATCTTAGACAAGATTTTCAGATTGATGTGATCCTTCATCCTGTCCGATGCATATGGTCAGTTCATCATGAACTTTCATATGCATAAGATGCAGTGTACCTTGGCCGAGTTAATGAACATGCTGGTTATGGCTGAGCTTTCTATGAAGGGTTCAAAAGGCTCAGTTCTTACTGTGGAGCGGACTTCTTCCAAGAGAAAGTCTTTTGAAAAGAAAAAGAAGTCTGCGAAGAAGCAGAAGGTGGATGGGAAGAAGAAGAAGAAGAAGAAAGTTGAAGAAAAATTCAAACAAGGCAAAAGGAACTGTCCTCAGTACCTGGCCACCTGAAGAACAAGAAGGATGGTCCTTCTGGAGGTATGCTCATTTTAGAATCTAATCTTACGATTTCTTCTGCATCCAGTTGGGTGCTTGACTCTGATTCTAGTGCTCATTTGTGCACTTCTATGCAGGTCTTGAGGAGAGCAGGAGGCTGAGGGATGGGGAGATGATCCTACGCATCGGAATGGAGCAAGAGTTGCTACTGTGGCCGTGGAACCTACCCTCTGCGATTACCATTAGGATTAGATTTAGTTTTAAGAGACTGTTATTATGTGCCTGCACAAGCAGAAATTTGATTTCTGTTTCATGTTTAGCACAAGAAGGCTATGTGATTAGCTTTCATAAGGACTATTGTAACATTTTTTATGAAAATAATAAAGTTGCAGATGGTTTTCTTATTAACGGTCTCTATCAGCTACATATTGATGTATCTGTATTTAATATTGAGTAAAATGTGAATACCATAGGAATTAAAAGGCCTAGAGATAGTCTAAATGATAGGTATCTATGGCACCTAAGGCTAGGTCATATAGCGGAAGATAGGGTTAACAAATTGAGAAATTTGGGCTATTGAGTCCGTTGACTTTCGAGTCATATCCAGTTTGTGAATCATGCTTCAAGGCAAAATGACCAAGCTTCCTTTTGTGGGACATGGGGAAAGGGCCACAGACCTACTTGCCCTAGTACATACGGATGTGTGCGGCCCATTTGATGTACCACTAGAGGCAACTACATCTACTTCATTACTTTACCGATGATATGTCTAGATATGGGTATGTATTTTAATGAAACACAAGTCTGAAGCCTTTGAAAGGTTCAAAGAATTCAGACATGAGGTAGAAAAACAAACAGGAAAGCCCATTAAGGTTCTTCAATCAGATCGAGGAGGTGAATACCTTAGTCGGAAGTTCCTAGACTTCTTAAGGACAATGGTATAGTCTCTCAATGGACTCCACTGGAACGTCTCAACTCAATGGGGTTTCAGAATGGAGAAATCAGACCCTATTAGATATGGTCCTTCCATGATGAGCTTCATGGACCTCTCCAAATTTCTTTGGGATATTGTCTCATGACAGCAATTTATGTATTGAATAGGGTTTCCTCTAAAACGTTCCTACCATACCATATGAGATATGGCATGGTAAGAAGCCAAGTCTGAATCATCTCAAATTTGGAGTTATCCAGCTCATGTCAAGAGACAGCAGCGGACAAGTTAGATTCAGATCTTTTAGAGCTCGATTCATAGGATATCTAAAGAGTCATTAGGATACTATTTCTATATTCGAAAGACCACAATTGATTGTGAGTCAAATACTATTTTTCTTGAAAAATATTTATTCAGATGGTGGCATCGGAAGAATAGTTAAGCTCAAGGAGAATGTCTCCCAAGAGCAATGAGCTCAAGAACCTGAGGAACCTAATCAATCAGAACCAATCCTAACACAACCTCTTCCACCTTATAGATCGACTAGGATTTTCCATCCTTCTGAAAGGTACTTAGGTACCATACAAGAGGAAGTAGAGAAAATATTCCTCACGGAACTGGGGCTCATGGTGATGATCCCAAGACCTATGATGAGGCGATATCAGATATCGACTCTGAGAAATGGTTAGAGGCAATGAGATCAGAAATTGACTCGATGCACTCAAACCAAGTCTAGACCTTGGTAGATCCACCTGAAGTATTGTACCTATTGGGTGTAAATGGATCTTCAAGAGAAAGATAGGTGCAGATGGGAATGTGGAGATATTCAAGGCTAGGCTCGTAGTAAAAGGTTATAGTCAGCGTGAAGGCATTGACTATCAAGATACCTTCTCGCCCGTAGCCATGCTAAAATCATCCGCACATTGCTTGCTGTTGTAGCCTATTTCGATTATGAAATATGGCAGATGGACTGAAAACGACATTCTTAAATGACATCTTGAGAAAGATATCTATATGGAACAGCCGCTTGGTTTTACATCCAGTGATGATGATCACAAGATCTGCAAGCTGCAAAGATCCATTTATGGACTCAAGCAAGCATCTCGGAGTTGGAATACTCATTTCAATGATGTCATCAAAATATTTGGTTTCATCAAGAATGAGGAGGAACCATGTGTGTTCAAAAAGGTCAGTGGGAGCGCAGTTGTCTTCCTCATATTGTACGTAGATGACATCCTCTTAATTGAAAATGACATTCCCATGTTGACCTCAGTCAAAGTATGGTTGTCTAAGGAGTTCTCTATGAAAGATCTAGGAGAGGCATCCTTTATACTAGGTATTAAGGTCTATAGAGATAGACCAAATAGGATGCTCGACTTTCACAGAAGATGTACATAGAGGAGGTGCTAAAAAGGTTTAGTATGAAAAACTCCAAAAGAGGTTTATTACCTTTTAGATATGGCATTCATCTCTCCAAGAAGATATGCCCTAGCACACCTGAGGAGATTGAAGACATGAGCAAGATCCCTTATGCTTCGGCAATAGAGAGCCTCATGTATGCCATGCTATGTACACGACCTGATATAGCCCATGCTGTGAGTGTCACAAGCAGATATCAGTCGAATCCAGATGAAGAGCACTGGACTTCTGTGAAATGTATCCTTAAGTACTTGAGAAGGACTAAGGATATGTTTCTAGTCTTTGAGAATGGAGAACTCCAAATTCAGGGATATACAGACTCAGACATTATGTCTGATATAGATGATCGAAAGTCGACATCTGAGAGTCTGTTCATTTGCAATGGTGGTGCAGTCAGCTGGAAGAGTTTCAAGTAGACGGTGATTGCTAATTCCACCATGGAGCAGAGTATATTGCTGCATCAGAAGCTGCGAAGGATGCATTCTGGTACAAGAAGTTTGCCGCAGAGCTTAGAGTGATGTCATCGGATGCCATACTCTTTACTGCGATAATAATGGCGCCATAGCCCTAGCTGAGGAGCCATGGTCTCACCAGAAGTCCAAGTACATCGAGCGATGATTCCATTTGATCCATGATTACCTCGAAAAAGATTATGTCGAGGTCAAGAGAGTCGACTCCACAATAATGTGGCAAATCCACTGACTAAGCTATTGGACCAACAGAAGATCGAAGCCCACCTTGAGAAGATGGGACTTAGATATGTAGCCAATTGGCATTAGATCAAGTGGGAGTTTGTTAGATGTGTGCCCTAGATGCCAGATCGGCTGACATATTTCTGTACAGATCTAAGGGCAAATTTATAATTTTGACTATAAATGAATAAAAGGGTTATTCTTCTATCATATTATGTACATTGTGTCTGTGATACATCCTTTGAGTTAGTGGGAATGTAAATTCATATTTTCAAGAGTTGAAAATTTAAGGCATGAATTTACATAACTAACTCATAAATAGCTCCTGACCATAGGATCATCATGAGGATGGTGATCGATTCAGAAGGTTGGTGTACGATCGCTTTCTTAGGGTAGATGTGTCTTGAGTCTACGGTATGGAGACACCAGAGTGAGAGTACAGGTATTCATTGAGAATAAGAATACTGAGCATAACCACTTCGAACAGTCATAAGGAAGTCTACCTTCTCGTTGATGACTAGCTCGATGCTGCAGTTGTGTGTGTCTAGTTCTTTGACCTGAGGTGCATCGACAGTTTACCTTGAGTGTGTTATAGTTTGACTACACCATAACTCAGTCTTCTAGCCATTCGAAACCCTGAGGTGTATGTTGGCTGTAGCATATTCATTACAGGAACTAGGTCGCACCAAGATGGGATCTATCAACCTCGGTAGATGAGAAGAGTAGCCCTATGGTGATCGAAAGATCGAGTTATTAAGCCCATGGCCATCGTAGAGTGAAATAATGGAATAGAGTTTTTCATTGGGGTTTCACATCAGACTCAGATCGATCGATTGATTCATATGACTGATGTTGGGTTTGACGAGTTCACCTTAACCCTAATTCAGTCGAGACTCGTGATAGAGGAACTCCATCACATAGGTAGCTGCACTGAGAGGTTCATCTTTAGTTCTGATGGATTGCCACCATATACTGCTAGGTGTCACTGGTGGATTTTGAGAGTAATTAGAATGATATTGATGATCGATCATTTTAATTGTCTGAATCAGAAGAGTTCTGATCCATCGAAAGGAGTTTCGATGATGTCGATGATGAGATCATGACATGTCTCATTACCATACAGAATTGAACCTAACTGGGTCACACAAACAAAGGTTAGGGTCTGGATGTCATCAATTGGGCTAACCCAATTGATTTGGATAAGATCCAATTAGGTTCAAGGAAATCATGCTAGCACACGATTGAGCCTAACTTTCTCCTCGTGTAATCTTTTCTGTCTCTACTGAGCCAAATGAGATTTGACTCATCCTGAAAATTTTAAAAAAGTTTCTCTCAGTCTAAATAAAATTTGTCCAGCTCAAAAAAGGCTTGTCTTAATTCATGAGATGAATTTAAGACAACACCTGCTAATTTCTAGCACCTGCCAATTTCATTTTAGGACATCTGTCAGAAATTGATATATGGGTCTTAAACTGAAGAGGGCTCATTTGAGGATTTTTATGGAGTGTCCACATTTCAAAATCCAATTGAATTGGGTGCCATAATCAGATTATGGCATGAGCCCAATTGGATTTAAGTGGGCACCCCAAATGGATAAGAACCAAAGAGTCCTGATAAATTTGGACTCTTTGGCGCCACCTTCTTTGAGCTTATCCATTATTGGTGCCAACTTAGGCAAGAGGGTGGGGGTTCTTATTTGATGTGATCAGATGATATCACTCCACCAATTAAAATTTTTTCAAAATTTATTGAAATTTTCTGATTGGTTGAATGATGTGGCACTGCGCAGCATACATGGTCTATATAAACCCTACTGCGCCTAGGGTTTCATGGAAGAAATTATTTGATGCACAAAATCTAATAGCAGCTGCCCCCTACCCTTTTCTCCATATCCTTCCTGCTCTGCTTCCTCCCCTCTTCATGTCCAAAAAGTTGGACATCCATCTGGCAGAGATCCAAGGCGTGGTGACGCCTGGAATAGAAGGCTGCAAGACATCTTCGACAGGCTGCTGCTCCAACTTCAGAAGGAGTTCTGAAGTACCTTCAAATCAGATAAAAATCTGATTTTTAGAGTGTAATTTGCAAGGAGAAGGCATTCTAGATCCTACTTGAGTGGATATCAGTAGAGGCCAGGCGCTTGTGTGGCTACATCAGAACCTCGGGCTGTGCAGAGATCATCTACAGGGTAATCAGATTATCCTTGAGGTACTTCTTCTTTCATCATAGATTTAGATTTAATTTTAGATTTTAAATATCAAATAATAAAATTAGATCTAGAGAATTAGATCTAAAATATGTAGGATAATTTTTTTTAAAAATTATTCCACCCACGATTTGATGAAATCTGGAAAATCCTATGCGGAGAAAACGTTTCTCCTCCCTTTATTGCTCTCCTCAAGACCCTGCATAGAAGTGCACAAATGAGCACTAGAACCAGAGTCAAGCACCCAACTGGATGCAAAAAAAATTGTAAGGTTAGATTCTAAAATGAGCATACCTCCAGAAGGACCATCCTTCTTATTCTTTATGGTGGCCAGATACTGAGGACAGTTCTGCTTCCAATGGCCGTCTGATTGGCAGTGGAAATATTTTTCCTTATCAGCAGCCTTCTTCTTTGGTTCTGTCTTCTTCTTCATGCCATCCACCTTTTACTTCTTTACAAACTTTTTTTTCTTTCCAAAAGACTTTCTCTTGGAAGAAGTCCTCTCCACGTAAGAATTGAGCCTTTTGAACCCTTCATAGAAAGCTCAGCCGTAACCAGCATGTTCATTAACTCGACCAAGGTACATTGCATCTTATGCACATGAAAGTTCATGATGAACTAACTATATGCATCAGACAAGGACTGAAAGATCACATCAATCTAAAAATTTTGTCTAAGATGATATCGAGTTTTTCAAGCTCCTCAAGGTCCTTGATCATTGTCAAACAATGATCTTGGACTGACTGCCCATCATGCATCTTAGCCTTAAAAAATCTTTGATAGACTTGATACTTGACCACGTGACTCTGTTCACCAAACAACTCTTGTAGGTGAGCCAACATTTGATGGGTAGTCAAAATGTTCTAATGCTGGCACTGCAAGTCATCAGACATTGCACCCAACATGTAGTACCTTGCTTTGTTATCATCATCCGTCTACTTTTTTAGAGATGCTCTCTGTTCAGCAGTCAGACGTGCTGGCATGGCAGGTGGGTCCTGGTCCAAGATGTCAATCAATTTTTTAGAATCCAGAATAATTCTGTAGTTCCTCAACCAGTCTTTGAAATTGGGTCCAATCAATCTGTGGGTGTCTAGTATTTTGGTCAGGGGGTTGGAGGTAGACATATTTCCTATAGAGAGTCAAAAATTTCTAGTTAAATTTTATAATCAGACTTAACCAATTTGTTTAGAAGTTTTATTTTTAAACAAATTAGGCTCCCACTATTTTCTCAGATCCCTACACTTTCTTGGTAGAGATGTGAAAATCTCCGTGATCAGTGATTTCTAGTGGGTGGTGCGGTCTCACCAACTGGCTCATCACCTCACCTAACAGTTATTGATGATGGGTCAACCGATGAGTAGACAACTCTTATCAATGATTCTCTAATTATGGTGCACCCAAAACATGGTCTCTAATTCATGAAGCTCACCGTGTCCAGAATATTCTCCAATCCTTAGTTAAGTCAGACCCACCATTTGCATGAACTAGATTCCTGATTGGGTCCCTCACCGTATCTGAAATATTGAGCCCAACCCATCCTCTAATTCGTAGCATCCAATACCTAATGGACATGGTTGATTCTTTCAGTGCAATTGAGCTACTGTAACCAGTCGAGAACACTCAACCCCGGGAAGGGCCTGCACATCCACAATGGTGGAAGATCTAGACTTAATATTTTCTTAGGAAGATTTGATTTAAGTCTCATTAAACTTGACTTGACATAGTCATAACAATTATGACTAACCTAGTGGCATGGGTCAGCTCGAATTGTTAGCCATCTTAAATCAGAACTGGATCGACACATATGGCCAGATAAGTGAGACCGATGGAAGGGATATGCCATTAACTCGATAAGAACGCATTCGAGTCGAGTAGCTCTCAATTAAAAATCAGTCAGTCGCATCTGCCCAACTTACCTTAGACACCAAATTGTTGAACCAGAACCAATTGGGTTTGCCTACAATCCAGACTCTAATCACTGAGCCAAATTAGGTCTTAACTTGATCGAGTCACATCTAAATATGATTCGACCTTGACCCAGACTTAATCCTATTAGGCTGGTCAATTATTAGCTTTCATGATCCCACCTAACTAATTCTTGATTCGGTTTGATCAACCGCTAGACCTAATCGAGCTACCCAAGCCCAAACCCAATTTTATGAAAATATCTTAGATCTGAAATTCTCAATTTTAGACCAAATTTATTTCATAAACTTAGTTCATTAATTAAGTATAGGTTCATAAACAAAACATGTAAAATAAATCTTAGGGTTTCAGGATCTAGGGTTTTGCAGAAAAGTAAGTTTTGATTTCTGATTAAGGATGAACGTGCGGCACCCCTACACGTCATAAGGATATCCCATTGAATGGAAGAGAGAGTCTTAAAACTTAACTTCATTCTTATGACTGGATGGCCACAAAGAACACCTTAATCAGAAATATAAATTTAACTACAAAACTAGTTAGATCTAAATTTACATATTTCATATACAATTTAAGATCTAACTAATACATGCTTTGCATACATCTCATGTATCAAAAATCAATCTAATTAACATACTTTCAGATCTGATACATCATATGTAATATCTAAAAAATAAGATTTAAATTAAACTATTCAAAATTAAATCTATTCTAGACAAGTTATTGGAACAATTCTACAACTAGTCTAGGCATGCAACAGATCAATTTTATGAAAAAATTAAAATTTTATTTTCTATTTTTTGATCTGATTATAATACTTATAACATCAAAAAAATAAAGAATAAATTAGATTTAATTCATCTTTTAATCTCATTAAAATATAAAACTTAAGACTGTTCATGGATTCAACTAATCTTAGTCTAGTCATGCATCTCATGCATGTTAGATCTTCTTAGATTTAATTTTAAATATTTTAATTTCAGATCTTATCATATCTAATATGACATCTAAAATCTTTTAATATCAAATAAATTAAAGTTAAAATCAGATCTAAATTAGATCTGAAACTGAGCCATCAACCTGGCTCTGATACCAGTTGAAGGAAAAATCGCCTTTTTCCTTTGTAGGATCTTCCAAATTTTATCAAATCTAGGATAGAATAATTTAAAAATTTTATCCTATGCTATTTTAGATCTAATATCTATTAGATTTAATTTTATTATCTAATATTTAAAATCTAAAATTAAATTTAAAAAGTATGAGAAGTATAGACATACCTCAAGGATAATCTGATTACCCTATAGATGATCTCAGCACAGCCCGAGGTTCTGATGTAGCCACATAAGCGCCTGGTCTCTACGGTATCTACTTAGGTAGGACCTAGAATGTCTTCTCTTCACAAATCTATGCTCTAAAAATCAGATCTCTATCTGATTTGGAAGTGCTTCAGAACTCCTTCTGAAGTTGTAGCAGCAGCCTGTCGAAGATGCCCTGCAGGCTTCCTGTTCCAGGCATCACCACGCCTTTTTCTTGCACCAGATGAACGTCCAACTCCTTGGACATGAAGAGGGGAGATAGGAGAGTAGGGAGGATGTGGAGAATAAGAGAGAGGGTGGCAGCTATTGGGTTTGGTGCATAAAACAACTTCCTCTTAAAATCCTAGGCGCGAAGGATTTATATAGACCCTGTATGCTGCGCAGTGCCATATCATTCAACCAATCAAAAAATTTTAATAAATTTTGGAAAAATTTTGATTGGTTCTTGATGTCATCTAATCACATCAGATAAGAACCCAAGCATCTATCTCAAAGTTGGCACCAACACTGGATAAGGACAAAGAAAGGTTGGCGCCAAAGAGTCCAATCTTTTCAAGACTCTCCAACCTTATCCACTTGGGGTGCCCACTTAATCCAATTGGGCTCATGCCATAATCTAATTATGGCACCCAATTTGATGTTGTTTGGCTCCACAAAAATCCTCCAATAAGCTCTTGCCAAGTGGCCTTCAATTTAAGACCCATATGTCAACTTTTGACAAATGTCCTAAAATGAAATTGGCAGGTGATAGGAATTAGTAGGTGCTTGTCTTAAATTCATCTCATGAATTAAGATAAGCCTTTTCTGAGCTGGACAAGCTTCATTTAGACTGAGAAAAATTTTTCCAAGATTCTCTGGATGAGTCAAATCATATTTGGCTCAGTAGAGACAGAAAAGATTACACGAGGAGAAAGTTAGGCTCAATCGTGTGCTAGCACAATTTCCTTGAACCTAATTGGATCTTATCCAAATCAATTGGGTTAGCCCAATTGATGACATCGAGACCCTAACTCTTGTTTGTGTGACCCAGTTAAGTTCAATTTCATATGGTAATGAGATATGTCGTGATCTCATCATCGACATCATCGAAACTCCTTTTGATGGATCAGAACTCTTCTGATTCAGACAATTAGAATGATCGATCATCAATATCATTCTAATTGCTCCCAAAATCTATCAGTGATACCTAGCAGTATGTGGTGGCAACCCATCAGAATTGAAGATAAACCTCTCGATGTAGCTACCTGTGTGATTGAGTTCCTCTATCATGAGTCCCGACTGAATTAGGGTTAAGGTGAACTCGTCAAACCCAACATCAGTCATATAAATCAATCGATCGATCCGAGTTCGATGTAAAACTCTAATAAAAAATACTTTTTTCATTATTTCACTTTACCATGGCCATGGGATTAAGGACTCGATCTTTCGATCATCATAGGACTACTCCTCTCATCTATCGAGGTTGATAGATCCCATCTTGGTGCGACCTAGTTCCTACAATGAATATGCTATATCCAACAAACACCTCAGGGTTTCGAATGGCTAGAAGACCGAGTTATGGTGTAGTCAAACTATAACACACTCAAGGTGAACTATCGATGCACCTCAGGTCAAAGAACTAGACACACAACTGCAGCATCGAGCTAGTCATCGATGAGAAGGTAGACATCTTTATGACTGCTCGATATGGTCACGCTCAATACTCTCATTCTCAATGAATACCTGTACTCTTACTCCGGTGTCTCTACACCATAGACTCAAGATACATCTATCCTAAGAAAGCGATCGTACACCAACCTTCCGGATCGATCACCATCCTCGTGATGATCCTATGGTCAGGAGCTGTTTATGAGTTAGTTATGTAAATTCATGCCTTAAATTTTCAACTCTTGAAAATATGAATTGATATTCTTACTAACTCAAAAGATGTATCACAAACACAATATACACAATGTGATAGAAGAATAACCCCTTTATTGATTTATAGTCAAAATTATAAATTTGTCCTTAGATTTGTATAGGAATGTATCAGCCAATCTGGCATCTAGGGCACACATCTAACACCTTTGACCTGAGATCACCATGGTACCATGTATACATGAATCCATATTTTGGTTCACTTCCTAACTTGGTTCTTTGATCCTTGTGTAGGGTGTTTTGGATATGGTGAAATATACATGGAGGTTGTGAGTGGTCAATAAGGAATCAGTCACTCCTAATAAAGAGAGTGAATATCCTATGTGATCTCATAGATTGATAATTTTAAAAGTTTTTGGCCAAAGCAGGATGATAATTAGAAAGAGATTTCTAATATATTATCTGTTGAGAAATGTATCCCAAAGTCAATCGTCAGTCTGTTGACGAATGTGCTCATACTTGTAATTGTATATGAATTTTTATTAAGAAAAGTTATTTGGCTTTTTCATCATAAATTTATCCATCTTATTTAAACTCTTTTGTTGTGATGAAGTTTTTAGGACTATAATTAAAAGTATTCATGACCAAATGATATGCTGTTAATAGGATGATAGTAATATCGAGTATAGATCATCGTGTGCCATATGAGTTGGTTGTCCTCTTAATCAAGGAGTGTGGAGATATTGTTATGGCATGCTAATAGAATATAAGAGTATCTTCACATCGAGCATGACCATTTGTCGAGCACTCTGCTCTCAAGAGTAGCTTATGAAGGGTATGGGTATAAGTGTCCCTCAGATCTGAAATCACCATAGTAACTTGTAAGCAACTTACTGTACTTTAGCATTAAACCATCTGAGTTTCTAACTCAATGATGAAAGAACACTGGATGCAATCAAGTACTTATCAAGTCGATGTGTGAGTCAAGAAGGAATTGATCCCTCTAAATTTGTAGGAGATATGCATTAGTGTATTTCAATTTAGTAAAACCTTGGTTAGGATAATTCATGTGATGGATTTGAAAGATTGAAATATAATGTGATTGACTAAATTAGGATTGACAGTCAAACCCTAGGTCACCTTGAGTATTAGGATCAAAGGGATAAATTATACGATAACCATATGCCAGTAGGTTCTAGAATATTGCTTTGTAATCTTTCGACCTATTTAGACATTGGGTCCCATTGCTAGATGGTTACATCGATTGGTACAAAAAATTATTCCTATGCTACCAGCTTAGGTTTGAATCTATGGGGTCACACACATTAGAAGATTTAGTTAGATCTGATGGCTGAAGAGTTCAATTGGATTGTGACTCTGTTGAGGAGTCCCACTAGGACTGAGACTTTGGAGGAGAGTCCCACTGGATTGAGATTCTATTATTAATAAAAAATTAATTAGTAATTAGATTACTAATTAATTCAATTTGATTAAGTAAAGAGCTTTGAATCAAGTTTAATTAAATTAGATTCAATTTGACTTAGTTTGGGTTTAATATGATCAAGCCTGATTGCAAGAAAAATTTGATCCTAATTTGATCAGAATTTGGACTCAGCTAATTCCTAATTGGATTATGAATTTATTAAGATGATTAAGATCCTAATTGAATTAGGTTCATTTCTAATATTGGGTTCAAATCAGATTTGATTTGGTTTAAAATTAATTTAGAAATAATGAGTCCCAGTCGGTAGAGACTCTATCCTTATCTCTTACGCCACACCTGGACCCATGCCCATATCTCAACGCCAAATTAGATTTGGCTTGAGCCTTTTGGTGTCAAGGGAGTGGGCCCAGTAAGAGTGGGCACCAATGGATGGTGACTCATAATCTTATCTCCTACCTAATTCGAATGCAATTTGAATTAGAGATAAGGTGATAAGAAGGAAAGAGATTTTTCAAACAAAAAAGGTTGGGAGGTGTCTAATAATTTTTTTCTTAACTTCTATGAGGTATTTTTGGGAATGTGAGATACTAGATCTCCTCCTCACACCAAAGAGAATTTTCTAGAAATTTTGAGATGCCCAAAATTATGTTTTGGCATGGAGATATGGCGCCCCATCCCCTGAACCAAAACCCTAGCACTGGTCTGTAAAAGGAGGGCTTCAATTGTTGATGCCATATCTTGGTTCCCATTGCTATTTTTATTTTTTTAGAGCTCTTTTTCCTCTTCCTCTCTTTTTCCACTAGATCTCTTCATCCTTTGGATCATCCAAGGCCCTTGAAGAAGAAGGAAGAAATCAGTCTCTATGTTTTTTGCAAGCTCGCACTTCCAAGAACCCTAATCTACACCGATCTTTATGTGGACGTACTGTAGTAGTCAGACAACTTCATGTAGCTATGAGCAACCTAAAGGAGAGCCTTTCCAAATGTTGGACCAGCAAAGATCAAGATTCTTTGAGTTTGGTAATGGTTTCTAAATTCTCTTGATCATTTTGTTAGATCTAATAGTTACATCTAGAATTACAGCATCGATCAGATCTATGTAAGTTTTATTTTCAGATCTAAAGTGTATCTTAGTTTATATTATTTATCTTAGTATGATAGTCTAGATTAGATCTTATACATATAATTTAGATTAAATTATTTAATCTTATTGTTCCATTGCATAAAATTTTGAAATTGCATGCATAGTACTACTACATGTTTCTTTCAATTGATATCAGAGCCAAGTTCATTTTGATATGATTTATTATATCTTTAGATCTGATTTTTTAATGTTAGATCTGATTATTTATAATTTAAATTAAATTTAAATATATTTATTTTTAGATCTGATTTTATTTTGTTAGATTAAATGATCTAAGTAGCAAAGAACTCGGATTGGGTAGTCATCAGGCTATCCGATCATCGAAGCAAGTAGGGTTATATGACCCTCTCCTCTCATTCAATGGGTTGCTCTTATGGCATGTAGGAGTGTCACTGTGAGATCCCATGAAAAAAAAAGTGAAAAGAAAAAAACTTACTTTCTTGCAAAATTTTAGATCTTGAAATCCTAGGATTTGTTGTATGTGATGCAAGTTGCAAAGAAATTAGTTAGTCTAATCTTGATTAATCAAAATTATTTTGATTTAAAATTATGAAAATTTAGATTTGATCTAAAAAAAATTTATGATTTAATATAAAAAGTTTATATGATAAATTATTTCAAAACCTAAACTATGTTGATACAAAAACTTAATTAAGAATTAAGTGTGGGATTGATTAGATCTAGAATTGTGATTTAAGATTTAATGATATTGCATAAAATATGGGGCATGGGTTAGCTCAAATCAGATCCTTTTAATTATATTAGATCTAAGATTAGAATAAAAGAACTAATTGATCATGTAGAGAAATTGATTATATCTAACCAAATATTGAATTAGATTAATTAGGGTTTTTCTAATACAAAAGTTGTATATGGTCAAGTCTATGTCTTTGATTAGACTAAATGGACCTTGATTGTGGCTCAGTGATTGAACTCGAATCATTAGGTTGGTCAAATAAAAACTAATTAACCAATTAGAGTCTAAGGTAAGTTTGGCATTTCGACTGGTGGTTTTTATTTGGGAGCGGCTTATCTGGCCATTTCGATGGTGTCTAAAGCAAGCTTAGCAAACCCTCCCACCAATCTCACTTATCTGGCTAAATTGATGAATTATGTTTTGATTAGATCACTAAATGATTCAAGTTAACCCATGCCATTAAGGTTGATTAGTGTGACTGATCTAGGTGCCGTTGCAATCAGCATGATCCTAATCTAATTCAATGACTTGATTAAGTCAGTAAGAAGATTGTGGTCTACTAATTGATCTCTTCTTCTCTTTTTTCTAAATTAATTAAATTTTTAAAATTATTAGATTCCTAAAATAAGCTAGTTATGGTGATAACTAGATCATAGCCTCCCATTAAGATGAATGATAATGGATCCATTATTTTTTATTAACATCGCAGGCGTCATTCGTCTGATATTTTTTTGATGATAGAATTATCATTCATCATATGATAACTCTATTGTACTATCTGATGAATGGTTAGATTGACCGAGCCATCCTTGAACCTGATCATTCATTAGCTAGAATCATTGAGTAAGTTCATGTTAATGGTTTGACCTAATCGGGACTTTTAGTGGAGGTCCATCATCTACTGAAATGAAATCTAAGGCTAAATTAACTATTAAAAATTATTTAAAAAATAATTGATTAAGAACCTATCCATAGGTGCATATGGGTTGGTCGAGCCATACTCAAGCATGTATGTAGTCTGTGTGGATTCTAGTACCCACTAAGAAATTAAGAAAATTCTTCGAATTGGAGGTAGAGGTTATCAATTCATATAAAATAGTAGGAGAACCTTTAGACTAAAATCTATATCTTTAGGCTAAATTAATTTATATACTAATTAGGTTTATATTTTTTTTAATGCAGATATGGTCTCAAACTTATCACTCCGATCACTGTTGGAAAGTGAAAAATTAATCAGATAAAATTTTAATAACTAATATCAAAAACTTAAAATCATCTTGGAGCACAAGCCGATCTTGTATGTGATTACAGATCTGGCACCTGAGGAGCCTGCTCCCAATGCTCGTGGCATGGTCTGAGATACTTATTTGAAGTAGCTCAATGACCACACCATGGTTCATTGCATAATGCAGGCCTCCATAAATGATGAGTTTAGTCGAAAGTTCAAAGAGGCTAAGTCAGAGGACATGCTCAAGATGTTGGGAAAGTCCTTTGGTATTCCTGACGATGTCGAGCGACACAAGACTAGTTGCACCATTTTTAATGCTTGGATGTGGATGAGAGCATCACACTGATCATGTATTGTACATAATCGAATAGATCAAGCGATTGAGCAAGCTCGATTTTTCTTCACATGAACAGTTGGGGAAGGATGTGATCCTGAACACCCTATCCAAATCTTACTTGCCATTTCTCAGTCATTTTAAAATGATGAAGCTTGTAGTCAACTACTATGGTCTGTTGGGGTTGCTATAGACTTTTGAGAAGGATCACCAACTCCAAAAGGAGATGATGAATGTAGTGGAAGGATTTTCTTTGGATGGGCATCATCCCTTTAAGAAAAGAAAAAATAAGAAAAATGAAAAGATGCAAGGTGCTAGGCGTCAGACCCAGAAATCTAAGTTCAAGACTGATCAAAATTAGATAGAGTACTTTTTTTGCAAGAAGTAAAGTCACTGGAAGAGAAACTATCCTTAATACATAGCTTTCCTTGATTCGAACAGGCCAAAGAAGAAGAAGCAATCGGTTATGGGATAAGGTACTTATATGATAACACCTTATAACTTCTCTATTTTTGATACAATGACCTAGGTATTAGATACTGAAAGCCTTATTAATATTTGTAATTCATTATAGGATCTTCAGATCAGTAGGAGATTTGAAGATAGTGAGAGATTCTTGAATGTTGGAGATGGAAGATTAGTTTCAGTTCTAACTTTAGGAATTATCGAGCTTGTATTCAAGTCTCAATTTATTATTCTGAATGAATATCATTATTATTTTAGTTTTCTTTTAAATGTTATTTTTGTAGGTCTTTTGGTCAAATCAAATTATGAAATATTAATTAAAAAAGTTTTTATAATATCATTTTGAATGGTGTTACGATAATGCATGGATAGTGGAATAATGGTATCTATATTGTATCTAGGCCTAATGTAATGTATATTTCTAATAGACACCCTAAAATAGATGATGTCATGGATACTTACCTTTGGCATTGTCGGTTAGGTCATATCAACAAGAATAGGATGAACAGATTAGCTCAAGAAGGGATTCTTGATAAAAATGATTATGAATCGTTACCTACCTATGAGTCCTACCTACTTGAGAAAATGACCAAATCACTTTTTATTGAAAAAAGTGGATAAGCTAGTGATGTTCTGAGTCTGGTACATACTGATGTATGTGAACCCATGAGCACATGTGTCAGAGAAGGATATAGCTATTTCATTACGTTCACAGATGACTTATCTAGGTATGGGTATGTCTACTTGATGAAATACATATCCGAATCATTTGAAATGTTCAAATGGTTCCATAATGAAGTAGAGAAACAAATTGAAAAAAAGTATTAAAACTTTTCGATCTGACCGAGGGAGTGAATATCTTTTCAGTGAATTTCTAACATATCTAGAAAAGAATGAGATTCTCTCACAATGGACCCCTCCAGAGACACCACAGCGTAATGGCATCTCAGAAAGGAGGAATCAAATCTTGTTGGACATATTTCAGTCCATGATGGGGTTTTGCAGCTCTATCGATCTCCTTTTGAGGATATGCACTTGAGACAGCCTATCTTGTCCTTAATAATGTTCTGAGCAAGCTAGTTAGTAAAACACCATATGAGATATGATCAAGACGTAGGCTGAACCTCACATACTTTAAGGTTTGAAAATGTTCGGCTTATGTTAAATGATTACAAACTGACAACCTCGGACCTAGGTCCGATAAGTGTAATTTCATAGGGTATCCTAAGAAAATAAGAGAATATTACTTTTATCTTCCTGCTGAACAAAAAATATTTGTCAGTAGTAAGGCACACTTTTTGAAAAAAAAATTTCTTAGTGAAGGAATAAGTGCCTCTAAAATCGAGCTTGATGAAGTTCGACAGATAAAAGAACCGACACAGTCTAGTGAACCCACAAAATCGGATTCAATGATGTCAAACCCAGAACCTATTATAGAGATATCCTTAAAGTGATCCGGTAGAGTACCACATCAACTGGATAGATACTTAGATTTTTTGGTCTGGGATAGGGATCTTATTGAACTCAATGAGAACAATAAGGATCCGATCACCTATATAGACGCAATGTAGAGGTCTGACTTTGATAAATGGCTTGAAGTCATAAAATTTGAAATAGAGTTTATGAAGGTCAATGATGTATGGACATTAGTTGACCCACCTGAAGGGGTTAAACCCATAGGATGTAAGTGGATCTTCAAAAGAAAGAGGGGCACAAATAGAAAGGTGGAGATCTATAAAACCCATTTGGTTGCCAAGAATTATCGTCAGCATTATGGTATTGACTATGATGAGATATTTTCTCTTGTAGCAATGCTCAAATCTATTCGGATCATGCTTACAATAGCGGCATACATGGACTATGAAATCTGATAAATGGATGTGAAAATAGTTTTTCTAAATGGAGAGCTACAAGAAGAGGTGTATATGATATAGCCTGAGGATTTCACTGTTGGAGAATATAGGCGATTTCATGCATGTATTTTAAAATTTTTTTGAATAAATTATAGCAGAAGATAATTAGATTAATCAAATTAATCTAACATACAAATAATCAAATTATCAAATTAATCTATTCTAGGATCTGTGAAATGATATGTTGCATATAAAATCTGAAAAACATTGAAGATAAAATCTGCATGCATGGATGTAAGTGGTAGATCATATCTACACCTATTTGAGTTCAGAACTTGATACTTGAGTATGGGTCGATGATCGCTGCTACTAAGATACATGGTGAATATAATCTTTGCTGATTTTTCATAGCCGCACATACATCCGGCCTCCACAAAAAATCCACTCGAAGCTCCGATCTGATCGATCTTCTCGAGAGTGCTAGCTTACGTAAAGACCTTCTTCTTGGCTGATCTGGATACTTTCATCAAATCTCTAAAATTTTTTCAGAGATTGAAGATAAACTTGTAAAGAAGATGAAGAGGTGAAAGAAAGACAGAGAAGAAAATAAATTTTTTCTTTTCTTTTTCTCTCTTCCCAAATCTTAAGGAAGAAACCCTAGAATACTAAATTTTGCACACACCCCAAGAGATAGGACTCTCCTCCTCTTTTTCACACCAAGAACCATGCCCCAAAGCATCTCAACATGGAGAACTCCTTCTTCGATCCCTTACATGCACAAAAGTGAGAAATAGATCCCTTTTTATTGGCATGTAATAGGGTTGGGTGAAGAGTCCAAAGGATCTTGGACTCTTCAAGATATGTCGCACCTTCTCCCAATTCTATGCCAAAACATGTCCAAAAAAATATGGGACACCCCTTCCCATATTTTCTTATAGTAAAACAATTCTTCAACTAATTTCATACAAAAAATCTCCTCAAATGTTGCACACATAAGAAGAAAAAAATAAGTTGGCATGTAAAGTAATTTGGATAAGAACATATTCTCTTGATAAGGATTGTTTTGAAATTCAATTTCAAAACCTTCCTTTTATCAAAACCAAATCATATTTGGATGTAAGAAAGGGAAGGAGAAGAACTCTTTGGCATAGAAAAATCTCATGCAAAAATCTCTTGAGCATGGAGAAAGTTGGTGTCAAAGTGGGAGGCGCATGGGGAGGAAGAGTCCAATCCTATATGGACTCTAGGTTTTCTTATTTGAATCCAAACCAAATCATATCTGGTTTAGCCCAAATAAAATATATAAAACTTAATTAAATTAGATTCATAAATTTTTAATTAAATTTTGATCGAACTAAATTGATTAAATCAAAATCCTGATCAAATCAGGGATATTTCTCTCTTAGCAATTAGGTCATCTCATAACCTAATCGGATCAAACCTAATTAAATCTAATTCAATTAGATTTCATTTAATCCTCTTTGCTCAATCAAATTAAGCTAATCAATAATCTAATTATTAATTAATTTTTTATTAATTTACTAACACTTGATGAATAAATTAATTATAACTTTTGTATAAGATTAATCATCAATCAAATTGACAATTAAACCCTTGAACGATTCTCAATCGTTGATCAACCATATGATCAGTTAGAAATTTTTTTTGAGTGTAACCCCATAGGTTTGAATCTAAGTTGGTAGCATAAGAATAAAATTTTAAACCAATCGATGTAACCATGTAGCAATGGTGATCTGACGTTCGGATAGGTTGAATGACGGTGAAGCAATATTCAAGAACCTATTGGTGTATCGTTACCGTATAATTCATCTCTTTAACCCTAATGCTTGAGGATGACCTAGAATTTAACTATCAATCTTAGATAAGTCATTCACATTGTATTTCAATCTTTCAATCTATCACATAAATTATTCGGACTCAAGTTTTACTAAATTGAAATACATTAATACATTAACTCTTACTAATTCGGAGGGGTCAATCCCATCTTGACTCATGCACCAACTTGACAAGTACTTAATTGTACTCAAAAAATTTTTATTATTGAATCAAAAACTTAGTTAGTCCAGCATCAAAATATAGTGAGTTGCTTGCAAGTCACTGTGGTGATCTTAGGTCAGAGGGACACTATACCCATATCCTTCGCGAGCTACCATTGACAGCAGAGTGCTTCGTAGTTGGTCATGTTTAGTGATGATGTACTCCTACATCTCACCTACATGCTATACTAGTATCTCTACACCATTTGGTTACAAAGACAACCAACGCATATGGCACACAACGACCTACACTTGATATCGCTATCATCCTAGTAATAGTGTATCGTTTGGTCGCGAACCAATTTAAGAACTATGCGATAAATCTTTCTTTATCGATCAAAGTAGTCTTCAGAACTTCATCACAATATAGGAGTTCCTTAGAAGATATAACTTTGTAATAAAAAAGATCAAATAATTTTTATTATTGATCAATTCATATACATTTATAATTAGTACAATCGTCAAATGATTGACTATAGGATACATTTTCCAACAACTCCTACTTGAACTAAAGCCAATCAATATAGTATCATATACCCATTTTTGATTTATCATCTCAAAACTCCTAGATACCAAGGCTTTAGTTAATGTGTTGGTCAAATTCTCTTTTGCGTTGATCTTCTAAAGATTGACGTCACCTTAAAAGATTTTTCCAAATAAGATAGTAGTGATGTAAAATGCTTGGTAAGCTAATGGAACTTCAGCTCCTTGACCTGAGTTATGGCTCTGATGCTGTACAATATAGCAGAACTATCATTAGAGGGTGCCACTTCTAGCTTGTCAGTGAACCTATACAATCACATAGCTTTCTTACAAGCATCGAATGCTGCAATGCATTCTGCCTCGCAAATTGAATTTGGCTATAATTTTTTTGCTTGAAATTTTTTCAATATATTGCTCCATTATTTAGTGTAAAGATGTACTCCGACACGTTCTTGCTATTATTATATCCAAGTAAAAATTGGAGTCATACTCTACAAATTTTAAGTCAGATTCTCCATAACCGAATCACCAGTCCTTAATATTTCTCAAATACTTAAAGATGACCTTCTAGTGATTCTCACCTAGATCTTATAGGTATCTACTCATTACCCTAGTGAATATACCATATCCGATCTCGTATATGGTGTATGTTGGGTATAAAATACCCCCCAGCCGAAGTTCGTGACAGAAGTGACCCTCTGGGGGTTCTACCGACTTCCGACCTTCGACGACATCTTTTCGAACCTCTTTGGCGACCGAGCCTCCGCAACACTCCCAAGTTTCGCCGACTGATAAGCACCCACCAGCGTCGACCGGATTCTTCACGACGGACGGACTCCACCCAAGTTTCCACGATGATCAACCACCTTCTAGACTGCATTCGGACTCTTACGGGAGCCGGACTTCATCCCCGACTCCGGCTGCAGGAAGACTTCGTCTGGACTCCTACGGGAGCCGGACTTCGTCTCCGACTTCAATTGCAGGTAGACTTCGTCCGGACTCCTACGGGAGCCGGACTTCATCCCCGACTTTAATTGCAGGTAGACTTCGTCCGGACTCCTACGGGAGCCGGACTTCATCCCCGACTTCAATTGCAGGTAGACTTCGTCCGGACTCCTACGGGAGCCGGACTTCATTCGGACTCCTACGGGAGTCGGACTTCGTCCCGGACTTCAATTGCAGGTAGACTTCGTTCGGACTCCTACGAGAGCCGGACTTCGTCCCTGACTTCAATTGCGGTAGACTTCGTCCGAACTCCTACGAGAGCCAGACTTCATCTCCGACTTCAATTGCAGGTGGACTTCGTCCGGACTCCTACGGGAGCCAGACTTCGTCCCCGATTCCAACTGCAGGTAGACTTCATCTGGGCTCCCATGGAAGCCAGACTTTCGCCTTAAATTTCCGTCGCAGGTAGATCTCACCCCGAACTCCTACAAGGGCTGGACTCTGAGCTTCTACTGCAAGCGACCCACTTCGAGTTTCTGCTGCAAACGATCTACTTCAAATTTCTACCACGAGCGGTCCATGCTGGATTCCCACCGTAAGCCTTCACCTGAGCTTCCATTATGGATAAATTCCTTTCAGATCTCTGTTGCAGACATGCCTTGGCCGAGACTCCTCGACAAATGATCCCCATCCGGGCTTCTACGGAGATCGGACTCCGACTAAACTTCTATAAGCGGGCAAATGCCGTGCTCACAGAATTCAGTAACTGGACCCCTCCAGCGGATGAACCTCTCCAGCGCCATCCGACATCCACAGCCGATCGATCCTCTGTCGAAGTCTGTGCAAAATCGGACTGCGTCTGCGGAAAGCTTCTGACCGAGCTCCCATGGCAAGTGGTCCTCGCCTGCAGCCTTAACGCTCAAAGCACCCAACAGGATTTGCAACATCCGAGCTCTTCTCAGATGGATGGCTACCTCTCTCCGCCAGGTACCTCAATCAAGCTTCGACCGACAGGCCCTGACCCCCTGGCAGCCCGCAATAATGGCCACAACTCTGCTCCGCCTCCTGCGATGGATCCCACGCGGCTCCATCACTCCCTGGCAGGCCTCAGTAACGGCCACGACTCTGCTCCACTTCCTGCGATGGATCCCACGCGGCTCCATCACTCCCTGGCAGGCCTCAGTAACGGCCATGACTCTGCTCCACTTCCTGCGATGGATCCCACGCGGCTCCATCACTCCCTGAAAGACCACAGTAATGGCCACTACCCTGCTCCACTTCCTGCGATGGATACCGCACGGCTCCTCCACCCTGTGGCAAGTCGTGACAACGGACGCCGCTCCACTCCCCGCAACACACTCCACGTGGCATGTCCCAGTGATGGTCGTGATTCCACTCCACTACTCTTCACAACAAACTCCTCCTGACCCCAAGCAGCCTACTGCCAGACAGTTACAAACATCGCTATCAGTCCGTTGCCCCCTCCGCCTATAAAAGGGGGACCCCAGATACGTTATTCTCTAAGCTTTAATTTTTATCCCAAAACTTTGCTAAAATTTTTGTTCGAGCACTCCATTCTTGTTGAGGCAGAGAACTAACTTGAGCATCGGAGGATCTTTCCAGAGCACCACCAACTCTGGTTTAGTCTTCCTTTGTAGGTCCCGGCGGCGACCGCGACTCCCTCGACTCCAGCTTCTCTGACGCAGGCGGATTTTTGCACCAATAGTGTACATAATAGAATAAATTCTACTCATAAACACTCTATGTACGTAGATAGGGATAATCTAAGCAGCCTCTTAGATCTATCTCTATAGATCTTCAACCCTAGGATGAGAGATGCTTTTCCAAAATCCATTATGGAGAACTATGATAATAGCAAAACCTTTATTTTTTATAATGTAAAGAATATTATTCTCAATTAATATAATTTTATTTACATACAAAATAAAAAATATACTCACAGAACTATTAACTCATTTGTATTTGCAGGATTCTTCTTCATTTTCAATGAAGCTATGCATTTTGATCACTTATCAAAATGCACGTTCCAACTCCGAAATATTTAGCATTACCACAGAAGAAAATATCTTGCTATGATCAATACCATAACATTGATAATATCTTTAGGCAACCAGACAGGTTTTATAGGTCTCTATCTTTTCATCTATGCTCTCTGATCCTATTAAAGATCCACTTATACCCTATGGGCTTTACCCTTTCGAGTGGATCAATGAGTGTCCATACACTGTTGACCATTATGGACTTCATTTTGAATTCTATGGCTCTAAGTCATTAATTAGAGTCGGACCTCTGTATGGTATCCATGTAGGTGATCAAATCCTTATTGTTCTCATCGAGTTCAATAAGATCATGTCCCAAAACTAAGAACCGAAGTATCTATCCGATGGATGCAGTACTCTACTCGATCTCCTGAATAGTGCTTTTACTATAGGTTTTGAGTTTGATCTAATCAAATTTGGTTCTATGGGTTTATTAGATTGTGTCGGTTCTTCTACCCATCGAGCTTCATAAGTTTCACATTAAAGGCATCAGTTCCTCCACCAAGGTACTCTTTTTTTTCAAAAGGAATGCCGAACAACTTTTATTCATTAGCATGATAGAAATTATATTCCCTAAACTTTTTAGGATTATCCTATAAAATGATATTTATAAGATCGAGATCTAAGCTAATCAGTCTACAAATGCTTGACATAAAATAAATACTTCCAAATCTAAGGTAAGAAAGTATCGGCTTGCACGAAGTCCATATCTCTTATGGAGTCCTTACGATTGATTATTTTGAATTTCAGTTCAGAACATGATAAGTAGTCTCAAGAATATAATCTTAAAAGGAGACTGGCAGACTAGTAAACCCCATCATGAATTGAACTATATCTAACAAAGTCAATTTCAATAAGAGAAAATCTTATTCTCTTTTAGATATGTCAAAAATTCATCAAAAGGGCATTCTCCTCTTTGGACTGACCAAAGAGTTTAATGCTCTTTCTAATTTATTTCTCTATCTTATTAAAAAATTATTTAAATATTTTAAATAATTTATATTTATGATAAACATATTAATAGATCCAATACATCAGTATGTATCAGATTCAGAACATCATTGGCTTGTTTATCTTATCTAGCAAAAGGTGATTCAATCATCTTACTAAAGAGATAGGATTGACAGGTTGACAATGATTCACAATCATTGACTTTGAGAACTGTTGATCCTATTTTTGCTCTAGATGATTGAGCCTAAATTACCAAAGGTAGGAATACATGACATTATCTACTCTAAAGAGTTTGTTTGTTGTGACAGTACACTAACAGACTGTGATCTTTTATAAATGTTATTTCTTTAGTTGTCCACCACAATTTTGACATTATTTATAATGATATCATAAAAATTATTAGATAATAATGATAATGACTAAAATGATATTGTTAGAATTGAAAATAGGCTCGACGATTCCTAAAACTAGAATTGGAACATAACTTTCATCTCTAATGTTCAAGAACCTCTTGCTATTTTCAAACTTTCTACTAACTTGAAGTCATTACAATAATTTGCATGGACTTTCGATATCAAATATCCAGATAGTAGTGTTATGATAGAGAAATCACAAAGTGTTATCATATAAGTACCTTATCCAGAAATCCTTTACTGATTGCTCTTCCTTAGCCTGTTCGGATAAAGGGACTCTGTCAAACTAGGTTAGCCTTAAACTCTTTTATCAGTTCAGACTCATTAGCTCAAGCATGACTCTTTTGCACCTTCTTTTTCTTTTTTTTCTCAAAAATTATTGCCCACTGAAGATATATCTTCAGAGGTGCAAAAGAATTCCTTCAACATTTGAAGGATTTTCTCTCACTAAGCATCATCGAATTTGTAACTAAATTCATGCTCTTTACTACTCTCAAAAAATATCACACAGTGATATGATCATTTGGCCACTTCTGATAAGTGTCTTTGATCACATCATGTGTGTTGGATGTGAAAATATCAAGTGCTGGATCCATAATCATTTTTAGGATCCATTCATGCTCTAGAACTATTTGCAACTTTCCATACCATCTATCGAAGTTGGGTCCTATATATAAGTCACTGTCAAACAGTGAATGGAGCAATGGATATCTAGCCATAACTGAAAAAAAAATATAAGACCTCAATGTTTATGAATTGATTTAGCCTAAAGACTTGAATTTTAGTCTAAAGATTTTCCCACTATTTTATACGAATTGGTAGGCTCTACTTTCAATTTGTTGAATTACTTTAACCCCTTAGCGAGTACTAGAATCCACACTGACTGCATACAGGCCCAAGGATGGCTCAGTCAACCCATATGCACCTATGGGTAGGTTCTCAATCAATTATTTCAGTAAATAATTTCTCGTAATAAGTTTCGCCACAGGTTTCATTTCAGTAGGCAATGGGCCTCCACTGAAAGTTTTGATTAGGTCTAACCATTAATATGATCATACTCAGGAATCTAACTATCAAATGATCAGGTCTGATTTTGGTCGGCTAACCTAACCACTTGTCAGAGAAACTCGATTGAGTTATCATATTATGAATGATAATTTCAATACCAGATGAGCACCAGGTCTTTGCGCCTCCAATGACCATCATACTAATGGATCCATTATCGCCCAACTTAATGGGTGGCTATGATTTAGTTATCACCATAACTAGCTCATTTTATGGATCTAATAATTTACAAAAATTAATTTATGAATTGAGAAAAGAGAAGAGATCAACCAGTAAACTACAATCCTCCAATTGACTTCACCAAGTCATTGAATTGGATTAGAGTCATACTGGTTGAACTGGCACCTAGATCAGTCACACTGATCAACCTTAATAGCATGGGTCAATTCGAATCACTTAGCAGTCTAATCAAGATATAATTTACCAAATTGGTCAGGTAAGTAAGATCGATGGGAGGGTTTGCTAAGCTTGTCTTAGACACTATCAAAATAGCTAGATAAGCTACTCCTAATTAAAAACCATCAATCGAAATATCGAACTTATCTTAGACATCAATTGATTAATTAGTTTTGATTTGATCAGATGGCCTTTAAACCCATCGAATGGGAAGATAGGACTTTTAAACCCTTCTTGCTTCTATGACCAGACGGTCTGACGATCAACCCAATCCAAGTATTTGCTAATTGGACCATCTAATCTAATCACATATCATATATGCTTGAATTTAGATCTAATCTAAATTACATCAGATCTAATCATAATCTTAGATCATATCTAAATCAGATCATAAACATCACACATAACATAAAAATCAGATTTTTATCAATGATCAGCACAAATTAGGATAATATTTTTACTGTAAGGGGTAAACCCTATAGCAGGATAACCTTATTTCAGTTTGTATGATCAACCATTAATTAAATTTAGATCAAAATATCATATATCAAATCTAAATAAAATTAAATTTCAGATTTAATATATATATATAACATGTCATAACGAACTTGGGCTCTGATACCACAGTTGGAGAACGTAGGTGATTTCATGCATACATTTTAAATTTTTTTAAATAAATTATAGTGAAAGATAATTAGATTAATCAAATTAATCTAATATACATATGATCTAATTATAAAATCAACCTACTCTAGGATTTATGATATGATATGTTGTATATAAAATCAAAAAAATATTGAAGATAAAATCTGCATGCATGGATGTAAGCGGTAGATCATATCTATACCTATCTGAGTTCAGAACAAGATACCTAAGTTTAGATCGATGATCATCACTATTGGCAGATATGGTGAAGATGATCCTTGCTAGTTGCTCACAGCTGCACATACATCCGACCTCCATGAAAAATCTACTCGAAGCCCCGATCTGATCGATCTTCTCGAAAGTGCTAGCTCGCGCGAAGACATTCTTCTTGGCTGATCTGGATATTTTTTTTAAATCTCTAAAATCTTTTTAGAGATTGAAGATGGACTTCTAAAGGAGATGAAGAGGTAAAAGAAAGATGGAGAAGAAAATATTTTTTTTCTTTTCTTTTTCTCTCTTCCCAAATCCTAAGGAAGAAACCTTAGAATACTAGATTTTATACACACCCCAAGAGATAGGACTCTCCTCCTCTTTTTTATGCCAAGAACCACACCCCAAAGCCCCTCAACATGGAGAACTTCTTCTCTGATCTCTTACACATACAAAAGTGAGAAATTGACCCCTTTTTATTAGCATGTAATAGGGTTGGGTGAAGAGTCCTAAGGATCTTGGACTCTTCAAGATATGTTGCACCTTCTCCCAATTCCATACCAAAAGATGCCCAAAAAAATATGGGATGTCCCTTCCCATATTTTTTTTTTGTAAACTAGTTTTCTAACAAATTTTTAATGAAAAATCTTCTCAAAATGTGGCACACATAAGGAGAAAAAAATAAGTTTACGTGTGGAGTGATTTGGATAAGAACAGATTCTCTTGATAAGGAATGTCTTGAAATCCAATTTTAAAACCTTTCCTTTGTCAAAACCAAATTAGATTTAGACATGAGAAAGGGAGGGAGAAGTCCTCTTTGGCATGAAAAAATCTTGCACAAAAACCTCTTGAGCATGGAGAAAGTTGAAGTCAAAGTGGGAGGCACATGGGGAGGAAGAGTCCAATCCTATATGGACTCTAGGTTTTCTTATTTGAATCCAAATCAAATCACATCTGATTTAGCTCAAATAAAATATATAAAATTTAATTTAATTAGATTCATAAATCTTTAATCAAATCCCAATCAAATTAAAAATTAATTGAACCAAATTCTCGATCAAATCAAGGATATTTCTCTCTTAGTGATTAGGTCATCTCATAACCTAATTGGGTCAAACCTAGTTGAATCTAATTTAATTAGATTTCATTTAATCCTCTTTACTCAATCAAAATTGAGCTAATCAATAATCTAATTACTAATTAATCTTAAATTAATTCACTAACACTTGGTGAATAAATTTATTGTAACTTTTGCACAAGGTTAATCATCAATCGAATTGATGATTAAGCCCGTGAATGATTCTCAATCATTGATCAACCATATGATCAGTCAGAAATTTTTTTTGAGTGTAACCCCATAGGTTCGAACCTAAGCCAGTAGCATAAAAATAAATTTTTAAACCAATCGATGTAACCATCTAGCAATGGTGACCTGATGTCCAGATAGATCGAATGATGGTAAAGTAACATTCAAGAACCTATTGGTGTATGGTTACCGTATAATTCATCCCTTCGACCCTAATACTCAAGGATGACCTAAAATTTAACTATCAATCCTAGATAAGTCATCCACATTATATTTTAATCTATCAAATTTATCACATGGATTATCTAGACTTAGATTTTGCTAAATTGAAATACATTGATACATTAGCTCTTACTAATTTGGAGAGGTCAATCCCATCTTGACTCACGCACCGACTTGACAAGTACTTGACTGTACCTAAAAATTTTTGTTAGTGAATTAAAAACTCAGTTAGTCTGATATCAAAGTATAGTGAATTGCTTGTAGGTCACTGTGGTGATCTCAAGTTAGAGGGATACTTATACCCATACCCTTTGCGAGCTACCCTTGATAGAAGAGTGCTCCGTAGTTGGTCACGTTCAGTGATGATATACTCCTACATCTCACTTGTATGCCATATCAGTGTCTTTAAACTATTTGGTTATGAGGACAACCAACATATATGGCACGTAATGACCTATGCTTGGTATCACTATCGTCCTAGTAATAGCATATTATTTGATCACGAACCAATTTAAAGACTATGCAATAAATTCTCCTTTATCGATCAAAGTTGTCCTGAAGACTTCATCACAATATAGGAGTTCGTTAGAAGATGTAACCTTGTGATGAAAAAGGTCAAATAACTTTTATTATTGATCAATTCATATACATTTATAATTAGCATAATCGTTAAACAATTGGCTTTAGGATATATTTCTCAATATTCACATCCATAGATAAGTCCAAAGTGTGCAAGCTTCAGGGATCCATTTATGGATTGAAGCAGGCATCCAGGAGTTGGAACATGTATTTTGATAAAGTTATCAGAACGTATGGCTTCGTTAGGAATGGAGAAGATGTAGAAACCAGATCTAGGGTTTCTGGGTTAGATCTTGAAACTTTTTCAAGATCAGACAGTTGAAGACTAAAATAAATCAAAATTTATTTTTTAAAATTAGAAAATCTCTAGATCTAAGATCTTATTTTATAATTATTACATAGTATTAAATCAAAAATTAAAATATATAGAGCATGAACAACATATTGATCATATCAACATGTTTCTATACTACATCTAATATATGTATTAAACAATAGATCAGATCTATTACCTTGCAAGTTAGATATTCTAACCTTACTGTTCTGGGCTTGAGGATGATGTTACAAACCACACATGCATCCGATCTCTAGGAGTCATCCACATGAGCCCACGAATCTCGATCATAAGTCCTGCTCCAGGAAATCAGCACAGTATGCTAGTACTGTGCTGATCCTTCTTCGATGGTTGATCAGGTGCCTCCTTCTTCTTGATTTAGACTTTTTCAAAGATGAGAAGTAGGAGGAGGAGTTTCAAATCTGAGATGCTCTCAGAAAACTCAAGATGAAGGAAGGAAAGAGATGAAACTAACAACTCTAGAAGAAGACCCTCTTCTTCTTCTCTTTACTCTCTCCTAGACACCCTGTCTTGTGCCTATTATATCTCTATGACCCAAAAGTTTTTCTCTCTAATTTTTAGATGACGCAAAGGCCTCTCAAATCTCTATGTTATTCAAAAATTTTATGAAGAAATTTATTTTATAGAGAGAGATATGATAGAGTCCTTGTCTAGGTTAAATACCTAGTCAAGGCTTATCCAAACATGGCATGATAAGGGATGCCCAACTCTTGGGCTCCTCCTTATTTTCATGCATGGACCACCAGCAAAGGGAGCACAATGTGTGCCCTAAAATCCATTAAAATATCAAAAAAAAAATGGATAAATTCGGTGCAAAAAAAAAAAGAGTTTTGGATTTCTAAAATTCTATCTCATAGAATTTGAAATCCAAACTTATTCCTACTTTGATTTGATCCACAACCACTTTCCATGTATGAAAGAAGAGAGGAAGCCTTTTGGACATGGGAAAGACCTGGGAGAGGGCTTTTTTTGCACAAAACAAGAGGGGATTGGTATGGAATAAGAGAGAGGGCATGGGGGGGCTTATGTGGCGCAAGGTAGAATCCTAGTCTTACTAGGATTCTATCTTATGACTTGTTTTAATTTGGTTTCTCAAACCAAATCAAACCAAAATTAGATCAACCCAATTAAAATAAATCTTAATCCAATTAAGAACCTAATTTAATTAGATTAAATTAGATTTAAATCTAATTTAATTTTTTAATCAAATTATAAATTAGGTTGACCCAAGTCTTAATTGAACTAGGACTAGTTTTTTCCTTGCACTTGGCTAATCCAATAAACCAATTGAACTTGATCCAATCAAGCCCAAACCAAATCTAGTAAAATTATATTCAATTAGACTTAATCTCAGTCTATTGGCTTAATCAAATTAAGCTAATTAGCAATCGAATTATGAATCGATCCTCTTGCAACACTTGCACTAGGTTAAATGTCAATCATATTGATCATTTAACCCTAGAACAATTCTTAATTGTTGATCAACCATCCGATTGGATCATGAACTCTAATGTGTATGACCTCATAGGTCCAAACCTAAGCTGGTAGCACAGAAATAAATTTTTATACCAATTGAAGTGACAATCTAGTAATGGTATCTGACGATCGGATAGGTCGAATGTGTAGAACAACATCCTTAGAACCCATGCGGATATAGTTTCCATATAATTCATCTCCTTGACCAAAATGATCATAGGACACCTCAGAGTTTCACTGTCAACTCTGATCAGATTATCCACATTGTATTTCAAAATATCAAATCTATCTGATGGATTATCCTGGCCAAGGTTTTGCTAAATTGAAATACAGTGACTCATTCTTCTCCAACTCTTGGAGTGGTCAATCCCATCTCGATCACACTCTGACTTCACAAGTACTTAACTATACCTAGAAGCCTTTCATCACTGAATTAAAAATTTAGTTAGTCCAGTACCAAAGCACAGTGAGTTGCTTGCAAGTCACTGAGGTGATCTCAGGTCTAAAGGACACTTATATCTATATCCCATCAAAGATATTCTCGAGAGCAGAATGCTCTGGAGTTGGTCACGTTCAATGATGATGTACCTTTATATCTCATTTGTATGCCATACCAGTATCCCCACACCTCTTGGTTAAGAGGACAACCAACCCATATGGCCTACAGCGACCTATGCTCGATAGAAACTGTCATCCTTATTAACAGCCTATCATTTGATCGTGAATAGTTTTAAGGACTAATCGATAAATCCTCTCTTTATCAAATCTGAATAGTCCTAAGGACTTCATCATAACAATAGAGTTCATTAGAAGATGAAAGCTTATGATGAAAATATCAAATATATTTTATTTATTAACAAATCAATTACAATGCTTAGTTGCTCAACCGTCAACAGCTCAACGATTGACTTTTGGGACATATTTCCCAACCACTCTCACTTATCCTAAAGCCACTCGGCACAGTATCTAATGCCCATCTTCGACTTGTGGTTGTCAAACTCCTTTATTGCCAGGGCTTTAGTAAAGGGGTCGGCCAAGTTTTTTTTTCTATCAATCTTCTAAAGGTCGACGTCACCTCGATCCACGATCTCTCAGAGCAGATGGAAGCAGTGCAAAATGTGCTTCATCCACTGGTGTGCTTTGGGTTCCTTCACCTAAGCTATGGCACCAGTGCTGTCGCAGTAGAGCAGGACCGAACCATCGAGGGAGGGTGCTACTCTGAGCTTCCTTCGCAGCATCCGATGCTGCAATGTACTCTGCTTCACAAACAGAGTATGCCACAGTATGCTGCTTGGAACTCTTCCAGCAGATGGCTCCACCATTCAAAGTAAAGATATAATCTGACATGCTTCTACTGTCATCATGGTCAAATTGAAAGCTGGAGTCTGTGAACCCCACAAGTTTCAGATCTGACTCGCCATAAACCAACCATTGGTCCTTAGTATTTCTCAAATACTTAAGGATGGCTTTAACCACTTTCCAATGATTTTCTTCAGGATCAGATTGGTATCTACTCACTACTCCTAGTGAGTATGCCATATCTAGTCTTGTACATGTCATGATGTATATAATAGATCCCACGATCGAAGCATATGGGACTCTACTCATACGCTCTCTCTCTTCAGGAGTTGTCGGACAATCCTTCTTACAGAGAGAAATTCCATGGCCTATCCATAGATAGCCCTTCTTGAAATTCTCCATGCTGAACCTCTTCAGCACAGTGTCTATGTATGTGGACTGGGATAACCCAAGCATCTTTTTAGATCTATCCCTATAGATCTTCATCCCTAGGATGTAGGATGCTTCCCCCAAGTCCTTCATGGAGAACTGCGATGACAACCAAACTTTTATTTTTTGTAGTGTGGGGATGTCATTCTCGATTAAGAGAATGTCATCCATGTACAAGACAAGGAATACCACAACTGGATCATTTGCCCATTTATAGATGCAGGGCTCTTTTCCATTCTTAACGAAGCAATACGTTTTGATCACCTTATCAAAATACATGTTCCAACTTTGAAAAGCTTGCTTCAATCCATAAATGGATCTCTAAAGCTTGCACATCTTGGACTCATCTGTGGATGTAAACCCCTCAGGTTGTATCATATACACCTCTTCGGTCAGCTCTCCATTCAGAAAAGCTGACTTTACATCTATTTGCCAGATCTCATAATCTAGATGGACAGCTATTGCAAGCATTATCCGAATGGATTTGAGCATTGCCACAAAGGAAAACATCTCGTCATAGTCAATACTATAACGTTGACGATACCCCTTGGCAACCAGATGGGCTTTATAGGTCTCCACCTTTCTGTCTGCATCCCTTTTCCTTTTTAACACCCATTTACACCCAATGGGTTTAACCCCTTCAGGTGGGTCAACCAATGTCCATACATCGTTGACCTTCATGGACTCCATTTTAAATTTTATGGCTTCAAGCCATTTCTCAGAATCAGATCTCTGCATTGCATCCATATAGGTGATCGGTTCCTCATCATTCTCATCGAGTTCGATGGGATCATCATCTCAGACCAAAAAATTATAGTATCTATCTGGTTGATGCAGTACTCTATCAGATCGCCTTAATGGTACAGGTACATTGGGCTCTGGATCTGATCTAATCAAATTTGACTCAGGTTCAGCTATTGGTGTCGGTCCTTCTACCTGTTGAACTTCATCAAGTTCAACCTTAGAGGCAACGGTTCCTTCACCAAGGAACTCCTTTTCTAAAAAGATTGCCTTAAGGTTGACGAACACCTTTTGTTCATCAGCATGGTAGAAAAAATATCCTTTTGTCTCTTTGGGGTACCCTATGAATGAGCATTTGTCAGACCTAGGTTCAAGTTTGTCTGTGACTAATCTTTTGACATAGGTCGGGCACCCCCAGACCCTAAGGTGTGAAAGTGCTAGTATCGCCTTGTCCATATTTCATATGGAGTCTTAATTACAGACTTACTTGGCACCCTATTTAACAGATAACATGCCGATTTGAGTGCATATCCTCAGAAGGATATCTGCAAGCTGGCAAAACCCATCATGGATCGGACCATATCTAATAGAGTCCGATTTCTCCTTTCAGACACACCATTATGCTGTGGTGTTGCTGGGGGAGTCCATTGGGAGAGAATTCCATTCTCTCTTAGATATGTGAGAAACTCACTAGAAAGATATTCTTCTCTTCTATCAGATCGAAGAGTTTTAATACTCTTCTCAGTTTATTTTTTTACTTCACTTCGGAATCATTTGAACATTTCAAATGAATCTGACTTATGTTTCATCAGATTGACATATCCATATCTGGATAGATCATCCGTGAAAGTTATGAAGTAGAAATATCCACTTTTAGCACTTGTGTTCATGGGCCTGCATACATCAGTATGTACTAGGCCCAAGAGCTCAGTAGCTCTCTCATCTTTTTCAGTAAAAGGTAACTTGATCATTTTACCAAGAAGACAGGACTCGTAAGTTGGAAGTGATTCACAATCACTGACTTCAAAGATTCCCTCTTGAGTCAACCTGTTTATTCTGTTCTTGTTTATATGACCTAGCCTATAGTGCCATAACTAGATATCTGACACACTATCTAATCTAGGATGCTTGCTAGTTGAATAGACTACATTAACAGGTTGTGATAACATATACACACCATTATTCAAATGCCTACAAAAAATAGTAATACCATTCATAATGATATTACAAACTTGTTTCTTTATTGAAATTTCATAATCATTTTTGACCAGAAGGCCTACATAAATGATATTTAAAAAGAAACTGGGATAGAAATGACAATTGTTGGGTATAAAATATCCACAGCCGAAATCGACAGCAGAACGGCTCCGCCCGGACTCCGACGGGAGCCGGGCTCCTCCATCGACAGCAGAACGGCTCCGCTCGGACTCCTACGGGAGCCGAGCTCCTCCATCGACGGCAGAACGGCTCCGCCCGAACTCCTACGGGAGTCGGGCTCCTCCATCGACAGCAGAACGGCTTCGCCCGGACTCCTACGGGAGCCGGGCTCCTCCATCGACAGCAGAACGGCTCTGCCCGGACTCCGACGGGAGTCGGGCTCCTCCATCGACAGCAGAACGGCTCCGCCCGGACTCCTACGGGAGCCGGGCTCCTCCATCGACGGCAGAACGACTCCGCCTGGACTCCTACGGGAGCCGGGCTCCTCCATTGATGGCAGAACGGCTCCGCCCGGACTCCTACGGGAGCCGGGCTCCTCCATCGACGGCAGAACGGCTCCGCCCGAACTCCTATGGGAGCTGGGCTCCTCCATCGACAGCAGAACGGCTCCGCCCAGACTCCTACGGGAGTCGGGCTCCGCCATCAGCAGCAAGGCGGCTCCGTCCGGTCTCTTACGGGAGCCAAGCTCCGACCTCAGTATCAGCTACTGAAGCCGAACTCCGACCACTGCCGAGCCTCGATCAACAGATTCGCGTCCCTTGGCAGATAACAATAACAGCCATGATCCTGTTCCGCTTCCTGTAGCGGATCCCGTGCGGCTCCACACCCCCCCTGCGGCGGGCCCACTACTCTCTGACAGGCTGTACCAACGGCCACGATTCTGCTCCGCTCCCTGCGGCGGGTGCTGCACGATCCCACTATTCGCTGACAACTAGTGGCGACGGACGCCGCCCCGCTACCTGCAACAGGCCCTACGTGGCAGGCTATGGCGATAGCCACGGGTCTACCCCACTATCTTTCGCAATCAATTCCTCTGACCATGGGCGGCCCACTACCAGGCGGTTACAAACATCGCCATCAATCCCTTGCCTCCTCCACCTATAAAAAGGAGACCCAGATATGTTATCCTTTAAGCTCCTTTTCCTTATCTCAAAACTCTGCTAAATTCTCCGTTCGAGCACTCCATTCTTGTTGAGGCAGAGAACTGACTTGAGCGTCGGAGGGTCTTGCCGGAGCAACCCCACCTCCGGTTTAGACTTCCATTGCAGGTCCCGACGGCGACCGCGGCTTCCCCGACTCCAGCTTCTCCGGCGCAAGCGGATTTTTGCACCAACAGGATTGGCGCTAGAGGAAGGGGTCTGTGTCTTCGCAGCACCCTTGTTCTTGAAGGAGCGCTCAACGGACCCGCTCCCAGCCATCTTTTCCGGCATCCAATCCTCTTTTCCCCATCTGATGCCCTCTCGCGAGGTTTCTGCACAACTACCTCCGGCTATGGTTGCTGATAAAGGGTGGCCGGACGACCAGTCTTCGCCGGATTCCGTCAACGTCATCTCGGGGGAATCCCGGCCGGAGGCAATCAGCACATCAGCTGCACCCCTCAAGCGGCAAAATGTTGAAGAGCCCATAGCCTTCACTGAAGAAGACGCCCAGGGAGTCCAATTCCCTCATAACGATGCGGTCGTAGTTTCCTTGAACATAGCAAATTATGACGTCCGTCGCATTCTCGTCGATAACGGAAGTTCGGCCGACATCTTATTCTACAGTGCCTTTTCGAGAATGGCCACTCTTGGCGGTCATCTAAGGCCGATGTGCTCCCCCTTGATAGGGTTTACTGGAGATGCCGTTCCGATGGAAGGGATGATAGCTCTAACTGTGACCGCGGGTCAGCATCCAAAACAGTCCAGAGCCCAGGTGAATTTCCTGGTGGTAAAGGCACCATCTGCCTACAATGCAATTCTTGGCCGACCCGGCCTCAATGCCCTCAGAGCCGTTGTTTCAACCTACCATTTGAAATTGAAGTTCCCCACCGACAAGGGGATCGGAGAAGTCCGGGGAGACCAAGCGCTGGCCAGGCACTGCTACAATATTGCCTTGCAAAGAAGCGATCAAGCGGACCTCTGTCCAGTCGGCGGGTTGGATGCGCGCGATGACCTAACGGAAGAGAGGGGCGGTCTGATCGAGGACCTAATAGCAATTCCTTTGAACGACGGAAACGCGGAGCATGTGGTGTTAATCGGCTCCAGCCTGGAGGAGGAGGTGCGGACGCATCTCATGGATTTCCTCCGAAGGAATGCGATCGTTTTCGCATGGGTCCCGACGGATATGCCGGGGATTGAGACAGAAGTCATGGAACATCATCTGGCGGTCGACCCTAAACATCGGCCAACAAAAAAAAAGATCCGGAGTCATGCCCCGGAGAGGCAGAAGGCGATAGCCGAGGAAGTGGATAAACTTCTCAAGGCCGGATTCATCAAGGAGGTCAATTATCCTGAGTGGATCTCCAATGTAGTCTTGGTCAAGAAAGCAAACGGCAAGTGGAGGATGTGTATCGACTTCAAAAAGCTGAATAAAGCTTGCCCAAAGGACAGCTACCCCCTTCCCAGGATCGACCAACTGGTGGACGCTACCTCGGGCCATGAGCTTCTCACTTTCATGGACGCATTCTCCGGCTATAACCAGATTAGGATGGCATCGGAAGATGAAGAGAAGACTGCTTTTATCACTAATCGTGGCCTTTACTGCTACAGGGTTATGCCGTTTGGCCTCAAGAACGCGGGTGCAACCTATCAACGACTGGTGAACAAGATCTTCAAGGAGCAGATCGGCCAAAACATGGAGGTTTATGTGGACGATATGCTCGTGAAAAGCAGGTCTCCCGAAAATCATGTCGCCGACCTCGAGGAAACCTTTGGCGCTCTTCGAAAGTATAGAATGAAGCTGAATCCGACCAAATGCGCCTTTGGGGTAACCTCAGGAAAGTTCCTGGGCTTCATGGTATCGGGGCGCGGGATCGAGGCCAATCCAGAGAAAATTCGCGCCATCCAAAATATGACTGCCCCAAGATCGATCAAGGAAGTTCAGTGCCTCACGGGAAGAGTTGCAGCTCTTAATCGCTTTGTCGCTAGGTCGGCCGAACGATGTCTGCCCTTCTTTTAAACCCTCAAGCAGCCGAAGAACTTCTGTTGGACCTCTGAATGCCAACAGGCATTCGAAGAATTAAAAAGCTACCTTAGCTCGCCCCCGCTGCTGGCGAAGCCCGAGCCCAAGGAGGAATTATTTTTGTACATGGCAGTCTCTCCCACAGCCCTTGCAGCTGTCCTTGTTAAAGAGGAAATGAAAGTCCAGCGACCGGTCTACTACATTAGTCGCGTATTGAGGGACGCCGATACCAGGTATACTAAATTAGAAAAACTGACCTACGCCTTGTTGATTGTAGCTCGGAGACTCCGGCCTTACTTTGAAGGGCACACGGTGACGTTACTCACCGACCAACCGATCAAGGCGGTTTTGCACCGAGCTGATATCTCCGGGAGAATGGTGAAATGGTCCATCGAGCACACAGAATTCGACATCAACTACAAACCTAGACCGACGATAAAAGCCCAAGTGTTGGCGGATTTCATAGTAGAATGCACCATTCCCGAGGAGGCCGAACCTGAGCAAAACAAAATTGACAACCTGAGGACTCAACCGAACTCCCCCGACGAAGAAGCCAGTTCCTCTGATAGCTTTTGGACCCTCCATGTGGACGGATCGTCCAACATGGCAGGTGCGGGTGCAGGCCTGATCTTGACCAGCCCGGAGGGAGTCGTTGCGGAGTACGCTCTACGCTTCGAATTCCCCGCAACAAACAATGGAGCGGAGTATGAAGCTCTGATCGCAGGATTGAGGATCGCCAGGGAGCTCGGAATAGGTCAACTCCGGGTGCACAGCGATTCCCAACTTGTGGTGGGGCAAGTCAGCGGGAGCTTTGAAGCACGGGAGGATAGTATGGCCAAATATCTTGAGAAGGTGAAGGAGTTCATCCCTGCCTTTGGCAATTTCGACATCAGGCAAATTCCAAGGTCAGAGAACACCAGAGCCGATCTTCTCTCCAAACTGGCAACATCGGCTCCGGCCGAATTGCCAAAAGGCATCCTCTTTGAAGTTTTAAAACATCCGAGTATGGAAGAACCGCAACTCGTATTGGAGATCGACCACGAGCCCAGCTGGGTCGACCCGCTAATAACCTATCTTAGAGACGGGATTCTCCCCCAGGATGCAAAAGAAGCCCGAAAACTCCGAAATCAAGCCTCCCGGTACATCCTCTATGAGGGCAAATTGTACAAAAGATCGTACTCCTTGCCTCTCTTGAGATGCCTCCGACCCTCAGAAGCTGACTACGCTTTAGGGGAGGTACACGAGGGAGCTTGCGGAAGCCATTTATGTGCCAGGTCTCTATCCCACAAGCTACTCCACCAAGGGTATTACTGGCCTACAATGCATCGTGATTCAATCGAATATGTCAAAAAGTGTGATAGATGCCAGAGATACGCCAACGTCCAGAGACAACCTGCTACCGAGCTTACACCCTTGAGTGCCCCATGGCCTTTTGCGCAGTGGGGGATGGATATTCTTGGCCCCTTTCCCAAGGCGTCTGGTCAAAGGAAATTCCTCCTCGTAGTAATCGACTACTTCACCAAATGGGTCGAAGCCGAGCCGCTAGCCAAAATCACAGAAGCGAAAGTGCAGGATTTCGTCTGGAAATCGATCGTGTGCAGGTTCGGTTTGCCTAGAACCCTCATCACTGATAATGGACGGCAATTCGCGGGAGCCAGATTTGCTGAATTCTGTGAAGACCTAAACATCTCCCACAAATTCACATCAGTGGCCCATCCCCAGGCGAATGGCGAAGCCGAGGTAACAAACAGAACCCTTTTGCAGGGGATTAAGACCAGGCTCGAAAAAGTAAAAGGAACTTGGGCGGACGAACTTTATCATGTGCTATGGGCTTATCGGACCACCCAGAGGTTGCCTACAGGAGAGACTCCCTTTGCTTTAGCCTTTGGTACGGAAGCCATCATCCCGATCGAGCTTAAACTCCCGTCGGCACGAGTCGTGGCATTCGACGAACCCCAAAACGCGCAAAGTCTCAGAGCCAACCTCGACCTACTGGAAGAAAGGCGGGAGATTGCTTAGGTTCGAATGGCAGCCTACAGACAGAAAGTTGCCCGATATTACAACGCCCGAGTCAACAACAAGGCATTCAAAGCAGGGGATCTAGTGCTCCGACGAGCTGCTGTCTCACAACCACAGGGCCAGGGGAAGCTCGCCCCAAACTGGGAGGGACCTTATGAGGTCAAAGAAGTAGTCCGACCTGGAACTTATTATCTTAAGGAGCTCGGAGGAGCCGACCTCCCGCGACCTTGGAGCTCAGAAAACTTACGGATGTACTACCAGTAATTTCATCCTAATCGAAAAATGCGTGCCCATTTGTCTTGGGACAATTCAAGCAGACGATATCAAAAATGAGAGGGCAACCTTATAAAAGTTGAAGGCCCGGTTCTTTTAGACCGGATGGGGAGAGAGGCCTTGCAACGCCCATATGTGCCCCCACAGCCCTGTTAGGGACAGGAGGAGAACCTCGCCCTAACTTGAGCAAAGTCGAAGGCCCGATTCTTTTAGACCGGATGGGGGGAGAGGCCTTGCAACGCCCATATGTGCCCCCACAGCCTTGTTAGGGACAGGAGGAGAACCTCGCCCTAACTTGAGCAAAGTCGAAGGCCCGGTTCTTTTAGACCGGATGGGGGGAGAGGCCTTACAATGCCCATATGTGCCCCCACAGCCCTGTTAGGGACAGGAGGAGAACCTCGCCCTAACTTGAGCAAAGTCGAAGGCCCGGTTCTTTTAGACCGGATGGGGGGAGAGGCCTTGCAACGCCCATATGTGCCCCCACAGCCCTGTTAGGGACAGGAGGAGAACCTCGCCCTAACTTAAGCAGAGTCGAAGGCCCGGTTCTTTTAGACCTGATGGGGGGAGAGGCCTTGCAACGCCCATATGTGCCCCTACAGCCCTGTTAGGGACAGGAGGAGAACCTCGCCCTAACTTGAGCAAAGTCGAAGGCCCGGTTCTTTTAGACCGGATGGGGGGAGAGGCCTTGCAATGCACATATGTGCCCCCACAGCCCTGTTAGGGACAGGAGGAGAACCTCGCCCTAACTCGAGCAAAGTCGAAGGCCCGGTTCTTTTAGATCGGATGGGGGGAGAGGCCTCGCAACGCCCTAATGTGCCCCCGCAGCCCTGTCAGGAACAGGAGGAGAACCTCGTCCTGACATGAGCAAGGTGGAAGACCCGGACTCCCACGGGAGCCGGGTCCCTACGCCAAGAAGACTTCGCCCGGACTCCTACGGGAGCTGTGTCCCTACGCCAAGAAGACTTCGCCCGGACTCCTGCGGGAGCTGGGTCCCTACGCCAAGAAGACTTCGCCCGGACTCCTACGGGAGCCGGGTTCCGCCGCAAAAAAGACTTCGCCCGGACTCCTACGGGAGCCGGGTCCCTACGCCAAGAAGACTTCGCCCGGACTCCTACGGGAGCCGGGTCCCTACGCCAAGAAGACTTCGCCCGGACTCCTACGGGAGTCGGGTTTCGCCGCAAAAAAGACTTCGCCCGGACTCCTATGGGAGCCGGGCCCCTACGCCAAAGAAGACTTCATCCGGACTCCTACGGGAGCCGGGCTCTGCCGCCAACATCAGCTACAGGACAACTCCGCCCGGACTTCTACGGAAGCCAGACATTACTTATGACTTTTATTGCAGAAAAACTTTGCCCTGACTCTTACGAGAACCGAGCTACTCCAACTTCCGGAGGGCTTCTCCGTTCGGACTATCAAGGGAGCCGAACTTAGCTCCGACTTCAGCGGAGAAAAATCCAAGTAAACCTGACAAGTGGGTATCTCCGAACGACAGGAAAGCCGAAAAGAAGCTCGACGAATGACGACCCCACATGAACTGAAAAGGTCGCCGACGACCTGGGAACGACGTAACACAGACAAAGAGAAGGAAAGGAAAATGAAGAAGTTCGGCAGATAACTATTTAACACAAGATGCAAACAAGGTACTGAAATCACTTTTTCGTTTAACAGAAGTACACGTTACAGGACCCGGTGGGTCAAGGAAAAAGAAGATACACGTCATCCCAAATATCGTGAGCACAGTTCGGGCAGGACAAACCGGAGACCACTCCGAGCTACGAACTCCGTCTCTATCCTTCCCAGTCACATTCTCCAGTGCGTGTAACAGCTCTCGCCCCATCTTGCCTCGTTCTGTCCCCGAAGTCCCAACCTTAGCGGGAAAGGGGTGGGATAGATCTCCGGAGGCGGTGGGGGTAACGGCGGCAGTAGCGAAGACCTGTTTCAAGAAGAACCGTAGCCACTTCAGGAGTGGTTGGGACACCAGAGATATGCCTCATCTCTGAATGCACCACGACGGCCGCCACCCGAGATGCTCCAGCAAGGTCGGCATGCGTTACTTCCACCGTCCCCGCAACAAGTTCTACTGCCCCACCGTCGACGCCGACCGCCTCTGGTCTCTCGACCCCGACGGCGTCAAGGATCCCGTCATGGCTTATGACGTCTATTCTGCCCTCTTGACCGGTATCACCCCGCCTTGCTGCCCCAAGATTCACGGGCAGAATAGCTTCACCGACAGCCCCCGTTATTAAACCCCTGTTGTTGAAGGAATTCTTCCTTGAGCTCCCTTTGGCACGACGGAGATTCTCACCAGCCGCCATTCTCCTCCTCACCTTTCTCCAAACCCTAGAGGTTCCCTCAAGAACAGCCCCACGAGTAGAGAACATGGTGAGGGAAGAAGACAGGGACTGGGGCGAGAGAAGCAAGACTCTCAGATGAAAGAACAGCAACAGGATTAAAATCGCGAAGGGACCGAGGGGTTTAAATAGCCGATGGATCCTGGCGCAGTTATGACGGCGGGTATTCCTGGGCCAACTGGTGTGTGCCACGTGGCGCACTTATCCCCTTCACCGCCATCGAGGGTTGACCGCTCACAAATTCCCGCAAAGCGATGCTTGGGATCGCATTTCAACGGGGGTTCCGAAAAGACTTTTCAAGTCACCTTCACCAAAAAACGGACTCTGACGTGCGCGCATTAAATGGGGGCGGCGGTGCGCAAGGTTCGAAGGGGCAATTCTAGCTGCGCACATCTCTCTCTGTGTACTTCCTTCGCTTGAAATTCAAACTCGAAAGTAGGGGGACTGGTGTTGGGTATAAAATACCCACAGTCGAAATCGACAGCAGAATGGCTCCGCCCGGACTCCGACGGGAGCCGGGCTCCTCCATCGACAGCAGAACGGCTCCGCCCGGACTCCTACGGGAGCCGGGCTCCTCCATCGATGACAGAACGGCTCCGCCCGAACTCCTACGGGAGCCGGGCTCCTCCATCGACAGCAGAACGGCTCAGCCCGGACTCCTACGGGAGCTGGGCTCCTCCATCGACAGCAGAACGGCTCCGCCCGGACTCCGACGGGAGCCGGGCTCCTCCATCGACAGCAGAATGGCTCCGCCCGGACTCCTACGGGAGCCGGGCTCCTCCATCGACGGCAGAACGGCTTCGCCCGGACTCCTACGGGAGCCGGGCTCCACCATCGACGGCAGAACGGCTCCGCCCGGACTCCTACGGGAGCCGGGCTCCTCCATCGACGGCAAAATGGCTCTGCCCGAACTCCTACGGGAGCCGGGCTCCTCCATCGACAGCAGAACGGCTCCGCCCGGACTCCTACGGGAGCCGGGCTCCGCCATCAGCAGCAGGGCGGCTCCGTCCGGACTCTTACGGGAGCCAAGCTCCGACCTCAGTATCAGCTACTGAAGTCGAACTCCGACCACTGCCGAGCCTCGATCAACAGATTCGCGTCCCTTGGCAGATAACAATAACAGCCATGATCCTGTTCCGCTTCCTGTAGCGGATCCCGCGCGGCTCCACACCCCCCCTGCGGCGGGCCCACTACTCTCTGACAGGCTATACCAATGGCCACGATTCTGCTCCGCTCCCTACGGCGGGTGCTGCATGATCCCACTATTCGCTGACAACTAGCGGCGACGGACGCCGCCCCGCTACCTGCAACAGGCCCTACGTGGCAGGCTATGGCGATAGCCACGGGTCTACCCCACTATCTTTCGCAATCAATTCCTCTGACCATGGGCGGCCCACTACCAGGCGGTTACAAACGTCGCCATCAATCCCTTGCCTCCTCCGCCTATAAAAAGGAGACCCAGATATGTTATCCTTTAAGCTCCTTTTTCTTATCTCAAAACTCTGCTAAATTCTCCGTTCGAGCACTCCATTCTTGTTGAGGCAGAGAACTGACTTGAGCGTCGGAGGGTCTTGCCGGAGCAACCCCACCTCCGGTTTAGACTTCCCTTGCAGGTCCCGGCGGCGACCGCGGCTTCCCCGACTCCAGCTTCTCCGACGCAAGCGGATTTTTGCACCAACAACAATCATTAAGAATAATGATATGAGATTCAAATATAAGTTTCAAGATTTCTAATGGTAGAACTGAAACTGGTCTTCCATCTCCAACATTCAGGAACCTCTCACCTTGCTCGAATCTTTTACGACCTGCAACCCCTGCAACGAATTGCAAATATGGTAAGGGCTACCGGTATCCAATACCCAGTCAGTTATATCACAAATAGAGAAATTGCAAGGAGTTATCATATAAATACCTTGCCCAGCAATAACTTGCTGCTTTTTCTACCTGTTCAGGTCCAGGGAGGCAATGTACTGAGGACAGTTCCTCTTCCAGTGCCCCTGCTTCTTGCAAAAGAAGCATTCAACTTGACTCTTATCGGGCTTGATCTTTTTGGTCTGGCCCTGCACTGATGTCCCAGCCTGAACTTGCACCTTTTTCATTTTTTTCTTCTTGTTCTTTTTCTCTTTCTTAAAGGGTTGAGAACCAGAAGACGAACCTCCCTCTTAGTTTACTGACTCCTTGTGAAGTTGGTGATCCTTCTCAAAGTTTTGAAGCAACCCCAGTAACCCATAGTAGTTTACTTCAGGCTTTGTCATTCTATAATGAGTGAGGAATGGGAGATAAGACTTGGGCAGTGAGTTTAGTATTGCATCCTTCCTAAGCTGCTCATGCAAGGGAAAGCCGAGCTTACTTAATCATTCCATCAGCTCGATCATGTACAATACATGATCTGTGACAGAGGCACCATCCCATATTTTGGCATTGAAGATGGCACAACTAGTCTTGTGCCTCTCCACGTCATCGGGTGTGCCAAAGGCATCCTCCGACACTTGAAGCATGTTCTTTGGTTGAGCTGTCTTGAATCTGCGACTGAACTCGTCACTCATGGTAGCCAGTATGATACAGCGCACCATGATCCGGTCAGTAAGCCACTTCTGGTAAGTATCTCTGACTCTTCCACATGCATTGGCAGTTGGCTCCTCAAGTGCAGGATCCATTATCACATATAGGATCCGTTCAGGCTCCAGGACTATCTTCAACTTTCGATACCAGCTACTGAAGTTGGGTCCCACCAACTTATCATTGTCCAACAATGATCGGAGCGATAGAGAAGTGGCCATATCTGCTCAAAGGAAAATCATAACCTAATTAGTAATTGATTCATTAAACCTAAAGATTTGGACTTTAATCAAAAGGTTTCTCCCACTATTTTATTCGAATTGATAGCCTCTACCTTCAATTCGAGGAATTACCGTAATTCCTTAGTGGGTACTAGAATCCACTTAGACTGCACACAAGCCCAACTTTGGTTGGCCAAACCATGTACATCTAAGGATAAGTTCATAACCAATTATTTCTCTAAATAATTTTTAGTAATTTTAATTTTTCCCCAGAAACCTAATCAGTAGGCTTTGGCCTCCACTATAAGGATCTAGTTAGGTCTAACCATTAACATGACCATACTTGGTGCATCTAACCAATGAATGATTAAGTCCAACTTTGGTTGGCTCACCTAACCACCATTAGAGAGACACTTCCAAGTCGTCATATGATGAGTGATAATTCTATTAGTCAACAAGCACCAGACCTTTGGGTCTGTAATGATTATTGAGTTAATGGACTCATTATTAAACACCTTAATGGAAGGCTATGACTCAGTTATCTCCATAACTTTGTCATTTTAAGGACCTAATAATTTTAGAAGATTTAAATGATTTAGAGGATGAGGTCAGATGAACCAGCTTATCATGATCCTCTCACTGGCTTCACCAACTTAGCTTAAGGGAGACCATTAAAAGGGCTGGTCTAGGAGCACCTAAATCGGTCACATTGATTTACCTAGCTGACATGGGTCAGCTCGAATAGTCAAGTGATCCGATCAAAACATAATTTCACTAAGAGGCCATGTAAGTTCGATCAGTGGGAGGATCGACCAAAGCTTGCCTTAGACATTATCAAAAATGGCCAGGTAAGCGGGCTCCCAATTAAAAACCACCGGTCTGGTTTACCTTAGACATCAACTGGTTTAATTAGTTTTGATTAGATCAACCTAACAGTTCGTGCTAGACCACTTAGCTAAAAATCAAGTCCATTTGGTTCTCATTAAAGACATAGACTTGACCAACTATAACTATTGTAATTGATCTAGAGAATCCTTGACAAAACCTAAGACAACAATTGATTAGATTTAGTCAATTCTTTAATTAAGTCCATCTTTAATCTAACCATAGGTCTAACCTAATTAATGGACCTAATTCTCACTAACCCATTAACCCAATGTGTTATGGTTTGTGTCTTAGGTTCTTCAATTCACAATCCTAGAACCTAATCAAATAACTTCTTAATTCTTAATTAAGTTTAGGGCTGAGGGTTGGGTTCAGCTTTTCAAAAATAATTTTCATATTTATAAAATAATTTTATAATATGGTTCTACCAACCATATTGCATGTTTGATTCATAATCAAGATGCAAATAAAATAAACATGAAACTACTTTAAATCTAATCTAAACAGGTTCATGTAATTAAAATAATTTCAACTTTAAATAATTTCTTTGCACAAAAATTATTAACAAAGATATTTTATTTTAGATTTAAATATCTTTTAAATTTAATAAATTATAAATTTAATTTAGATTATATCTAATAAATTTATGATTAAAGATAGATCTACATGAACTAGGACAACCTTTGCACTGTAAGGGGTAAACCTTACAGCAGGACAACCTTGCAGTTCGTGATTGATCTAAAATTTTAATTTTAGATTTAATAATCAGATTATAAATTAGATCTAATCTAAGAGATAATCTAAATATGTATAAATAATTATATAATAAATAATCTGGGCTCTGATACCAATTGTAGGAACCAGATCTAGGGTTTCAGGGTTAGATCTTGAAACTTTTTCAAGATTAGACAGCGAAAGACTAAAATAAATCAAAATTTATTTTCTAAAATTAGAGAATCTCTAGATCTAAGATCCTATTACGTGATTATTACATAGCATTAAATCAAAAATTAAAATACATAGAGCATAAACTACATGTTGATCATATCAATATGTTTCTATACTACATCTAATGTATGTATTATACAATAGATCAGATCTATTACCTTGCAAGTTAGAGGTTCTAACCTTGCTGATCTGGGCTTGAAGATGATGTTGCAAACTACACATGCATCCGGTCTCTAGGAGTCATCCACACGAGTCCACGAATCTCGATCAGAAGTCCTGCTCCAGGAAATCAGCACAGTATGCTAGTACTATGCTGATCCTTCTTCGATGGTTGATCAGGTACCTCCTTCTTCTTGATTTGGACTCTTTCAAAGATGTGAAGTAGGAGGAGGAGTTTCAAAACTGAGATGCTCTCAGAAAACTCAAGATGGAGGAAGGGAAGAGATGAAACTAACAGCCCTAGAAGAAGACCCTCTTCATCTTCTCTTTACTCTCTCCTAGACACCCTATCTTGTGTCTATTATATCTCTATGACCCAAAGGTTTTTCTCTCTAATTTTTGGGTACCCCAAAGATCTCTCAAATCTCTATGTTATCTAAAAATTTCATAAAAAAATTTATTTTATAGAGAGAGATATGATAGAGTCCTTGTCTAGGTCAAATACCTAGTCAAGGCTTATCTAAACATGGCAAGATAAGGGGCGCCCAACTCTTGTGCTCCTCCTCCTTATTTTCATATATGGACCATCAGAAAAGGGTGCACAATATATGCCCTAAAATCCATGAAAATCTCAAAAAAAATTTGGATAAATTCGATGCAAAAAGAAAAGAGTTTTGGATTTCTAAAACTCTATCTCATAGAATTTGAAATCCAAACTTATTCCTACTTTGATTTGATCCACAACCATTTTCCATGTATGAAAGAAGAGAGGAAGCCTTTTGGATGTGGGAAAGATCTGGGAGAGGGCTTTTGTCACACAAGGCAAGAGGGGATTGGCATGGAATAAGAGAGAGGGTGTGGGGGGGGCTTATGTGGCACAAGATGGAATCCTAGTCTTACTAGGATTCTATCTTATCACTTGTTTTAATTTGGTTTCTCAAATCAAATCAAACCAAAATTAGATCAACTCAATTAAAATAGATCTTAACCCAATTAAGAACTTAATTTAATCAGATTAAATTAGATTTAAATCTGATTTAATTTTCTAATCAAATTAGAAATTAGGTTGACCCAAGTCTTAATTGAACTAGGATTAGTTTTTTTCTTGCACTTGGTTTATCCAATAAACTAATTAGATTTGATCCAGTCAAGCCCAAATCAAATTTAATTAAATTATACTCAATTAAACTTAATCTCAGCCCATTGGCTTAATAAATTAAGCCAATTAGCAATCAAATTGCTAATCGATCCTCCTGCAATAATTGTACTAGGTTAAATGTCAATCGTATTGATCATTTAATCCTAGAATAATTTTTAATCATTGATCAACCATTCGATCGGATCATGAACTCTAATGTGTGTGACCTCATGTGGAAAAATTCAGTGTAGGGGTAAAATGGTAATTTTAAATTTTTTTCAAAATTATGATTTTACAGCAGAAAATATTAATTAATCTAATTAATTAATATGAATTTACCCTACACTAGGATCTAAATATGATATATAGCATGCATGCATTTAAATTTGAAATTCAAATTCGAACAGTAAACACTTTATCGTAATGTGTTCAGAATACAATACCTTTGTGCGGGTAGTAGATCGCCACAATCTGATCACCATCGGAAGAGTCTGATCATCGTGACATAGCACACAGTGTGTCTAGCCTCTGCAGATCATCCACACGAAGCTCTCGGTCTGATCGACTCCTCACGAGTGCTAGCTCATTGTAGAGCACTTTTGACGGCCGATGCTGATCGAACTCCTTCAATTGATATCTGTCGATTCTTCAGATGCTCTGGATCATCAACAGGCGTGCCTGAGAGGATGTTGAAGATCTCTCTAAAATTTTGTGGGCTCACGAACTCGTAGCTCACTTTCTCACTTCCCGAACCCAAGCTAAAACTCTAGGGAACTCACCGGAAACCTTGCACCCACTTTTTCTTTCTTTCTTTTCTCTTGGAAGGATATAGACTTCCTTCTTATGCACAAGACTTCTCACGTCCCAGAATTTTTCTCCAAAAATCTTTATCTTACACGCCCCACTGTTCTCCTCCTTTTATAACAACGTCAAACGTCTTATCCAAAAGAAAGGATAACGATGAGTAATTGCACATTTGAATTCAAATCAAATTTTGAATTCAAATAGATACCAACTCATCCCTTATCCACTAAAGGTGTGAGACGTGGCTTAAATTGTGCATAGAGTAATTTCATGAGAAATCTTTTCTCATATAATAAATGGGGCGAAAAAAAAGAGATAAGGTGCAAAGATTGATTGCCCATTCAAATTTAAACTTTATTTTGAATTTGAATGGCCAACCAATCATCCTTATCCATTCATTTGGCACATTAAAGTGGGGCATGGAGAGGGCTTGGTGTGAGGAAATAATTCATGAGAAGTTCCTTCTCATGAATTCAAAGGGTGCAATGGAAGTGAGGTGGCGCATGGAGATTGGGTCAAGGTGGTTTAATTATTTAAACCAACCTAATTGAACCAAATAATTTAGATCCAATTAGACTAATTTAAATCCAACTAAATTAGGCTTAATTAGACTCAATAAAATCTTAATCAAATTAGGAATTGACTAAGCCCAACCCCTGATCAAATCAGGGACCAAACCATCTCGACGATTAGGTCAACTCTTAACCTAATCGTGTCAAACCCAACTGAATCCAATTCAATTGGACTTGATCCAAAAATAATTACTCAACCAAATTGAGTTAATTAATGATCAAATTACTAATTAAATCTCTCATAAATATTGAGTTCAAATCCGATGGGCAATCGGGCATCAGAATTCATCGATATGTAACCCTGATCGAAAAGTCCCAACCAGTGGGACTCTTGACCCCGGTACCCATAACGTGTGGAACTCATGATCAGAGAATCCTGATTCTCGATCACTGAGTCCCAAATATGTAGGATTCTACATTAGCCATCAGATCAGATAGGAACCTCTAATGTGTGTGACCCCGTAGGTTCAAACCTAAGCTGGTAGCACAGGAACCAATTCCTGTACTAATCGAAGTGACCATCTAGCAATGGTACCCGATGTTCGGATAGGTCGAAGAGTCGCAATCGCAACACTCAGAACCTACATGAATATGGTTACTGTATAATTCATCCTTTTGATCCCTATGTTTAGGATGACTCAGGGTTAAACTGTCAATCCTGATCAGATCATCCGAATCGTGCTCAACTCAAACAGTCCTGTGACTCCTCACAAGGACTACCCTGGCCAAGATTTTGCTAAATTGAAATACGACTGTACACAGCTCCTAAACTGGAGTGGTCAATCCCATCTTGACACACGCATCGACAAGTCAAGTACTTGACTACACCCAGCAGCCTTCCATCACTGAATTAAAAATTCAGGTAGTCCAGTGCCTAAGTGCAGTGAGTTGCTTGCAAGTCACAGTGGCGGTCTCAGGTCGGAGGGATATTTATACCCATATTCCATCGGAGCAAATCTTGATAGCAGAAATAGCTTCGGAGTCAGTCATGTTCAGTGCAGATGTATCCTTACATCTCACTGTATGCCATACTAGTGTCTCCACACTCATTGGTTAAGAGGACAACCAACATATATGGCACACAACGACCTATGCTTGATAAACGTTGTCATCCTTGGTAACAACGTATCATTTGGTCCGAACAGATTTAAGAACTAAACGACAAATCCTCCTTTGTCGAGTCTAAATAGTCCTAAGGACTTCACCACAACATAGGAGTTCATTAGAAGATGAAATATTTTATGATGAAAAATGCCAAAATAATTTTTATTAATTCATAATTCATGTACATATACAAAAATGAGCACAACCGTCGACAGACTGACGATTGGCTTTGGGATACTATTCTCAACAATCTCTCACTTGGCCTAAAACCAATCGGTGTAGTATCTAATACCCATCTTCGACTTGTAGTTGTCGAACTTCTTCACCACAATGGCTTTAGTGAATGGGTCAGCCAGATTCTCCTTCCTGTCGATCTTCTGAAGATCGACGTCACCTCGATCCATAATTTCTTGGATGAGATGGTAGCGACGTAGAATATGCTTCGTCCGCTGGTGTGCCTTTGGTTCCTTCGCCTGAGCAATGGCTTCAGAGCTGTCACAGTAGAGCAAAACTGGACCAACAAGGGAGGGTGCTACTCCGAGCTCGGTGATGAATTTTCTCAGCCACACCGCTTCTTTGGCAGCATCTGATGCAGTGACATACTCCGCCTCGCAAACTGAATCAGCCACTATGTACTGCTTGGAACTTTTCCAGCAGATAGCCCCACCATTAAGGGTAAACATAAATTCCGACACACTTTTGCTGTCATCGTGATTAGACTGGAAACTAGAGTTTGTAAACCCTATAAGTTCAAGTCTGATTCACCATAAACAAGCCACTGGTCCTTAGCATTTCTTAAATACTTTAGGATGATTTTAACAACCTTCCAGTGATTCTCCCCTGGATCAGATTGGTATCTACTCACTATCCCTAGTGAGTATGCCACATCTGGTCGTGTACATGTCATGGCGTATATGATAGATCCCACTGCCGAAGCATATGGAATCCTATCCATACGCTCTCTCTCTTGAGGTGTTGTCAGACAATCCCTCTTCGAGAGAGAAATTTCATGGCCTATCGGAAGATAACCTTTCTTGAAATTCTCCATGCTGAACCTCTTCAGCATAGTATCAATGTACGTGGACTGAGATAAACCAAGCAACCTTTTAGATCTATCCCTATAGATCCTCATCCCTAGGATGTAGGAAGCTTCTCCCAGATCCTTCAAGGAGAACTGTGACGACAGCCAAATCTTTATTCTCTGTAATGCAAGGACATCATTCTCGATTAAGAGAATATCATCCACATACAATACAAGAAATACCACTACTGGACCATTAGTCCACTTATAAATACAGGGCTCTTCTCCATTCTAAACGAAGCCATATGTCTTGATCGTCCTATCAAAACATATGTTCCAACTCCGGGATGCCTGCTTAAGTCCATAAATGGACCTCTGTAGTCTGCACACCTTAGACTCATCTGTGGATGTGAATCCTTCAGGTTGTATCATATACACCTCTTCATCCAGCTCTCCATTTAGGAAAGCTGTCTTCACATCCATCTGTCAGATTTTATAGTCCAGATGGGTAGCTATCGCAAGCATAATCCGAAAGGATTTGAGCATTGCCACAGGAGAAAATATCTCGTCATAGTCTATACCATAATGTTGACGATATCCCTTGGCAACCAGACGGGCTTTATAGGTTTCCACCTTTCCGTCTGCGCCCCTCTTCCTCTTGAAGACCCACTTACACCCTATGGGTTTTACTCCTTTGGGTGGGTCAACCAATGTCCACACATCGTTGACCTTCATGGACTCCATTTTGGATTTCATGGCCTCTAGCCATTTTTCAGAGTCGGGTCTCTGCATTGCATCCATGTAGGTGATCGGATCCTCATCGTTTTCACCAAGATTGATAAGATCATCATCCCAGATCAAGAAACCATAGTATCTGTCCGGTTGACGTGGTACTCTACCAGATCGTCTTAAGGGTGCTTGAACAATGGGCTCCAGATCTGATCTAATCAAATCCGATTCAGATTCAGCAACTTGTGTTAATTTTTTCACCTGTCAAACTTCGTCAAGTTCGACCTTAGAGGCAACAGTCACTTCACCAAGGAACTCTTTTTCCAAAAAGATTGCCTTAAGGCTGACAAACACCTTTTGCTCATCAGTCAGGTAGAAATAATACCCTTTGGTCTCTTTTGGGTACCCTATAAAATTACACTTGCCAGACCTAGGTCCAAGCTTGTCCGTAATTAAATGTTAAACATAAGCCGGACACCCCCAAACCCTAAGGTGTGAGAGTACTAGCTTATGTCTATCCATATCTCATATGGCGTTTTGGTTACAGACTTACTCGAAACTCTATTTAGAAGGTAACAAGTCGATTTGAGTGCATATCCCCAGAGGGAGATCGACAGACCAGCAAACCCCATCATGGATCGAACCATGTCCAACAAGGTCCGATTCTTCCTTTCAGACACACCATTATGCTGTGGTGTTCCAGGAGGTGTCCACTGAGAGAGAATCCCATTCTCCCCAAGATATGTCAGAAAATCATTGGAAAGATATTCATCTCCTCGATCAGATCGAAGAATTTTAATACACTTTCCAGTTTATTTTTCTACCTCATTTCGAAATAGTTTGAATATTTCAAACAACTCCGACTTATGCTTCATTAAATAGACATACCCATATCTCGATAGGTCGTCTGTGAAGGTTATGAAGTAGAAATATCCACCTTTTGCACTTGAGCTCATGGGTCCACATACATCAGAGTGTACCAGATCCAAGAGTTCACTAGCTCGCTCACCTTTTCCAGTAAAAGGTAATTTGGTCATTTTACCAAGAAGACAGGACTCACAGATTGGAGGTGATTCACAATCACCTACTTCAAGAATTTCTTCTTGAGCCAACCTGTTTATCCTGTTCTTATTGATATGACCTAGCCTACAGTGCCAAAGATAGACTTCTGACACATTATCTATTCTAGGGCATTTACTGGAGGTTTGAACCACATTAACAGGTTATGATAGAAAGTAAATTTCATTATTAAGTTGTCCAACAAACATTGTAACACCATTCAAAATGATATTACAAATGTTTTCTTTTATTAAAAATTGATAACTGTTCATGGCCAAAAGGCCTACAGAAATAATATTTAATAAAAAGCTTGGACAATAGTGACATTCACTTAGAATTATATTTCGAGAATTGATTACAAGGTTCATGATTCCTAATGCTAGAACTGGAACTTTGCTTCCATCTCCAACATTCAGGAATCTCTCGCCTTCATCAAATCTCCTACTGACCTGTAGACCCTGCATCGAATTGCAAATATGATAAGGGCTTCCAGTATCCAATACTCAGGCAGTAGTATCACAAATGGAAAAGTTGTAAGGTGTTATCATATAAGTACCTTGCTTCTTCTTCAGCTTGTTCGGGTCCAGGGAAGCAATGTATAGAGGACAGTTTTTCTTCCAGTGCCCCTGCTTCTTGCAAAAGAAGCACTCCATCTGGCTCTGGTCAGACTTGCACTTCTTGGTCTGACCCTGTGCAGACGTCCCAGCATGCAGCTGCACCTTCTTATTCTTCTTCTTCTTATTTTTCTTCTTCCCTTTCTGAAAGGGTCGACGACCAGAAGAAGACCCTCCCACAACATTCACCGACTCCTTATGGAGCTGGTGATCCTTCTCAAAGTTCTGCAGTAACCCCTCACTGCAGGCTTTATCATCCGAAAATGAGTAAGGAAGGGGAGGAAGGACTTGGGCAATGAATTAAGGATTGCAACCTTACCGAGCTGCTCGTGCAGGGGAAAGCCCAGTTTACTTTGGCACTCAATCATTTCGATCATGTACAGTACATGATCAGTGACTGAGGCTCCATCCCTCATCCGAGCATTGAAAATGGCACAATTAATTTTGTGCCTTTCAACATCGTCAGGCGTGCCAAAGGAGTCGTTCAATATTTGAAGCATCTCCTGTGGCTGGGCGTTCTCGAACCTGCAGCTGAACTCATCATTCATTGCCGCCAGCATAATGCATCGAACGGTGGTGCGGTCATTGAGCCACTTCTGATAAGTGTCTCGGACCATCCCTCTAACGTTCGGGGCTAGCTCCTCAGGTGCCGGATCCGTTACTACATAAAGGATCCATTCATGCTCAAGGATAATTTTTAATTTTCGATACCAGCTATCGAAATTAGATCCCATGAGCTTGTCATTATCTAATAATGACCGGAGGGACAGGGTAGTGGCCATAGCTGCATAAAGGAAAACCAGACCTCTATTAGTACATAAATTATAAATACTAAAGACTTGGACTTTAGTCTAAAGTTTCTCCCAGTATTTTTACGAACTGGTAGCCTCAATCTCCAATTCGAGGAATTACTTTAATTCCTTAGTGGGTATTAGAATCCACACAGACTACACACGAGCCCAACTTTGGTTGGTCAACCCATGTGCATCTATGGGTAGGTTCATAACTAGTTGTTTCTCTAAACAACTTCTAGTAATTGATTTTGCCCCAGAACCTAATCAGTAGGCTTTGGCCTCCACTGAAAAGATCTGGTTAGGTCCAACCATTAACATGATTTGATTTGGTGAATCGAACCAATAAATGATCAGGCCCGACTTTGGCCGGCCAACCTGACCACCATCAGAAAGACTCAAACCAAATTATCATATTATGAATGATAATTCTATTAGTCAATAAGCACCAGGCCTTTGGGCCTCCAATGATTATTAAACTAATGGACTCATTATCACTCACTTAATGGGAGGCTATGACTTAGTTATCAATATAACTTAATCATTTTTAGGGATCTAATAATTTTTGAAGATTTTATTAAAGGATAGATGAGAAGAAAATATCCAACCAATTTCAATCCTCCCACTGACTTCACCAAGTCAGATTAAAAAATAGATTTAATTAAAGCTGGCATTAGGAGCACCTAAATCAGTCAAACTGATTTACCTAATGACATGGGTGAGCCCTAATCACCAAGTGATCTAATCAAAACCTAATTCATCAGGTTGGCCAGATAAGTGAGATCAGTGGTGGGGATAAGCCATTAACTCGTCAAAGATCAAATCACTGCGAGTAGCTCCCGCTTAAAAACCACTGGTCAAACTGCCAAACTTACCTTAGACACCAACCGGTTCATTAGTTTTAATTTGATCAACTTAGTAAATAGGGTTCCACCGCGTAGCCATGAATTAAGTCCATCTTAGTCTAGTTAAAGACATGGACCCATTCAACTTCAACTATTGGAGTTGAGTCTAGAGTATCCTTGACCTAATCTAATTCAACTTTTGATTAGATTTGATCAATTACTCTAATTTAGTCCATTTTTTAAGCTAACCTTAGGTCTAACCCAATTATGGACCTAATCCATCTAACCCATTGATCCACAAGTTTATGCAATTGTCTTAGGTCTTAATTCACAATTCTAGACCTACTAGACAACACTTAATTCTTTTATTTAAGTATTTGGGCTGATGGGTCAAGGTTTGGCATTTCGAAAATAATTTTCAAATTTGAAAGGTTTTATTTTCTGTTCATCAAATATGTTGACTCATTTTACAAATAGATCAGCACATTTCATAAATAGCAATCCTATTGCTAATTACATAACAGAAAATAACTCAATCAAAATAAATCATGAATATTCTTTTAGATCTAATCTAACACATTCATGATAAATTTCACAATTGAACCTTTACAATTAATTTCTTTCACTGCTTCATCTGCATGGGATATAATTACAGCGACACCCCTACCACCATAGGAGACCTATCGAATGGGAGGAGAGGGCCTTTAAACCCTACTTTTCTCCTATGATCGGACGGCCATGGCAACCAACCCAATTCGATTACTTGCTACTTGGATCAAGTATATCTGAATATACCAATTTTAAAATTAAAATTTTAATTTTTAAATTTCAAATTTTAAATTTTGAATTTTAAATTTCAAACAAATTTCAAATTTCAAATTTCAAATTTCAAATTTTTGAATTTTAAATTTTGAATTTCAAATTTTGAATTTCAAATTTGAAATTTCAACCAAATTTCAAATTTCAAATTTCAAATTTTGAATTTCAAATTTTTGAATTTCGAATTTTGAATTTTAAATTTCAAATTTCAAATTTCAATTTTGAATTTCAAATTTTTGAATTTTGAACAACTTTCAAAATTTATATTTTAAATTTTAAATTTCAAATTTAAACTTTTAGATTACAACTTAATCTACGCATGCAAATATATATATCATATCTAAGAACCTGGCTCTGATACCATTTATGGGGAAAATTCAGTGTAGGGATAAAATGGTAATTTTAAAACTTTTTCAAAATTATGATTTTATAGTAGAAAAATATTAATTAATCTAATTAATTAATATAAATTTATCCTACACTAGGATCTAAATATGATATATAGCATGCATGCATTTAAATTTGAAATTCAAATTCGAACAGTAAATACTTTACTGTAATGTGTTCAGAACACAATACCTTTGTGCGGGTAGTAGATCGCCATAATTTGATCACCGTTGGGAGAGTTTGATCATCGTGACATAGCCACATAGTATGTCTAACTTCTACGAATCGTCCACATGAAGCTCCCGATCTGATGACTCCTCACGAGTGCTAGCTCGTTGTAGAGCCCTTTTGACGGCTGATGTTGATCGAACTCCTTCGATCGATGTCTGTCGATTCTTTGAATGCTCCAGATCATCAATAGATGTGCTTGAGAGGATGTTGAAGATCTTCCTAAAATTTTATGGGCTCACGATACTCGTAGCTCACTTTCTCACTTCCCGAACCCTAGGCTAAAACTCTAGGAAACTCACCGAAAACCTTGCACCCACTTTTCTTTCTTTTCTTTCTTTTTCTCTTGGAAAGATATGGACTTCCCTCTCATGCACAAGACTTCTCATGTCTCAAAATTTTTCTCCAAAAATCTTCATCTTACACGCTCCACTCTTCTCCTCTTTTTATAACAACGTCAAACGTCTTATCCAAAAGAAAGGATCAAGATGAGTAATTGCACATTTGAATTCAAATCAAATTTTGAATTCAAATGGACACCAACTCATCCCTTATCCACTAAAGGTGTGAGACGTGGCTTAAATTATGTATGGAGTGATTTCATGAGAAATCTTTTCTCATGTAATAAATGGGGTGAAAAAAAAGGATAAGGTGCAAAGATTGATTGCCCATTCAAATTTAAACTTTATTTTAAATTTGAATGGCCAACCAATCATCTTATCCATTCATTTGGCACATTAAAGTGGAGTGTGGAGAGGGCTTGGCATGAGAAAATAATTCATGAGAAGTTCCTTTTCATGAATTCAAATGGGTGCAATGGAAGTGAGGTGGCGCATGGAGATTGGGTCAAGGTGGTTTAATTATTTAAACCAACCTAATTGAACCAAATAATTTAGGTCCAATTAGACTAATTTAAATCCAATTAAATTAGGCTTAATTAGGCTCAATAAAATCCTAATCAAATCAAGAATTGACTAAGCCCAACCCCTGATCAAATCAGGGACCAAACCATCTCGACGAATAGGTCAACTCTTAACCTAATCGGGTCAAACCCAACTAAATCCAATTCAATTGGACTTGATCCAAAAATAACTACTCAATCAAATTGAGTTAATTAATGATAAATTACTAATTAAATCTCTCATAAATATTGAGTCCAAATCTGATGGGCAATCGGGCATCAGAATTCATCGATATGTAACCCTGATCGAAAAGTCCAACCAGTGGGACTCTTGACCCCGGTACCCATAATGTGTGGAACTCATGATCAGAGAATCTGATTCTCGATCACTGAGTCCCAAATATGTAGGATTCTACATCAGCCATCAGATCAGATAGGAACTTCTAATGTGTGTGACCTCGCAGGTTTGAACCTAAGCTGGTAACACAGGAACCAATTCCTGTACTAATCGAAGTGACCATCTTGCAATGGTACTCGATGTCCGGATAGGTCGAAGAGTCACAATCACAATACTCAGAATCTACATGAATATGGTTACTGTATAATTCTTCCTTTTGACCCCTGTATTTAGGATGACTCAGGGTTAAACTGTCAACCCTGATCAGATCATCCGAATCATGCTCAACTCAAATAGTCCTGTGACACCTCACAAGGACTACCCTGACCAAGATTTTGCTAAATTGAAATACGACTGTACACAGCTCCTAAACTGGAGTGGTCAATCCCATCTTGACACATGCACCGACAAGTCAAGTACTTGACGACACCCAGCAGCCTTCCTCATTGAATTAAAAATTCAGGTAGTCCAGTACCTAAGTACAGTGAGTTGCTTGCAAGTCACCGTGGCGGTCTCTGGTCAGAGGGATATTTATACCCATATTCCATCGTAGCAAATTTTGACAGCAGAAATAGCTCCAGAGTCGATCACGTTCAGTGTAGATGTACCCTAACATCTCACCTGTATGCCATACTAGTGTCTCCACACTCATTGGATAAGAGGATAACCAACCTATATGGCACACAACGACCTATGCTTGATAAACGTTGCCATCCTTGGTAACAACGTATCATTTGGTCGCGAACAGATTTAAGGACTAAATGATAAATCCTCTTTTGTCGAGTCTAAATAGTCCTAAGGACTTCACCACAACATAGGAGTTCATTAGAAGATGAAATAATTTGTGATGAAAAATACCAAAATAATTTTTATTAATTCATAATTCATGTACATATACAAAAATGAGCACAACCGTCACAGGCTGACGATTGGCTTATGGACACTATTCCCAACACCTCATAGGTCCAAACCTAAGCCGGTAGCACAAAAAAATTTTTGTACCAATCGAAGTGACCATCTAGCAATGGTACCCGATGATCGGATAGGTCGAATGTGTAGAACAACATCCTTAGAACCCATGCAGATATAGTTTCCATATAATTCATCTCGACCAAAATGATCATAGAACACCTCAGAGTTCAACTGTCAACTCTGATCAGATTGTCCACATTATATTTTAAAATATCAAATCCATCTGATGGATTACTCTGGCCAAGATTTTGCTAAATTGAAATATAGTGACTCATTCTTCTCTAACTCTTGGAGTGGTCAATCCCATCTCGATCACATTCTGACTTCGCAAGTACTAGACTATGCCCAGAAATCTTCCGTATTGAATTAAAAATTTAGTTAGTCCAGTACCAAAGCACAGTGAGTTGCTTGAAGTCACTGAGGTGATCTCAGGTCTAAGGGACACTTATACTTATATCCCATCAAAGATATTTCGATAGTAGAATGCTCTGGAGTTAGTCACATTCAATGATGATGTACCTTTATATCTAACCTGTATGTCATACCAGTGTCTCCACACTCTTTGGTTAAGAGGACAACCAACCCATATGACCTACAATGATCTATGCTCGATAGAAGCTGTCGTCCTTATTAACAACCTATCATTTGATCGTGAATAGTTTTAAGGACTAATCGATAAATCTTTTTTTTATCGAATCTGAATAGTCCTAAGGACTTTATCATAACAATGAAGTTTATTAGAAGATGAAAGCTTATGATGAAAATATCAAATATATTTTATTTATTAACAAATCAATTACAATGCTTGGTTGCTCAACCGTCAACAGCTGACGATTGGCTTTCGGGACATATTTCCTAACAGAAGAACCCTATATTTACAAATGGATAAATGACTCTGTGGTTGTATTTCTCATTCTATATGTGGATGATATTCTCTTAATTGAGAATGATATTTCTGCATTATAAGGGATAAAAGTCTGGTTATCATCTCAGTTCTCTATGAAGGACTTGGGAGAAGCATCCTATATCTTTGGGATGAAGATCTGTATAGATAGATCGAAAAGGTTGCTTGGATTGTCCCAGTCCACGTATATAGATATCGTGCTGAAGTAGTTCAGCATAAAAAATTTCAAGAAAGGCTATCTCTCGATAGACCATGAAATTTCTCTCTTAAAGAAGGATTGTCCGATAATCCCTTAAGAGAGAGAGTGTATGAGTAGAGTTTCATATGCTTCAATAGTAGGTTCTATAATACACACCATGATATGTATAAGATCAGATGTGGCATACTCCTAAGGATAGTGAGTAGATACTAGTCTGATCCAGGAGAGAATCACTGGAAGGTCGTAAAGACCATCCTTAAGTATTGAGAAATACTAAGGACAGTGGCTAGTGTATGGTGAAACTAACTTGAAACTAATGGGATTTACCAACTTCAATTTTTAGTTAGACCATGATGATAGCAAGAATATGTCTGGTTATATTTTTATCCTAAATATTAGAGTAATCTGCTAGAAAATTTTCAAGCAGCACACTATGGCTGACTTTGTCTGCGAAGTAGAGTATATCATGGCATCTGATACTACGAAGAAAGTTGTATGGTTGCGAAAGTTCATCGATGAGCTCAAAGTGGCACCGTCCGTTGATAGCCCTGTCTTGTTATACTACGATAATACTAGAGCCATTGCTCAAGCCAAGGAGCTAAAGTCCCATCAGCGTACCAAGCATATTCTGCGCCGCCAATACCTTATCCGGAAGATCATGGATCGAGGTGACGTCGACCTTCAGAAGATCGACAAAAAGAAGAACCTAGCCAACCTATTTACTAAAGCTCTCAGAATCAAGGAGTTCGATGATTACAAGTCGAAGATGGGTATTCGATACTATATCGATTGATTTTTATTCAAGTGAGAGTTGTTAGAAAATATATCCCAAAGTCAATTATCAGCCTGTTGATGATTATGCTCATACATGTAATTGTATATGAATTTTTATTAATAAAAGTTATTTGACTTTTTCATCATAAATTTATCATCTTATTTAAACTTCTGTGTTGTGATGAGGTCCTTAGGACTGTAATTAATCAATAAAAGAGGATTTATTATTTAGTCCTTAAAAGTGTTCGCGACCAAATGATATGCTGTTATAGGATGATAACAATATCGAGTATAGGTTATTGTGTTCTATATGAGTTGGTTATCTTCTTAATCAAGGAGTGTGGAGATACTGTTATAGCATGCAGATAGAATGTAGGAGTACATTCGCATCGAACGTGATCATTTGTCGAGCACTCTACCGTGAAGAGTAGCTTATGAAGGGTATGAGTATAAGTATCTCTCAGACCTAAGATCACCATAGTAATTTGTAAGCAACTCACTGTACTTTAATATCAGACCATCTGAGTTTATAACTCAATGATAGAAGAATATTGGGTGCAGTCATGTACTTATCAAGTCAAGGTATGAGTCAAGAAGGAATTAACCTCTCTGAATTAGTAAGAGATATGCATCAGTATATTTCAATTTAGTAAAATATTAGTCAGAGTAATCTATGTGATGGATTTGAAAGGTTAAAATATAATATGATCAACTAAATTAAGATCGATAGTCAAACCCTAGGTCACCTTGTACATTTGGGTCAAAGGGATGAATTATATAGTAACTATATGCCAGTAGGTTCTGGAATGTTGCTTTGCAATCTTTCGATCTATCCAGACATCGGGTCTCATTGCTAGATGGTTACATCAATTTGTATAAAAAATTATTTTTATGCTACCAGCTTAAGATCGAACCTATGGGATCACACACATTAGAAGATTCGGTCAGATCTGATGGCTGAAGAGTCCAATGGGATTGTGATTCTGTTGAAGAGTCCCATTGGGACTGGAACTGTAAAGGAGAGTCCCACTAGACTGGGACTCTACTATTAATAAAAAATTAATTAGTAATTAAATTATTAATTAACTCAATTTGATTAAGTAAAGAGCTTTGAATCAAGTCTATTGAATTAGATTCAGTTCGAGTTGTTTGGGTTTGATATGATCAAGCCTGATTGCAAGAGAAATTTGATCTTGATTTGATCAAGACTTAGACTTAGCTAATTTTAATTGGGTTAGGAATTTATTAAGATGATTGAGCTCCTAATTGGATTAGGTTCATTTCTAGCATTGGGTTCAAACTAGATTTGATTTGGTTTAGAATTAATTTAGAAATGAAAAGTCCCAATCGACAGGGACTCAATCCTTATCTCTTGCGCCACACTTGGACCCATGCCCATATCTCAATGCCAAATTAGATTTGACTTGAGCCTTTTGGCATCAAGGGAGTGGGCCCAGTAAGGGTGGGAACCAATGGATGGTGACTCATAATCTTATCTCCTGCCTAATTCAAATGCGATCCGAATTAGAGATAAGGTGATAAGAAGGAAAAGGATTTTTCTAACAAGGAAGGTTGGGAGGTGCCTAATGATTTTTTCCTTAATTTCTATGTGGTGCTTTTGGGCATGTGAGATATCAGATCTCCTCCTCACACCAAAGAGCATTTTTTGGAAATTTTGGGATGCCCAAAATTGTGTTTTGGCATTCAGATATGGCGCCCCATCCCTTGAACCAAAACCCTAGCACTTGTCTATAAAATGAGGGCTTCAATTGTTGATGCCATATCTTGGTTTCCTTTGCTATTTTATTTTTTTAGAGCTCCTTCTCCTCTTTCTCTCTTCCTCCTCTAGATCTCTTCATCCTTTGGAGTATCCAAGGCTCTTGAAGAAGAAGAATGAAATCAGCCTCCAAGTTCCTTGCAAGCTAGCACTTCCAAAGATCCTGATCTATGTCGGTCTTCGTATGGACATACTACAGAGGTCGGATGACTTTGTTTGGCTGTAAACAACCTGAAGGAGAGCCTTTTCAAATGTTGGACTAGCAAAGATCAAAATTCTTTCAGTTTGGTAATAGTTTCTAAACTCTCTTGATCATTTCGTTAGACTAATAGTTAGATCTAGAATTACAGCATTGATCAGATCAATGAAAGTTTTATTTTCAGATCTAAAGTGCATCTTAGTTCATATTATTTATCTTGACATGGTAGTCTAATTAGATCTTATGCATATAATTTAGATTAAATTATTTAATCTTATTATTTCACTGTGTAAAATTTTAAAATTGTATGTGTTGGGAATAGTGTCCCAAAGTCAATCGTCAGCCTGTTGACGGTTGTGTCTTTCTTGTATTATATATAAATTATAAATAAATAAAAGTTATTTTGATATTTTTTCATCATAAAATGTTTCATCCTCTAATAAACTCCTGTGTTGTGGTGAAGTCCTTAGGACTATTTTAGACTCGATAAAGGAGATTTGTCGTTTAGTCCTTAAACCTGTTCGTGACCAAATGATACATTTTTATCAAGGACAACAATATTTATCAAGCATAAGTCATTGTGTGCCATATGGGTTGGTTATCCTCTTAACCAAGGAGTGTGGAGACACTGGTATGGCATACAGGTGAGATGTAAGGGTACATCTGCACTGAACGTGACCGACTTCGAGCTTTTTTTGCTGTCAAGATTTGCTCCGATGGGATATGGGTATAACTATCCCTCTGATCTGAGACACCATGGTGACTTGCAAGCAACTCACTGCACTTAGGCACTGGACTACCAAATTTCTAATTCAGTGATGAAAGGCTACTGGGTGTAGTCAAGTACTTGACTTGTCGGTGTGTGTGTCAAGATGGGATTGACCACTCTAGTTCAGGAGCTGTGTACAGTCGTATTTAATTTAGCAAAATCTTGATTAGGGTAGTCCTAGTGAGGAGTCACAGGACTGATTGAGTTGAGCACAATTCGGATGATCTAATATGGGTTGACAGTTTAACCCTGAGTCTCCTAAACACAGGGGTCAAAAGGGATGAATTATACAGTAACCATATTTGCGTATGTTCTGAATATTGCGATTGTGACTATTTGACCTATCCAGATGTTGGGTATCATTACTAGATGGTCACTTCGATTAGTACAAGAATTGGTTACTGTACTATCGGCTTAAGTTCGAACTTGCAGGGTCACACACATTAGAGGTTCCTATTTGATCTGATGGCTGGTGAAGAGTCCCACTGGACTGGGACTCTTCGACCAAGAGTCCTAATACTCGGAGACTCTATGATTGAGAATCAGGATTCTCTATCATGAGTTCCATACATTTTGGATACCGGGGTCAAGAGTCCCATGGTTTGGGACTCTTCGATCAAGGTTTCATATCGATGGACTTTGATGCCCGATTGCCGATCGAATTTAGACTCAGTATTTATGAGAGGTTTAATTAATGATTTGATCATTAATTAACTTAATTTGATGGAGTAATTATTTTTGAATCAAGTCCAATTGAATTAGATTCAGTTGGGTTTGATCCGATTAGGTTAAGAGTTGACCTAATCATCGAGGTGGTTTGTCCCTGATCTGATCAGGGGATGGGCTTAGTCAATTTTTGATTTGATTAGGATTTTATTGAGTCTAATTAAGCCTAATTGTGTTAGATTTAATTTAGTCTAATTGTGTCTAACCTATTTTAATATGGTAGGTTCAATTAGATTGCTTTAAAATTTCAAACCACCTTGACTTATCTCCCTGCGCCACCTCACTTCACCTATGCCCATTTGAATTCATGAGAAATGAGTTCTCATGAATTTTCTCCCATACAGAAGCCTTCCCACACCCCTTCTTTGTGCACCATTTTGAATGGATAATGATAAGGTTGGTTGGCCATTCAAATTCAAAGGATGTTTGAATTTGAATGATTAACAAATCCCTGTGCCACCCCTTTAATTTGTGGTCACTTCCTCCACATGAGAAATGGTTTCTCGTGTAAACTCTCCATGCACAAAGAAGCCCACATCCTTCCCTTCTCACACCAAGAGTGGATAAAAATTGGTTGGTTGGCATTTGAATTCAAATTCGATTTGAATTCAAGTGAGCAACCACTTATCTTTATCCTCTCACGCGGTAAAAATGCTGCAAAGATACGGTCTTGCATTGTTTTAAAAGAAATGAGAAGGTGGGGCGTGTGACATCTAATCTGAGAGAGAAAAGTGGGCATCAGAGAGACCCTCTACATAAGAAAAGAAAAGAAAAGAAGAGAAAAGAAAAGAGAGAGTGGGTGCAAGGTTTTTCTTATGTATCCTAGGGTTTCTGCCTAGGGTTCGGGAAGTGAGAAAGTGAGCTATGAGTGTCATGAGCCCATCAAACCTTAGAGAGAGCTTCATCAACCTCTCAAGTATATCTGCTGATGATCTAAAGCATCCGAGGAGTCGACAGATCAAGATCGAAGGAGTTCGATCAGCATCGACTGTCGAAAAGATTCTGCAACGAACTAGCATTCGTGAGGAGCCGATCAGATCGAAAGCTTCGTATGGATGATCCGCAGAGGCCAAACATATTGTGTGACTGTATTACAATGATCAGATTTTTTCAATGGTGATCAGACTGTAGCGATCGACTATCTGCACGAAGGTAATGTGTTCTGAACATATAACAGTAAAATATTTACTGTATAGAATTTGAAATTTTAAATTTAAATGCATGCTATGTATATCATATTTAGATCTTATGTAGGATTAATTTATGTTAATTAATTAGATTAATTAATAATTTTCACCGTAAAACTATAATTTTGAAAAAAGTTTGAAAATTACCATTTTACCCTTACACTGAAATTTCCACAAATGGTATCAGAGCAGGTTCTAAAATATGATATACATTTGCATGCATAGATTAAGTAGTAATCTAAAAGTTTAAATTTAAAATTTAAATTTGAAATTTAAATTTAAATTTTGAATTTTGAAATTCAAAATTCAAACTTCAAAAATTTGAAATTCAAAATTTAAAATTTAAATTTGAAATTTATTTAAAATTCAAAATTTAAAATTCAAAATTTAAAATTCAAATTTGAAATTAAAAAATTAAAATTTGAAATTTAAAATTTAAAATTTGAAATTTAAATTTTAAAATTGATATATTTAGATATACTTGATCCAAGTAGCAAGTAGTCTAATTGGGTTTGTTGCCATGGTCATTCGGTTATAGGAGAAAAGTAGGGTTTAAAGGCCCTCACCTCCCATTCGATGGGGTTCTCCTATGGCGGTAGGGGTACCGATGTGATTATATCCCATGCAGACGAAGCAGTGAAAGGACTTAATTGTAAAGATTCAATTGTAAAATTTATCATGAATGTGTTAGATTAGATCTAAAGGAATATTCATGATTTATTTTGATTGAGTTATTTTTTGTTATGTAATTAGCAATAGGATTGCTGTTTATGAAATATGCTGATCCGTTTGTGAAATGAATCAACACATTTGATGAACAGAAAATAAAATCTTTCAAATTTAAAAATTATTTTTGAAATACCAAACCCTGACCCATCAGCCCAAATACTTAATTAAAAGAATTAAGTGTTGTCTAGTTGGTCTAGAATTATGAATTAAGACCTAAGACAATTGCATAAACTTGTGGGTCAATGGGTTAGATGGATTAGATCCATAATTGGGTTAGACTTAAGGTTAGCTTAAAGAAATAGACTAAATTAGAGTAATTGGTCAAATCTAATCAAAAGTTGAATTAGATTAGGTCAAGTACACTCTAGACTCAACTCCAATAGTTGTAGTTGAATGGGTCCATGTCTTAACTAGACCAAGATGGACTTAATTCATGGCTATGTGGTGAAACTCTATTTACTAAGTTGATCAAATTAAAACTAATGAACCGATTGGTGTCTAAGGTAAGTTCGGTAGTCTGACCAGTGGTTTTTAAGTGGGAGCTACTCGCATTGATTTGATCTCTGATGAGTTAATGGCATATCCCCATCACTGATCTTACTTACCTGGCCAACCTGGTGAGTTAGGTTTTAATTAGATCACTTGGTGATTAGGGCTCACCCATGTCATTAGGTAATCAGTGTGATTGATTTAGGTGCTCCCAATGTCGGCTTTAATTAAATCTTTTTTAATCTGACTTGCTGAAGTCAGTGGGAGGATTGAAATTGGTTGGTTAATTTCTTCTCTTCTATCCTTTAATAAAATCCTCAAAAATTATTAGATATCTAAAAATGATTAAGTTATAGTGATAACTAAGTCATTGCCTCCCATTAAGTGAGTGATAATGAGTCCACTAGTTTAATAATCACTGAAGGCCCAAAGGCCTGGTGCTTATTGACTAATGGAATTATTATTCATAATATGATCATTTGGTTGAGTCTTTCTGATGGTGGTCAGGTTGGCCAGCCAAAGTCGGGTCTGATCATTTATTGGTCCGATTCACCAAATCAAGTCATGTTAATGGTTGGACCTAACCAGATCTTTTCAGTGGAGGCCAAAGCCTACTGATTAAGTTCTAGGACAAAATTAATTACTAGAAGTTGTTTAGAGAAACAACTGGTTATGAACCTACCCATAGATGCACATGGGTTGACCAACCAAAGTTGGGCTCGTGTGTGGTTTGTGTGGATTCTAGTACCCACTAAGGAATTAAAGTAATTCCTCGAATTGGAGGTTGAGGCTACCAGTTCATAAAATACTAGGAGAAACTTTAGACTAAAGTCTAAGTCTTTAGTATTAATAAATTTATATACTAATAAAGGTCTGATTTTTCTTTATGCAGCTATAGCTACTACCCTGTCGCTTCGGTCATTATTAGATAATGACAAGCTCATGGGACCTAATTTCGATAGCTGGTATCAAAAATTAAAAATCATCCTTGAGCATGAGTGAATTCTTTATGTAGTAACGGATCCGGCACCTGAGGAGCCAGTCCCAAATGCTAGAGGGACGGTTCGAGACACTTACCAGAAGTGGCTCAATGACCGCACCACCGTTCGGTGCATAATGCTGGGCAATGAATGATGAGTTCAGTCGTAGGTTCGGGAACCCCAGCCGTAGGTTCGAGAATGCTTCAAATGTTGAATGACTCCTTTGGCACGTCTGACGATGTTGAAAGGCACAAAACTAGTTATGCCATTTTCAATACTTGGATGAGGGATAGGGCCTCAGTCACTGATCATGTACTGTACATGATCGAAATGATTGAACACCTAAGTAAATGGGCTTTCCCTTGCATGAGTAGCTCGATAAGGATGCGATCCTTAATTCTTTGCCCAAGTCCTTCCTCCCCTTCCTTACTCATTTTCGGATGACAAAGCCTGCAGTGAACTACCACGGCTTGTTGGGGTTGCTGCAGAACTTTGAGAAGGACCACCAGCTCCATAAGGAGTCGGTGAATGTTATGGGAGGATCTTCTTCTGGTCGTTGACCCTTTAAGAAAGGGAAGAAGAACAAGAAGAAGAACAACAAGAAGGTGCAGCCGCATGCTGGGACGTCTGCACAGGGTTAGACCAAGAAGCGCAAGCCCGATCAGAGGCAGAAGGAGTGCTTCTTTTGCAAGAAGCAAGGGCACTGGAAGAGGAACTGTCCTCTATACATTTCCTCCCTGGACATGAACAGGCCGAAGAAGAAGCAAGGTAATTATATGATAACACCTTGTAATTTTTCTATTTGTGATACTACTACCTGGGTATTGGATACCGGAAGCCCTTATCATATCTATAATTCGATGCAGGGTCTGCAGGTCAGTAGGAGATTTGATGAAGGCGAGAGGATCCTGAACGTTGGAGATGGAAGTAAAGTTCCAGTTCTAGCTTTAGGAATCATGAACCTTGTAATCAACTCTCGTAATGTAATTTTGAGTGAATGTCACTATTGTCCAAGTTTTTTGTTAAATATTATTTCTGTAGGCCTTTTGACCATGTACAGTTATGATTTTTTAATAAAAAAAAATATTTGCAATATCATTTTGAATGGTGTTACAATGTTTGTTGGACAACTAAATAATAAAATTTACTTACTATCACAGCTTGTTAATATGGTTCAAACCTCCGGTAAATGCCTTAGAATGGATAATATGTCAGAAGTCTACCTTTGGCACTGTAGGCTAGGTCATATCAATAAGAACAGGATAAACAGGTTGGCTCAAGAAGGAATTCTTGAAGTTGGTGATTATGAATCACTTCCAACCTGTAAGTCCTGTCTTCTTGGGAAGATGACCAAATCACCTGTTACTGAAAAAGGTGAGTGAGCCAGTGAACTCTTGGGTCTGATACATTCTGATGTATATGGACCCATGAGCTCAAGTGCAAGAGGTGGATATTTCTACTTCATAACCTTCACAGACGACCTATCGAGGTATGATATGTCTACTTAATGAAGCATAAGTCGAAGTCATTTGAAATGTTCAAACTATTCTGAAATGAGGTAGAAAAACAAACTGAAAAGTGTATTAAAACTCTTCGATCTAATCGGGGAGGTGAATACCTTTCTAATGAGTTTCTGACATATCTTGGAGAGAATGGGATTCTCTCACAGTGGACTCCTCCTGGAACACCACAGCATAATGGTGTGTCTGAAAGGAGGAATCGAACCTTGTTGGACATAGTTTGATCCATGATGGGGTTTACTGGTCTCCCGATCTCCCTCTGGGGATATGCGCTCGAATCGGCTTGCTACCTTTTAAATAGAGTTTCGAGTAAGTCTGTAATCAAAATGCCATATGAGATATGGATAGGACGTAAGCCAGTACTCTCGCACCTTAGGATTTGGGGATGTTCAGTTTATGTTAAACGTTTAATTACGGACAAGCTTGGACCTAGGTCTGACAAGTGTTATTTCATAGGGTACCCAAAAGAGATCAAAGGGTATTATTTCTACCTAACTGATGAGCAAAAGGTGTTTGTCAGTCTTAAGGCAATCTTTTTAAAAAAAGAATTCCTTGATGAAGGGACTGTTGCCTCTAAGGTCAAACTTGAGGAAGTTCAGCAGGTGGAAAAACTGACACAAGTTGCAGAACCTGAACTGGATTTGGTTAGATCAGATCCAGAGCCCATTGTTCCTGCACCCTCAAGGTGATCTGGTAGAGTACCACGTCAACCGAACAGATACTATAGTTTCTTGGTCCGGGATGGCGATCCGATTGAATTTGATAAAAATGATGAGGATCCGATCACCTACATGGATGCAATGCAGAGACCTAACTCTGAGAAATGGCTAGAGGCCATAAAATTCGAAATGGAGTCCATGAAGGTCAACGATGTGTGGACATTGGTTGACCCATCTGAAGGAGTAAAACCCATAGGGTGTAAGTGGATCTTCAAGAGGAAAAGAGGTGCAGACAGAAAGGTAAAGACCTATAAAGCCCGTCTGGTTGTCAAGGGATATCGTCAATGTTATGGTATAGACTATGATGAGATATTTTTTTCTGTGGCAATGTTCAAATTCATTTAGATTATGCTTGCGATAGCTGCCCATCTGGACTATGAAATCTAGCAGATGGATGTGAAGACAGCTTTCCTAAATAGAGAGCTGGACGAAGAGGTGTATATGATACAACCTGAAGGGTTCACATCCACAGATGAGTCTAAGGTGTGCAGGCTATAGAGATCCATTTATGGACTTAAGCAGGCATCCCGAAGTTGAAACATACATTTTGATAGGACAATCAAGACGTATGGCTTCATTAAGAACGGAGAAGAACCCTGCATTTATAAGTGGGCTAATGGTCCAGCAGTAGTGTTTCTTGTATTGTATGTGGATGACATTCTCTTAATCGAAAATGATGTCCCTGCATTACAGGGAATAAAGATTTGGCTGTTGTCATAATTCTCCATGAAGGATCTGAGAGAAGCTTCCTACATCCTAGAGATGAGGATCTATAGGGATAGATCTAAAAGGTTGCTTGGCTTATCCCAGTCCACATACATTGATACTATGCTGAAGAGGTTCAGCATGGAGAATTTCAAGAAAGACTATCTATCGATAGGCCATGGAATTTCTCTCTCGAAGAGGGATTGTCCGACAACACCTCAAGAGAGAGAGCATATGGGTAGAATTCTATATGCTTCGATAGTGGGATCTATCATGTATGCCATGACATGTACATGACCAGATGTGGCATACTCACTACGGGTAGTGAGTAGATACCAATCTGATCCAGGGGAGAATCACTAGAAGATTGTTAAAACCATCCTGAAGTATTTAAGAAATACTAAGGACCAGTGGCTTGTTTATGGTGAATCGAACTTGAGACTTATAGGGTTTACAGACTCTAATTTTCAGTCTGATCACGACGACAGCAAGAGTGTGTCGGGATTTATTTTTATCCTTAATGGTGGGGCTGTCTGCTGGAAGAGTTCCAAGCAGCACACAGTGGCTGATTCAGTTTGCGAGGTAGAGTATGTCATTGCATCAGATGCTGCCAAAGAAGTGGTGTGGCTGAGAAAATTCATCACCGAGCTCGGAGTAGCACCCTCTCTTGTTGGTCCAGTTCTGCTCTACTGTGACAGCTCTGGAGCCATTGCTCAGGTGAAGGAACCGAAGGCACACCAACGGACGAAGCATATTCTGTGCCGCTACCATCTCATCCGAAAAATCATGGATAGAGGTGACATCAAACTTCAGAAGATCGACGGGATGGAGAACCTGGCCGACCCATTCACTAAAACCATTGTAGTGAAGGAGTTCGATGACTTCAAGTCGAAGATGGATATTAAATACTGCATCGATTGGCTTTAGGCCAAGTGAGAGATTGTTGGGAATAGTGTCCCAAAGCCAATCGTCAGTCTGTTGATGGGTGTACTCTTTTTTGTATTAGTATATAAATTATAAATAAATAAAAATTATTTTGATATTTTTTCATCACAAATTGTTTCTTGTAATGAACTCTTGTGTTGTGTTGAAGTCCTTAGGACTATTTGGACTCGACAAAGAAGGATTTGTCGTTTAGTTCTTAAACCTGTTCACGATCTAATGATACGTTGTCACCAAAGACAACAACGTTTATCAAGCATAGGTCGTTGTGTGCCATATGGGTTGGTTGTCCTCTTATCCAAGGAGTGTGGAGACACTGGTATGGCATACAGGTGAGATGTAAGGGTACATCTGCACTGAACGTGACTGACTCCGGAGCTTTTTCTACCATCAAGATTTGCTTCGATGGGATATGGGTATAACTGTCCCTCCGACCTGAGACCGCCATGGTGACTTGCAAGCAACTCACTGCACTTAGGTACTAGACTACCTGAATTTCTAATTCAGTGACGGAAGGCTGCTGCGTGTAGTCAAGTACTTGACTTGTCGGTGCGTGTGTCAAGATGGGATTGACCACTCCAGTTCAGGAGCTGTGTACAGTCATATTTCAATTTAGCAAAACCTTAACCAGGATAGTCCTAGTGAGGAGTCACAGGACTGATTGAGTTGAGCATGATTCGGATGATCTAATCAGGGTTGACAGTTTAACCTTGAGTCGTCCTAAACACAGGGGTCAAAAGGGATGAATTATACAGTAACCATATTCGCGTAGGTTCTGAATGTTGTGATTGTGAATATTCGACCTATCTGAATGTCAGGTACCATTGCTAGATGGTCACTTCGATTAGTACAGAAATTGGTTCCTGTGCTACCAGCTTAGGTTTGAACCTGTGGGGTCACACACATTAGAGGTTCCTATCTAATCTGATGGCTGGTGAAGAGTCCCACTAGACTGAGACTCTTCGACCAAGAGTCCTAATGCTCGAAGACTCTGTGATTGAGAATCAGGATTCTCTGATCATGAGTTCCACATATTTTGGATACCGGGGTCAAGAGTCCCACTGGTTTGAGACTCTTCGATCAAGGTTTCATATCGATGGACTTTGATGCCCGATTGCCCATCAAATTTAGACTCAGTATTTATGAGAGATTTAATTAGTAATTTAATCGCTAATTAACATAATTTAATTGAGTAATTATTTTTGGATCAAGTCCAATTGAATTGGATTCAGTTGGGTTTGACTCGATTAGGTTAAGAGTTGACCTAATCGCCGAGGTGGTTTGGTCCTTGATCTGATCAGGAGATGGGCTTAGTCAATTTCTAATTTGATTCGAATTTTATTGAGCCTAATTAAGCTTAATTGTGTTGGATTTAATTTAGTCTAATTGTGTCTAACCTATTTTAATATGGTTGGTTCAATTAGATTGCTTTAAAATTTCAAACCACCTTGACTTATCTCCCTGCACCTCCTCACTTCACCTGCGCCCATTTGAATTCACGAGATACGAGTTCTCATGAATTTTCTCCCATGCAGATGCCTTCCCACACCCCTTCTTTGTGCGCCATTTTGAATGGATAATGATAAGGTTGGTTGGCCATTCAAATTCAAAGGATGTTTGAATTTGAATGATTAACAAATCCCTGCGCCACCCCTTTAATTTGTGCACCACTTCCTCCACACGAGAAAAGGTTTCTCGTGTAAACTCTCCACACACAAAGAAGCCCATGCCCTTCCCTTCTCATGCCAAGAGTGGATAAAAATTGGTTGGTTGGCATTTGAATTCAAATTCGATTTGAATTCAAGTGAGCAACCACTTATCTTTATCCTCTCACGCGGTAAAAATGCTACAAAGATACAGTCTTGCACCATTTTAAAAGAAATGAGAAGGTGGGGTGTGTGACATCTGATCTGAGAGAGAAAAGTGGGCATCAGAGAGACCCTCTGCATGAGAAAAGAAAAGAAAAGAAGAGAAAAGAAAAGAGAGAGTGGGCGCAAGGTTTTTCTTGTGTACCCTAAGGTTTCTGCCTAGGGTTCGGGAAGTGAGAAAGTGAGCTACAAGTGTCGTGAGCCCATCAAACTTTAGGGAGAGCTTTATCAATCTCTCAAGTATATCTACTGATGATTTAGAGTATCCAAGGAGTCGACAGATCAAGATCGAAGGAGTTCGATCAGCATCGGCCGTCGAAAGGGTTCTGCAATGAACTAACATTCGTGAGGAGCCGATCAGATCAGAAACTTTGTGTGGACGATCTACGAAGGTCAGACATATGTGTGGTTGTATTGCAATGATCAGACTTTCTGATGGTAATCAGACTACAGCGATCGACTACCTACACGAAGGTAATGTGTTCTGAACACATAACAGTAAAACGTTTACTGTATAGAATTCAAAATTTTAAATTTAAATGCATGCTATATATATCATATTTAGATCCTTATGTAGGATTAATTTATGTTAATTAATTAGATTAATTAATAATTTCCACTATAAAATTATAATTTTAAAAAAAAATTAAAATTACCATTTTACCCCCTGCACTGAAATTCTCATAGTATGCATAGTACTATCATATGTTTCCTTCATCATCAACTGAATCATCACCTTCTAATTGAGATATACTTAGATAAGTAATTGAATTTGACATGATTTCATATCCATAGATCATCTGAAATATTGTTTGATTGAAAGATTGAATTTCTTGATAACTTACCACTAAAAAATATTTTGATAATTTTGGGTAGTCATGACATGTTGCTAGATATCAATCTTGACTTGTGGACTCATTAAAATTAAAAGAATTTAATTTAAAAATTAATTGAGAAGAGTCCTAGTTAATTGAGACTCTTAAGCTGACCTAATCTGATTGGATTAGGGTTAGGTCAAGAGTTTGTGTCCACCGCTAGCTAGATTTGGAATCCAATAGATCACATACTTTGGGATTTGATCTTAGTCTGATTTAATTAAGATTTAATATAAATCCTATGGGTTAATTTAATTTGCTAGTACAATGTGTTAATCCAAATTCCTAATTAGGTTAAGTTCAAAGTGTTTGAGCTAAACTGAACCTATTGCCTTTGACCTGATTGGATTAGATCTATGTTAATTGGACTCCTACCTAACATAGAAGAGTTTCAAGTATGAAAGGATACCTCCATGCCACTCTAATTTCATGTCAAAAATTAATTACCACCACCCTTTTCTTAGCATTGAGAAGAGGAAGAGTCTTTCTTCCTTAAGACTCTTAACCACTTCTTAAATTTTTATCGATTTCTTAAATGTCACATGTCAAAAATAATTATGGGAATTATTGGGCATAGAAGAAAAAGAGTCCTTTTGTGTGAAGCCTCTTCTGCACTACTTAATTCATCAGAGAATTTATTTCTCTATGTGAGAGAAGTGAAGCGCCAAGAGTTGGTGCCCCTTGGGTCTCCTTGATATCTCTTCATCATCTCTTTAAATAGGGCACCTATTATAGGATAAGGGCTGAATTTTAGGGAGAAATCAAAGGCCTTGGCATGTGATAAGAGAAAAAATAGAAAGTGAGGAAAGGCTAAGAAAAAATTGACTAAAAAAAATAGAAAGAAGAGAGGTGAGAAAAATAGAAAGTGAGGTGTGCTTGTCCTAGGGTTTGATTTTTTCTTGTGTTGGAGTACAGAATCAAATCCTATGTTGTGAGACTTTCAGAGAGAATTCTCTTGGCATGATCTTAGTAAAGAAATTGAAGGCAATAAAGTATTGGTGTGATTATTCTTCAAGTTCAAAGCTGGCAATGTTCTTGTGAAGAAAAGGCTGTGGTGGTGCACTAGTTGGGAAGGATCTTGACCATCTTCTATGTGGCTCACCGTTGGAGGACTTCTACTTTAAAGTCTCATGAAGATTGAAGGAAAGAAAACAGTTTTCCTCCAGAATGCCCAGGTTGCATTTAAAATTTTTTTTTAATATTCTACTTATTTAAGGATCAAATCTTTATCTGAATCATAGCGGAACCAGAGATCAAATCTCAAATTATCTGATATAAACCATCGTGGAGGCCTGAATATGCAGACCCTCTACTTCGCATGTACGTCAGATGCCGTAGGGAAGCAGGATGAACTTCAATCCAATTGGCTTCACAACTCAATTAATTGAGGGATGAGATGTGATGATGTGATATCTCACACCAGCAGGTAGGATGCCCAAGAAGGATCCACGTCCAAGGAGAGAAGGCAGCAACAAAGGGAGAGATGTAGAAGATGAAGGACCTCTCTCTTCACACGCCTGTCTCTCTCTCTTTTTCTCTTCTCTCAATTTGATTTGTTTGCTATTCTATTCCTTCTCTCATTCATAAGTAGAGATCCTCTCTATTTATAGATGATTCTAATGACCCAATGAGAGGAGGACTCTTTATTCAAATCTGATTTGAATTGGTCCAATACTTATGAAAGGACTCTTACATGAGATATAATTGCCATCACTTATGATATCCACTTTGCACCCACTCCCACACCCACTTGAAATGCCCCAAATAAGCATCAAATCAATTTTTGATCATACTTCATGAGTGGGTATTTCCAGTATAAGTAGGAATGCTCATATCTCATCCAAAATAGTTCTGATTCGAATCTGATTCGAAGCCGGTTCGAAACAATTTCGAAGGGCTATCAATCCTAAACTCTTTAGGACTTTTGGACCAAATCTAATTTTAATTTTGAACATATTTAAGTCTAATTAATTTAGATCTAATCTAAAATTATTTAGTACTTAAATCCAATCTTTCATATGTTCCATAGATTATAGATAGAAATTGTTCATCTCCGGGATTGAACCTGAACCTCATGTGTAGTGCTAGCTAGACATAGTCAACTCTTCAATCCTGTTTGACCCATAACTCAATTCTCAATCAAGTTAGCTTATATGTTCAATCAAGTCAAGAACTTCTAGATTGGACATATAAACATCGGTTAATTCCTTCCTACTTTGTCTGACTTGTGTGCATGACTCTATAGGTTCAAACACTAAGCCAGTAGTATAAGAACCAATTTCTGTACTAATCGAGATACCATCTAGCAATGGTTTTCAATGTCCAGATAGATCAAATTATCGTAAAAGAATATTCTAGAATCCATACACATGGTTACCACATAATTCATCTTTTTGACCTGAGATGCTCTAGGATGGTCTCAAGTTAACTGTCAACTGAGATTGCTTCATCCATATTATTTTTCAACCTTTCAAATCCATCTCATGGATTATATTGGCCAAGGCTTTACTAAACTAAAATATAGTGATACATCAACTTCAATAATTCAGAGGGGTCAATCCCATCTTGATCCACATATAGATTTTATAAGTACTTGACTGTACCCCATAACCTTCCATCACTGCATTAAAAATTCAGGTAGTTTGGCACCAAAACACAGTGAGTTGCTTGCAAGTCACTATAGTGATCTCAGGTCTGAAGGATATTTATACCCATGTATTTTGCAAGCCACTCTTGACAGCAGAATGCTCAGCAGGTGAGCCACTTGTTCAGTGACGATGTACCCTTACCTCTCACATGTATGCCATACCAGTGTCACCACACTCTTTAGTTAAAAGGACAACCAACCCATATGGCACACAACAACCTTCACTCGATAAACGTCATCATCCCGTAATGACGTATCATTTGGTCACAAACTGTTTAATAACTATACGATAAATTCTCTCTTTATTGTCCATAGTATTGTTCTAGGGACTTCATCATAGTACAAGAATTCAAGGAAGATGTCACTTTGAGATAAAAAATATCAGAATAACTATTATTCAATAATCAATAATTCATATACAAGGATGAACTCAATCATCACATGATTGATTTTAGGATACAATTTTCAACAACTCTCACGTGGACCAAAGCCAATCGGGGTAGTATCTTATACCCATCTTTCATTTGAAGTCATCAAACTCTTTGATTTCAAGAGCTTTAGTAAAGGGGTCGGCTAGGTTCTCCTTTCTGTTGATCTTCTGAAGCTCGACGTCACCTTGGTTTACGATCTCTCACACTAGGTGATAGCGGCACAAAACATGTTTAGTGCGATGGTGTGACTTAGGTTCTTTTGCTTGAGCTTTGGCACTGGAGCTATCACAGTACAGCAGGATAGGACCATCAATGAAAGGTATAACTCACAGCTCGATAATGAACTTTCGTAACCACACCGCCTCCTTTGCAGCATCTGATGTAGCAATATATTCTGCTTCGCATATAGAATCGGCCACAGTATGTTGCTTGAAATTTTTTTCACAAACAACTCTTCTATTCAAGGTAAATAAGTAGCCCGACATGCTTCTACTGTCATCACAAGCTAACTGAAAATTAGAATCAATATATCTCATAAATTTCAGATCAGAGTCTCCATAGATAAGCCATTGGTCTTTAGTATTTCTCAAATACTTAACAATTATTTTTGCAATCTTCCAATACTTCTCATCTAGATCTAACTAGTACCTACTCACTATGCCTAGTGAATAGGCCACATCCGGCCTCATACATGTCATAGCGTACATGATAGATTCCACTGTCGAAGCATATGGTATTCTATTCATGCACTTTATCTCTTCAGGAGTTATCGGACAATCCTTCTTGGAAAGAGTAATTCTATGGCCTATCGAAAGATAGCCTTTCTTAAAATTATCCATATTGAACTGCTTCAACAAGGTGTCAATGTACATGGATTTGGACAATCCAAGCAACCTTCTAGATCTTCATCCTTAGGATATAGGATGCTTCTCCCAAATTGTTCATGGAGAACTGTGATGATAACCATAGCTTCACACTTTGCAAAGTCGGGATATCATTTCCTAGTACCAAGATGTCATCCACATACACCTCAAGAAAAATAACCATAGAATCGAAAGCCCATTTATAGATGCAAGGCTCTTCTCCATTCCTAACAAAGCCATACATTTTGATTACTTTATCAAATGCATGTTCCAACTCCTCGATGCCTGCTTAAGTCCATAAATTGACCTTTTCAGCTTACACACTTTCGACTTGTCTATGGATGTGAACCCTTCAGGTTGTATCATATACACCTCTTCTTCTAGCTCTCCATTAAGAAAAGTGGTTTTGACATCCATCTGCCAGATCTCATAATCTAAGTGTGTAGCGACAGCAAGCATAATCTGGATGGACTTGAGCATTGCCATAGGAGAGAACGTCTCATCATAGTCAATACCATAATACTGACGGTAACCCTTAGCAACTAGATCGGCTTTATAAGTCTCTACCTTCCCATCTACTCCTCTTTTTCTCTTGAAAATCTATTTATATCCTATCCATTTTATCCCTTCAGATAGATCAACTAGTATCCAGACACTATTGATCTCCATGAACTCCATCTTGGACTTTATGGCCTCAAGCCATTTTTGAGAGTCGGACCTTTGCATGGCCTCCATATAGGTGATCGGATCCTCATCATTCTCATCAAGTCAATAGGATCACCATCCCAAATCAAAAAATTGTAGTATCTATCTGGCTAACGCGGTACTCTATCAGATCTCCTTAATGGTGCCTCTACTGGCTCCGAATTTGATTCACCAATCAAAGCCAATTCTGTATGTGTCGGTCCTTCCACCTCATGAACTTCATCAAGTTCAATTTTATAGGTATAGCTCCTTCACCAAGGAACTCTTTTTCTAAAAAAACTGCCCAACTACTGACAAACACCTTTTATTCTGCAGCGAGGTAGAAGTAGTATCTTTTAGTTTCTTTGGGTACCCTATGAAAAAGCATCTATCGGACTTCGGTCCAAGCTTATTTATCTTCAAATGCTTGATATAAGCTGGACACCCCCAGACCCTAAGATGTGAGAGCACCAGCTTACGTCCAGTCCATATCTCATATGGAGTTTAATCGACAGACTTGCTGGGCACCTTATTCAAAATATAGCAGGCAGTCTCTAGAACATATTCCCAAAAAGATATTGGCAGACTAAAAAAAGTCCATCATGGATCGGACCATGTCTAACAAGGTTCGATTCCTCCTCTTGGACACATCATTATATTATGGTGTTCTAGGAGGGATCCATTATGAGAGAATCCCATTCTCTTTCAGATATGTCACAAACTTACTGGTGAGGTATTCACCTCTTCGATTTGATCGAAGGATCTTAATACTCTTTCTAGTTTGTTTCTCTACTTCAGTATAAAATTATTTGAATATTTTAAATGATTCTGACTTATGCTTCATAAGATAGATATATCCATACCTTGATAGGTCATCTGTAAATATAATGTAGTAGTATCCTCCTCTATCACTTATGTTCATAGGCCCACATACATCAGTATGTATTAGACCTAGGACATCACTGGCTCTTTCACTTTTTTCTTTAAAAGGTGACTTAGTCATCTTATCAAGTAGATAAGATTCATAGGTAGGCAATGATTCACAGTCATCTATCTCAAGGACACATTCTTTGATCAACCTATCAATCCTATTTTTGTTTACATGATCAAGCCTACAATACCAAAGATAGGATTCACTGACATTATCTATTTTGGGGTATTTACTAGGTGTGTACATTGCACTAAAGGCGGTGAATTATGTATATGCCATGTTTTAATTATCCATGCATAATTATAGTATCATTCATAATGATATCACAAAAATTATCTTTTATTATAAACTTATAATCAAGTTTGGCCAAAAGGCCTACAGAGATGACATTCATTATAAAGGAGGGATAATAATGACAATCATCTAACATGACACTATTGGATCGAAGATAAGCTGTAAAGTTTTCAAGGCCAGAACTGGAACAAGGCTTCCATCTTCAACATTAAGGAACCTCGCTCTCTCAAAATTTTTTACTTACCTATAGTCCCTGCAATGAATTGCATATATTAATAGGACTTTCGGTATCCAATACCCAGGTAGCAGTATCACAAACAGAGAAATTATAAGGTGTTATCATATAAATATCTTGTGAAGCAACCACTTGCCTCTTTCTCTTATTCTTAGGCCTGTTTGGGTCAAGGGTGGCTATATAAGTAGGACAATTCCTTTTTCAATGACCCAGCTATTGGAAAATGTGTCCCAAAAAGCTAATCGTCAAGCTGTTGACGGTTGAGCAACCAAGTATTGTAATTGATTTGTTAATAAATAAAATATATTTGGCATCTTCATCATAAGCTTTCATCTTCTAATGAACTCCGTTGTTATGATGAAGTCCTTAGGACTATTTAAGTTCGATAAAGAGAGGATTTATCGATTAGTCCTTAAAACTGTTCACGACCAAATGATAAGCTGTTAATAAGGACGATAGCTTCTATCGAGCATAGGTCGCTGTAGGCCATATGGGTTGGTTGTCCTCTTAACCAAGGAGTGTGGAGACACTAGTATGGCATACAGGTGAGATGTAAGGGTACATCATCATTGAACATGACCAACTCCAGAGCATTCTGCTGTCGAGAATATCTCTGATGGGATATAGGTATAAGTGTCCCTTAGACTTGAGATCGCCTCAGTGACTTGCAAGCAACTCACTATGCTTTGGTACTGGACTAACTGAATTTTTAATTCAGGGATGGAAGGCTTCTGGGCACAGTCAAGTACTTGCGAAGTCAGAGTGTGATCAAGATGGGATTGACCACTCTAAGAGTTGGAGAAGAATGAGTCGCTGTATTTCAATTTAGCAAAATCTTGGTCAGGGTAATCCATCAGATGGATTTGATATTTTGAAATACAATGTGGATAACCTGATCAAAGTTGACAGTTGAACTCTGGGGTGTCCTATGATCATTTTGGTCAAGGGGATGAATTATATGAAGACTATATCTGCATGGGTTCTAAGGATGTTGTTCTACACATTCGACCTATCCGGTCGTCGGGTACCATTGCTAGATGGTCACTTCGATTGGTACAGAAATTTGTTCCTGTACTACCGGCTTAGGTTCGGACCTATGAGGTCACACACATTAGAGTTCATGATCCGATCGGATAGTTGATCAATGATTAAGAATCATTCTAGGGTTAGTCCTTAAAATTGTTCACGACCAAATGATAAGCTGTTCATAAGGACGACAGCTTCTATCAAGCATAGGTCGCTGTAGGCCATATGGATTGGTTGTCCTCTTAACCAAGGAGTGTGGAGACATTGGTATGGCATACAGGTAAGATGTAAGGGTACATCATCATTGAACATGACCAACTCCAGAGCATTCTGCTGTCGAGAATGTCTCTGATGGGATATAGGTATAAGTGTCTCTTAGACTTGAGATCGCCTCAGTGACTTGCAAGCAACTCACTGTGCTTTGGTACTGGACTAACTGAATTTCTAATTTAGGGATGGAAGGCTTCTGGGCACAGTCAAGTACTTCCAAAGTCAGAGTGTGATCGAGATGGGATTGACCACTCTAAGAGTTGGAGAAGAATGAGTCGCTGTATTTCAATTTAGCAAAACCTTGGCCAGGGTAATCCATTAGATGGATTTGATATTTTGAAATACAATGTGGACAACCTGATCAAAGTTGACAGTTGAACTTTGGGGTGTCCTATGATCATTTTGGTCAAGGGGATGAATTATATGAAAACTATATCCGCTTGGGTTCTAAGGATGTTGTTCTACACATTCGACCTATCCGGTCGTCGGGTATCATTGCTAGATGGTCACTTCGATTGGTACAAAAATTTATTTCTGTACTACCGGCTTAGGTTCGGACCTATGAGGTCACACACATTAGAGTTCATGATCCGATCGGATGGTTGATCAATGATTAAGAATCATTCTAGGGTTAAATGATCAATACGATTGACATTTAACCCAGTGCAAGTGTTGCAGGAGGATCGATTAGCAATTCGATTGCTAATTGGCTTAATTTGATTAAGCCAATGGGCTGAGATTAAGTCTAATTAAATATGATTTAATTAGATTTATTTTGGGCTTGATTGGATCAAGTCCAATTGGTTTATTGGATAAGCCAAGTGCAAGGAAAAGCTAGTCCTAGTTCAACTAGGACTTGGGTCAATCTAATTTCTAATTTGATTAGAAAATTAAATCAGATTTAAATCTAATTTAATCTGATTAAATTAATTTTTAATTGGGTTAAGACCTATTTTAATTAGGTTGATCTAATTTTGATTTGATTTGGTTTGGGAAACCAAATTAAAACAAGTCATAAGATAGAATCCTAGTAAGACTAGGATTCCACCTTGCACCACATAAGCCTTCCCCATGCCCTCTCTCTTATTCAATGCCAATCTCCACTTATTTTGTATGACAAAATCCCTCTCCCTGGTCTCTCCCACGTTCACAAAAGGTTTTCTCTCTTTTTTCTTACATGGAAGGTGGTTTGGATCAAATCAAAAAGGAATAAGTTTGGATTTCGAATTCTATGAGATAGAGTTTTAGAAATCCAAAACTCTTTCAATTTTGCACCGAATTTATCCAAATTTTTTTTAAATTTTTATGATTTTAGGATACATATTGTACACCCTTTTCTGGTAATCCATCACATAAATATGGAGGAGGTGCTCAAGAGTTGGGCACCCCTTAACTTGCCATGTTTGGATAAGCCTTGACTAGGTATTTGACCTAGATAAGGACTCTATTATATCTCTTGTATAAAATGAGTTTTTTTGTGAAATTTTAGGAGAAGATATAGATTTGAGATACCTTTGTTCATCCAAAAATTAGAGAGAAATACCTTTGGATCGTAGAGATATAAAAGATGCAAGTTAGGGTATCTAGAGAGAAAAATATGAAGAAGAAGAGGGTCTTCTTCTAGGGTTTTTTGTTTTCATATCTTTCCTCCCTCCATCTTGAGTTTCCTGAGAGTGTCTCAGATCTGAAACTTCTTCTTTTACTTTTCATCTTTGGAAGAGTCCAAATCAAGAAGAAGGAGGCACCTGATCAACCATCAAAGAAGGATCAGCGCAGTACTAGCATACTGTGCTGATTTCCTGAAGCAGGACTTTTGATCGAGATTCGTGGGCTCGTGTAGACGACTCCTAGAGGCCGGACACATGTGCGGCTTGCAACATCATCCTTAGGCCCAGATCAGCGAGGTTAGAGCATCTAACTTGCAAGGTAATAGATCTGATCTATTGTTTAATACATACATTAGATGTGGTATAGAAACATATTGATATGATCAACATGTAGTTCATGCTATATTTATATATTTTAATTTCTGATTTAATGCTATGTAATAATCATATAATAGGATCTTAGTCTAGAGATTCTTAATTTTAGAAAATAAATTTTGATTTATTTTAGTCTTCCGCTGTATGATCTTGAAAAAGTTTCAAGATCTAACCCTGAACCCTAATCTGGTTCCTACACAGCTTCTTATAGAAGAAGCACTCTGCCTGACTTTTGTCAACTTTTGACAGTTTGCTCTGCTTGGGATCGACGGTATGGGATTTTTTATTTTTTTTCTTTCTTCTCCTAAAGGATCGACGCTCTGCAGATGAACCTCCCACTAAATTCACTGGCTTTTTTTGGAGCTGGTGATCCTTCTCAAAAGTCTGTAATAACCCTAGCAAACCATGATAGTTTACTGCAGGCTTCGTCATTCTATAATGACTGAGAAAGGGCAGGTAGGATTTCGGTAGCGACTTGAGGATAGCATTCTTACCTAACTGTTCATGCAACAGAAAGCCAAGTTTGCTAAGGCGTTCAATCTACTCAATCATGTATAATACATGATCGGTGACTGAAGCTTCCTCTCGCATACGGGCATTGAATATTGTGCAGGAGATTTTATATCTCTCCGCATCCTTAGGGGTGTCAAAGGACTCATTCAATATTTGAATCATCTCCTCAGGCTGCGCATCCTCAAACTTACGACTAAGTTCATCATTCATAGCTGCCCTCATCACACAATGCACAGTCATGTGATCATTGAGTCACTTCATATAAGTATCTCTCACAGCACGAGAAGCATTGGCTGCAGGTTCTTCAGGTGCCTGATCCGTAAGGACATACAAAATCCTCTCGTGCTCCAACACAATCTTTAACTTTTGATACCAGCTATTGATGTTGGGTTCGATGAGCTTGTCGCTATCCAACAGCGAACGGAGCGATAGTGTGTGGCCATAACTAAAAAGAAAAAATATTAGCCTATTGGTATATGAATTATTATTTTTTTTTAATCCTGAAGATATGAATTTTAGTCTAAAGGTCTTCCCTCTATGTTTTGTGAATTGATAGCCTCTACCTCGAACTCGAAGAATTATATTAATTCCTTAGCGAGTACTAGAATCCATATGGACTGCATTCGAGCTCGAGTGTGGCTCGACGAATCCTAGTGCATCCATGGATAAGTTTATAAACAATTATTTCTCCAAACAACTTCTAGTATTGGATTTTGCCCCAGACATCCTTTCAGCAGGCATGTGGCACCTCCACTAAAAATCTTATTAGGTCCATCCATTAACATGACACATCAAGTGCATCTAACAAATGGATATCCAGGTCTGAGTGTGGCTCAGCCAACCTGAGCATTGATATGAAGATACATCATGATGGTCATATGATGAATGACAATTCCAATACATTATAGACACCAGTCATGTGGCACCTCCAATGCCTATTTGGAATATTAGACTCATTATCACACACCTTAATGGGAGGCAATGATCAGGTTATCTCATAACTTTATCACTTTATGGGCCTAATAATTTAGAGGATTTAATTTTATTGACCTGAAAATAAGAGAAGAAGTCAACCTACAAGCTGTAAATCTTTCTACTAACTTCACCAAGTCATGTAAAGGATTAAACACAAGCTGGTCTAAGGACACCTAAATCAGTCACACTAATTCACCTTAATGACATGGGTCTGCACCAATGGACTAGTGACCTAATCAAAACATAATCTACTATGTTGGCCAGGTAAGTGAGATCAACAGGAGAGATCTGCCCTTAACTCATCGTAGATGCATCTAGGTGAATAGCTCCCAATTAAAAATCACTTGATCAAATCTGCCAAACTTACCTTAGACACCAATTGGTTAATTAGTTTTGATTTGACACACCAAAAAATTTGGACTCAACCACGGAGCCATGATCATGGTTCATTTATTATGGTCAAACACATGGACTTGATCAAACTTCAACTATTGAGATTGATTTAGAGAAATACTGACCTAATCTAATTCAACACTTAATTAGATTTAATTAATTTCTCTACTTGATCCATATGTGTTTCTAACCCTAGGTCTAACCCATTAAAAGGACCTGATTCATGCTAACCCTTTGCTCATCATATTATGTAGTGTCTAAATGATCTTCAATTCTCAATTCTAAATCATTCAAACTTAATTCAAAATTAAGTATGTAAAACGTGTGTTTCAGTTTGTAAAACTATTCTACAAGGGTTTCAAGTGAAGCATACCATATGTTTCAACCCATGAAAAAAAAATTTATAATATATTTAATAATTAAATATACCTAGGTATGATCTAAACTTTATTCATACATCTCATGTATCATGACAACTTTTAGATCAATACCAATTACATCATATATAACATGCAATTCAGATCTAAAATAATTTTATATCTAAATTTTATCCTATTATAATGAATCATAAATCACTTTAGATCTAATCTAAATATATTTATGATCAAAATAATATATAAAAATCTATTCACTTTTTTTTTCATGAAATTAGATCACAACGACACCCCTACACATTATAAGAGAACCCATCGAATAAGCAAAAGAGAGATTAATCTCTTCAATCTCTTATGATCGGACGATCTAGTGATCTCATCAATCCGAGTATTAGGCTACTAAGATCTGAAATCTAATTTCATATATAATTGCATCAACATGCAATTATTGATAAAACTATTTTATGTCATGAATATATCATTGATCTCATCAATTTTATTCTTCATTTAATCTAATTAGATTTGATATATCATATACATCATATCAAATCTAGAACTTATCTTATACTAATTATAAAATATTAATTTTAGATTTGATACCAAATAAAAAAATAATTAGATATAAATATGAATGCATAAGGAATTAATTTTTGATAAAATCTATTTTCGTGCAGTGCTGAATTATGATAGGATTCAAATCTAAATATCCATAAAAAAAGATCCAATTTAAATCTAAAATAATCCTCATTTTATAAGAAAAATAATTAAATCAAAATTTTATTAAAATAGATTTAAAATAAAATTTTAATTTATATTATTTTTTATCAAAAATTCAGCAACAGTAGAATTCTGTTATAACAGATTTATAACAACCTCAACCAACCATTGATTAGGCAACTCTAATCCAATCAATATCAGATCAAAAATTTTATGTAAATAGATTAAAATGAGGTTTAATGTTTTACAAAAAATTTAATTTTATATTATATAAATAATTATAAAAAATTTTATTTTACATGTATATATTTCAGGCCAGCTCTGATACCAATTGAAGGGAAGGAAACAATTTTCCTCCAGAATGCCCAAGTTGCATCTAAAAATTTTTGTAATATTTTACTTATTTAAGGATCAAATTCTTACTTGAATCATAGTAGAACCAGAGATCAAATCTCAAATTATCTGATATAAATCTTTGTAGAGGTCTGGATATGCAGATCCTCTACTTCGTATGCACGTCAGATGCCGTAAGGAAGCAAGATGAACTCCAATCTAATTGGCTTTCCAGCTCAATTAATTAAGGGATGAGATATGATGATGTGATACCTTACACCAGTAGATAGGATGTCCAAGAAAAATCCACACCCAAGGAGAGGAGGTGGCAACAAAGGGAGAGATATAGAAGATGAAAGACCTCTCTCTTCACATGCCTATCTCTCTCTCTTTTTCTCTTCTATCAATTTGATTTGTTTGCTATTCTATTCTCTTCTCTCATCCATAGGTAGAGACCCTCTCTATTTATAGATGATTCTCATGACCCAATGAGAGGAGGACTCTTTATTCAAATGTGATTTAAATTGATCCAATACTCATGAAAGAAGGACTCCTACATGAGATATAATTGCCATCACTTACGACATCCACTTTGCACCCACTCCCACACCTACTTAGGATGCCCCAAATAAGCACCAAACTAATTTTTGGTCATGTTTCATGAGTGGGTATTCTCAGTGCAAGTAGGAATACTCATATCTTATCCAAAATATGTCCGATTCAAATCTGATTTGAAGCTGGTTCGAAATAATTTCGAAAGATTGTCAATCCTAAACTTTTTAGGATTTTGTACCAAGTCTAACATAGATTTTAGACCTATTTAAGTCTAATTAATTCAGATCTAATCTGAAATTAATTAGTACTTAAATTCAATCTTTCATATGTTTCATGGATTATAGATAAGAATTGTTTATCCTCGGGATTGAACATGAACCTCATGTGTAGTGCTAGCTAGACATAGTCAACTCTTCAATCTCATTTGACCCATAACTCAATTCTCAATCAAGTTAGTTTATATGTTCAATTGAGTCAAGTACTTCTAGATTGAACATATAAATATAGATCAATTCTTTCCTACTTTGTCTGACTTGTGTGCGTAACTCCATAGGTTTAAACACTAAGCCAGTAGCACAGAAACTAATTTCTACACTAATCGAGATACCATCTAGCAATGGTTCTCGATGTCCAGATAGGTCGAATTATCACAAAAGAATATTTCAAAACCCATACTCATGGTTACTGCATAATTTATCCTTTTGACCTTGGATGCTCTAGGATGGTCTCAGGTTAACTGTCAACTGAGATTGCTTCATCCACATTGTATTTCAACCTTTCAAATCTGTCTCATGGATTACCTAGGCCAAGGCTTTACTAAATTGAAATACAGCGATACATCAACTCCAATAATTCAAAGGGGTCAATCCCATCTTGATCCACATACAGATTTTGCAAATACTTGACTGTACCCAGTAGCCTTCCATCACTGCATTAAAAATTTAGGTAGTTTGACATCAAAGCACAGTGAGTTACTTGCAAGTCACTATGGTGATCTCAGGTCTGAAAGATATTTATATCTATGTTTTTGTGAGCAGCTCTTGACAGTAGAATGCTCAGTAGGTGAATCACTTGTTCAGTAATGATGTACCCTTACATCTCACCTATATGCCATACCAGTGTCACTACACTCCTTGGTTAAGTGGACAACTAACTCATATGGCATACAATGATCTTCACTCAATAAACATCATCATCCCATAATGACGTATCATTTGGTCGTAAACTTGTTTAAGAATTATACGATAAATTCTCTCTTTATCGTACACTAGCATAGTTCTAGGGACTTCATCATAGTACAAAAATTCAAGGAAGATGTTACTTTGTGACGAAAAATACCAGAATAACTATTATTCAATAATCAATAATTTATATACAAGGATGAACTCAATCGTCACACTAATTTTATGACATAATTCCTAACAAAGATCACCTTCTTACCATACTGCTCATTTGAGAAAGTATAAGTTTTTATATTTTTGCATGTTTGGATTTTATTTTGTTCGACATCTACAAGGTGATTCTATGATTTGGGTGTCAGTTTGATAATTTTAATTATTAAAGCTTTCAATTTATGTATTTAAAATTTTTAAAATTCACATTCTACTATATGATTGAAATCCAATAGTAATATTAGAGCCACCCTTATTAGATTCGATCAAATAAGTGCTAAAGTTATAATATAGATTTGATCTAATTCATATTTTGCAAAAATGTTGTGTTGATTTTTAGCATTGATCTTAAAGAAAATCAAAAATTATTTTTGATTTTTTTCGAACCATGGATTTAAATTTTAGTGATTAAATTTTAAATTTATAATAATATGAAATTTAATGGTTCATGGATATTTGGTGCTTAAATCAATTTGATTTAGATGTATTGCATGCCTAATTCGATTAGGATTATTTTATATTGACTAAACTTGTTATATGTTAAGTCATTTATACACCCTTATATAATTATTATAATCATTTTTGGCATGATAATATGAATGATATTATAACTTGAAAAGTATGTTGAAATTGCATAATTTGTATGTTACATTTTATGTAGTAGTTAGGATATGCCGAGACCAGTTTAAGACTCTCTATAAAAATTATATTAAGTTGTAATATCAAGATTCAGTTACAAATCAAATATCAAATTCATTTGATCAATTAGTATCTAGATAAGTGCTAAAGATAGTTTTCTAATTAGGTCTGTATACTAGCTTGGCCAACTTTGTTGTTGTCTAAGAAAAGCTATTGGGAGCCTCCCACCTACTGACCTGACCAATTTGGTCTTATTAAGTTTCAGACTTAGATTACTTAGTGATGTAGACACTACAAAAGCCTTCCTTCATGCTTAATCAATAAAATATGTCAAGATCTTAGTGAGCTTGTTGTGCTATCCATAAGGCTTACTATAGAAATTGATATGATGTTGACTAAGTGCATACTGATGTTTATGGTATATTTGAATAGTATTGCTTTGTTGTGCTATCTACAAGGGCAGCATTGTTTTAAGTATGACCATATGAGAATGAAGGGTTAACTTAATTAGAATACTATAGTTTGTTGTGCTATCCACAAGATTGAGTAATCTAGAGGTAAGAAAAAAATATTGAGAATTATATGTAGTACAATTGGTAAAGAGTTACCTACTCTTGAACTCATGAATGCTTGTTGTGCTATCCACAAGATATTTGTGAGGAGTAGGGATCTTAGCCCCTTTTAGAAACATGATGATGTTTTACATTTTCATATTTGAGGGCTACAAAATTTGTTAAAATAGTGAAAGACATAATTAGACAAAAGTCCTAATCTAATTGTGCATGTCATCATGAGTTGTCCGTTTATATTGTATTCTTGTTATTATAGATTACTTGCATAAATGGCATCCTCACTATCACTTTGAGGTATACTAGATGCAAATAAACTAACCGGATCAAATTATATGGACTAGTTGAGAAATCTGAGAATAGTTTTCACACAGGAGAAAGACTCCTATGTTGGATTCCAATGATGCAGTGAAATATAAATTTCAAAAATTTTTACATACATTCAACAATTGAAAACAAGTTTAACATTTAAACTAGACTACCAGAATATAAAAGTCCTAGGAATACCTTAATGATTGCAATCAAATAACATAAGCATGCATAATAAGAGAAGATCAGAAGCCATATACCAATATGAAGATCACGAACTGATAATCTTGATATTTTCATGAGACTCCAAAGTAGAAACCCTCCAACAATGATCCACATAGGACTGATCAGAGCCCTTCCAAATTTGACGTAGTGCCGCAGCCTTCTTCGCAAGCTTGCTGCCGATCGTTCTTTGCAAGAACAGGTTGCACCACCGCTTGTATGCCTTCGAGACCTCTACTAAGATCACTCTAAGAATCTTTCTTCAAATGATCTCACCACATAAAAATCAGACTATATGTTCAACACATGAACAATCTGATTTTTGGACAAGCATCACATGCTTTCCTTTTTCCTTCCTCTCTTCCTTTGATTTTCTTTCTCCCTTTTTCTTGTCTATATCCTAGATTTTTCCTCTCTTTTTCTTCTCATTCTCACACCTATCTATAGCCCAAAATTAGCACATCCAACCTGGGTGTAGTGCCCCCTTTATAGGAAAGATGGAGCGACTCCATGGGATGCCAACTCTTGGCATCCCTTAACTCTTACATTCTAAAAATAAATTTTTAGCATGGAATACAAGGGGATGGTGTGGAATATGAACTGTTTTACCAAAAAAAGGACTCTTCTTCTACTAAGAGAAAATATAATGCCAACTCTTGGCATGTGGGAAAGGGAATGGTGTGAGAAACCAAAGAGTCCATGACATTAAGGACTCTTCCATATCATCCAAAATATGTGGCATCCCTTAATAAATTTTGATGTATGAATTCCTTACCAGAGAAGGATTCTTCCTTCTCTTCTATGCCTATAATCCTAAGAGCCATCTCATGACATGAGGAATTAAGAAATGTATGAAATAAATGGTAAGAAATTTAAGAGGAGTGGAAAAGAAGGACTCCTCCTCTTAATGCCCAAAAATAAATGATGCCACATTATTCTTTGGCATGGTGAATAGCATGGAGGTAGGTGATTTACATAGAACTCTTTAATAAAAATTAGATAAGCCACCTATTTAAATATAGGCTCAAATCCAAACACATTAGGTCAAGGCTACAAGTCAAGGGTTAGCATAAACACCTTTGCACTGAATCCAATTGAGAACTTAGGTTAATTCATGTGCTAGCAATTTAATTAACCCATTGGATTTACAATAAATCTAAATAGATGGAATCAAGATCAAATTTTTATTGTGTGTGACCCATTGGGTTCAAATCTAGCCAGCAGTGGATCCAACTCATGATATAATCCTAATCCGATTAGATTAGGTCAGCTTAAGAGTCTCAATCAACTAGGACTCTTCCTAATTGATTCTCAAATTAAACTCTTTTAATTTTGATGAGTTCACAAGTCAATATTGATATTTAGCAATGTGTCATGACTATCCGAAAGATTTAGAATTTGATAAAAATATCAAAATTATCCTTTCATAGTGAGTTACCGTGCAATTCAATCCTTCGATCACACAATATTCTGAAAAGATCATGGATATGGAAATATGTCAAACCCAAATACTTATCTATATGTATCTTAATTCGATGATGATGACTCAATTGATGAACCAGTAGAAACTATTGAAGGAAAAACTGTCATTATCCTTGTAGGATCTTTCAGATTTCATCAAATTTGGGATGGAATAATTTTAAAAAAAAATTATCCTATATCTATTTTAGATCTAAATCTCTAGATCTAATTTTATTATCTGATATTAATTCTAAAATAAATCTAAAAGCATGAGGAAATATGAAATACCTCAAGGGTAATCTGATTACCCTGTAGATGATCGCAGCAAGCCTGAGGTTCTGATTTAGCCATGCAATCGCCTGGCCTCTACCAATATCCACTTGGGTAGGACCTGGATCATCTTCTCCTTGCAAATTTTTACTCCAAAAATTAAAACTAAATCTGATTAGAAAGATCTTCAAAAACCTTCCTGAAGTTGGAGCAGTAGCTTGTCGAAAAACTCCTGCAGCCTTTGTTCAAAGCATCACCACGCCTTGATCCTTCACCAGATGGATGTCCAACTTCTTGGACATGAAGAGGAGAGGGAGAGCTATAGATGGGACATGGAGAAGAAGGAAGGGGTGGCAGCTTTGATGGGTTTGGTGCAATCTCTTGAAATCCTAGGCGCAGACAGGGTTTATATAGACCTGCTGCGCTGCGCAGTGCCACATCATTCAACCAATCAAAAAATTTTAATAAATCCAAAAAAATTTTGATTGGTGGAGTGATATCATCTGATCATAATAGATAAAAATCCCTACTCTCTCTCCTATGTTGGCACCATCTTTGGATAAGCACAAAGGAAGGTTGGCGCCAACAAGTCCATGTTGATCAAGACTCTTCATCCTTATCCATTTGGGGCACCCACTTAATCCAATTGGGCTCACACCATAATCTGAATATGGTACCCAATTTAATGTAGTTTTAGGATGTGGACACTCCACAAAAATCCTTCAATGAGCTCTCTTCAGTTTAAGACCCATATGTCAACATTTGACAGATATCCTAAAATGAAAATGACAGGTGACAGGAATTAGCAGGTGTTGTCTTAAATTCATCTCATGAATTAAGACAAGATTTTTCTGCACTAGACAAGCTTTATTTAGATGGAGAAAAACTTTTTCAAGATTCTCTGAGTGAGTCAAATCATATTTGGCTCAGTCGAGAAGAAAAGATTACATGAGGAGAAAGTTAGGCTCAATCAAGTGCTAGCATGATTTCCTTGAACCTAATTTGATCTAATCCAAATCAATTGGGCTAGCCCAATTGATGACATCCAGATCCTAACCCTTATTAATATGACCCAATTAAGTTAATTCTGTATGGTAATGAGATATGTCGTGATCTCATCATCGACATCATCAAAACTCCTTTCGATGGATCAAAACTCTTCTGATTCATATAATTAGAATGATCGATCATCAAGATCATTCTAATTGCTCCCAAAATCTACTAGTGATACCTAGCAGTATATGGTGGCAACCCATTAAAACTGAAGATGAACCTCTCAGTGCAGCTACCTGTGTGATTGAGTTCCTCTATCATGAGTCCCGACTGAATTATGATTAAGGTGAACTCGGCAAACCCAACATCAGTCATATGAATCAATCGATCGATCCGAGTCCGATGTGAAACCCGAATGGAAAATTCTTTTCTATTATTTTACTCTACCATGGCCATGGGCTTAAGGACTCGATCTTTCGATCATCATAGGACTATTCCTCTCATCTACCGAGGTTGATAGATCCCATCTTGGTGCAACCTAGTTTCTACAATGAATATGCTACAGCGAACATACACCTCAGGATTTTGAATGGCTAGGAGACTGAGTTATGGTGTAGTCAAACTATAACATACTCAAGATGAACTATCGATGCACCTCAGGTCAAAGAACTAGACACACAACTGCAGCATCGAGCTAGTCATCGACGAGAAGGTAGACATCCTTATGACTGCTTGAGGTGGTCACGCTCCGTACTCTCATTCTCAACGAATACCTGTACTCTCACTTTGGTGTCTCTACACTGTAGACTCAAGACACATCTACCCTAAGAAAGCGATCGTACACCAACCTTCTGAATCAATCACCATCCTCGTGATGATTCTATGGTCAGGAGCTGTTTGTGAGTTAGTTATGTAAATTCATGCCTTAAATTTTTAACTCTTGAAAATATGAATTGACATTCCTACTAACTCAAAGATGTATCACAGACACAATGTACACAATGTGATAGAAGAATAACCCATTTATTGACTTATAGTCAAAATTACAAATTTATCCTTAGATTTGTACAGGAATGTGTCAGCCAATCTGACATCTAGGGCACACATCTAACAAACTCCCACTTGACCTAATGCCAATTGGCTACATATCTAAGTCCCATCTTCTAAAGGTGGGCTTCAATATTTTGTTGGCCCAATGGCTTTGTCAGTGGGTCTGCCACATTGTCTATGGAGTCGACTCTCTTAACTTCAACATAACCTTTTCGAGGTAATCACGGATCAGATGGAATCGTCGCTCGATGTGCTTGGACTTCTGGTGAGATCTTGGCTCCTTAGCTAGGACTATGGCGTCATTATTATCGCAGTAAAGAGGGATGGCATCTGATGACATCACTCCAAGCTCCTCGGCAAACTTCTTATACCAGAATGCCTCCTTCGCAGCTTCCGATGCAGTAATATACTCTACCTCCATGGTGAATCAGCAATCACTGTCTGCTTGAAACTCTTTCAGCTAACTGCACCACCATTACAAATGAACAGACTCCTAGATGTTGACTTTCGATCATCTATATCAGATAGAAAGTCTGAGTCTGTATATCCCTGAATCTGGAGTTCTCCATTCCCAAAGACTAAAAACATATCCTTAGTCCTTTCAAGTACTTAAGGATACATTTCACAGAAGTCCAGTGCTCTTCACCTGGATTCGACTGATATCTGCTTATGATACTCACAGCATGGGCTATATCAGGTCGTGTACATAGCATGGCATACATGAGGCTCCCTATTACCGAAGCATAAGGGATTTTGCTCATGCGTTCAATCTCCTCAGGTGTGCTAGGGCACATCTTCTTGGAGAGATGAATGCCATGTCTAAAAGGTACTAAACCTCTTTTGGAGTTTTTCATGCTAAATCTTTTTAGCACCTCCTCTATGTACATCTTCTGTTAAAGTCCCAGCATCCTATTTGGTCTATCTTTATAGACCTTAATACCCAGTATAAAGGATGCCTCTCCTAGATCTTTCATTAAGAACTCCTTAGACAACCATACTTTGACTGAGGTCAACATGGGAATGTCATTCCCAATTAGGAGATATCATCTACGTACAATACGAGGATGACAACTGGCTCCCACTAACCTTTATGAACACACATGGTTTCTCTTCGTACTTGATGAAACCATACGTTTTGATCACATCACTGAAATGAGTATTCCAGCTCCGAGATGCTTGCTTAAGTCCATAAATGGATCTTTGCAGCTTGCAGACCTTATGATCATCATCACTGGATGTGAAACCAAGTGGCTGTTCCATATAGATATCTTCCTCAAGATGTCCATTTAAGAACATCGTTTTCACGTCCATCTGCCATATTTCATAATCGAAATAGGCTGCAACAGCAAGTAATGTGCGGATGGATTTTAGCATGGCTACAGGCGAGAAGGTATCCAGATAGTCAATGCCTTCATGCTGACTATAATCTTTCGCTACAAGCCTAGCCTTGAATGTCTCTACATTCCCATCTGTACCTATCTTTCTCTTGAAGATCCATTTACACCTAATAGGTACAATACCTTCAGGTGGATCTACCAAAGTTCTGACTTGGTTTGAGTGTATCGAGTCAATTTTGATCTCATTGCCTTTAACCATTTCTTAGAGTCGATATCTGATATCGCCTCATCATAGGTCTTGGGATCATCACCATGAGCCCCATTTTCCGTGAGAAATATTTCCTCTATATCCTCTTGTATAGTATCTAAGTATCTTTCAGGAGGACGAAAAACTCTAGTCGATCTACGAGGTGGAAGAGGTTGTGTTAGGACTGGTTCTAATTGATTTGGTTCCTCAGGTTCTTTAGCTTGTTGCTCTTGGGAGACGTTCTCCTTGAGCTTAATTATTCTTCCGATGCCACCATCTTGAATAAACTATTTTTCAAGAAAAATAGTATTTTGACTCACAATCACATTGTGGTCTTCCAGAATATAGAAATAGTATCCTAATGACTCTTTAGGATATCCTATGAATCGAGCTCTAAAAGACCTAAACTCTAATTTGTCCGTCTGCTGTCTCTTGACATGAGCCGGACAACCTCAAATTCTGAGATGATTTAAACTTGGTTTTTTACCATGCCATATCTCATATGATGTGGTAGGAACGATTTTAGATGGAACCCTATTCAATACATATATTGCTGTCATGAGACAATGTCCCCAAAGAAACTCAGGGAGGTCTGTGAAGCTCATCATGGAATGGACCATACCTAATAGGGTCCGATTTCTTCATTCTGAAACCCCGTTGAGTTGTGGCATTGTAGATGGAGTCCATTAAGAGACTATGCCATTATCCTTAAGATAGTCTAGGAACTCTCGATTAAGGTATTCACCTCCTTGATCTGATCGAAGAACCTTAATGGGCTTTTCTGTTTATTTTTCTACTTCATGTCTGCATTCTTTGAACCTTTTAAAGGCTTCAGACATGTGTTTTATTAGAAACACATACCCACACTTAGACATATCATCGGTAAAGATAATGAAGTAGACATAGTTGCCTCTAGTCGGCATATCAAATGGGCCGCACACATTCATATGTACTAGGGCAAGTAGGTCTGTGGCCCTTTCCCCATATCTACAAAAGGAAGTTTGGTCATTTTGCCTTGAAGGTATGATTCACAAACTGGATATGACTCGAAAGTCAATGGACTCAACAGCCCAAATTTTTTCAATTTGTTAACCCTGTCTTCCGCTATATGACCTAGCCTTAGGTACCACAGATACCTATCATTTAGACTATCTCTAGGCCTTTTAATTCCTATGGCATTCATATTTTGCTTGATATTAAAAATAGATACATCAATATGTAGCTCATAGAGACCATTAATAAGAAAACCATTTGCAACTTTATTATTTTCATAAAATATGTTACAATGGTCTTTATGAAAGCTAATCACATAGCCTTCTTATGCTAAACATGAAATAAAAATCAAATTCTTGCTTGTTGCAGGCACATAATAACAGTCTCTAAGAAATAAATCTAATCCTAACGATAATCGCAGAGGGTAGGTTCCCACGACCACAGCAGCAACTCTTGCTCCGTTCTTGATGCGTAGGATCATCTCCCCATCCCTCAGTCTCCTGCTCTCCTCAAGATCCTCCATAGAAGTATACAAATGAGCATTAGAATCAGAGTCAAGCACCCAACTGGATGCAGAAGAAATCGTAAGATTAGATTCTAAAATGAGCATACCTCCAGAAGGACCATCCTTCTTGTTTTTCAGGATGGCCAGGTACTGAGGACAATTTCGCTTCCAATGGCCGTCTGATTGGCAGTGGAAATTTTTTTCTTTTCAGCAGCCTTCTTCTTCGGTTCTGTCTTCTTCTTCTTCCCATCCACCTTCTGCTTCTTCGCAGACTTCTTTTTCTTTCCAAAAGACTTTCTCTTGGAAGAAGTCTACTCCACAGTAAGAACTGAGCCTTTTGAACCCTTCATAAAAAGCTTAGCCGTAACCAGCATGTTCATTAACTCGACCAAGGTACACTGCATCTTATGCATATGAAAGTTCATGATGAACTGACCATATGCATCAGATAAGGACTGAAGGATCACATCAGTCTAAAAATTCTTGTCTAAGATGACACCAAGCTTCTCAAGCTCCTCAAGATCCTTGATCATTGTCAAACAATGATCTTGGACTGACTGCCCATCATGCATTTTAGTCTTAAAAAGTCTTTGACAGACTTGATACTTGGCTGCGCAACTTTGTTCACCAAACAACTCTTGTAGGTGAGCCAACATTTGGTGGGTAGTCAAAATATTCTCATGTTGGTGCTGTAAGTCATCAGACATTGCACCCAACATGTAGTACCTTGCTTTGTTATCATCATCTGTCCACTTTTTCAGAGACGCTCTCTGTTCAGCAGTTGGACGTGCTGGCATGGCAGGTGTGTCCTAGTCCAAGACATGGGTCAATTTTTCAGAACCCAGAATAATTCTGTAGTTTCTCAATCAGTCCTTGAAATTGGGTCCAGTCAATCTGTGGGTGTCTAGTATTTTGGTCAGAAGTTTGAGGCAGACATGTTTTTTATAGAGAGTCAACAGTTTCTAGTTAGATTTTGTAATCAGACTTCACCAATTTATTTAGGGGTTTCATTTTTAAACAAATTTGGCTCCCACTATTTTCTCAGATCCCTACACTCTCTTGGTAGAGATGTAAAAATCTCTATGATTAGTGATTTCTAGTGGGTGGTGCGGTCTCACCGACTGGCTCATCACCTCACCTAACAGTTATTGGTGATGGGTCAACCGATGAGTGGACAACTCTTGTCCAATGATTCTCTAATCATGGTGCACCCAAAACTTGATCTCTAATTCGTGAAGCTCATCGTGCCCGAAATATTACTCCAATCCTTAGTTAAGTCAATCCCACCATTTGTACGAACTAGATTCTGATTGGGTCCCTCACCGTATCCAGAATATTGAGCCCAACCCATCCTCTAATTCATAGCATCCAATGCCTAATGGACATGGTTGCATCTTCCCGGTGCAACTGAGCCACTGTATCCAGCCGAGAACAATCAACCTCGAGAAGGGCCCGCACATCCACAATGGTGGAAGACCTAGACTTAATATTTTCTTAGGAAGATTTGATTTAGGTCTCTTTAAACTTGACTTGACATAGTCATAACAATTATGACTAACCTAATGGCATGGGTTAGCTCGAATTATTAGCCACCTCAAATCAGAACTGGGTCGACACATATGGCCAGGTAAGTAAGATCGATGGAAGGGATATGCCATTAACTCGACAAGAACGCATTCGAGTCGAGTAGCTCCCAATTAAAAACCAGTCGGTCGCATCTGCCCAAATTACCTTAGACACCAAATTGTCGAACCAGAACTAATTGGGTTAGCCTACAATCCAGACTCTAACCATTGAGCCAAATTAGGTCTTAACTTGATCGAGTCACATCTACATGTGATTCGACCTTGACCCAGACTTAATTCTATTAGGCTGGTCAATTATTAACTTTCATGATCCCACCTAATCAATTATTGATTCGGTTTAATCAACCACTAGACCTAATTGAGCTATCCAAGTCCGAACCCAATTTTATGAAAATAACTTAGATCTAAAATTTTCAATTTTAGATCTAATTTAATTTCATAAACTTAATTCATTAATTAAGTCTTAGGTTCATAAATAAAATATGTAAAATAAATTCTAGGATTTTAGGATCTAGGATTTTGCAGAAAAGTAAGTTTTGATTTCTGATTAAGGATGAACGCGTAGCACCCCTACACATCATAAGAACACCCATTGAATTGGAGGAGAGGGCCTTTAAACCCTACTTTATTTTTATGATCGGACGGCCATGAGGAACACCTTAATCAGAAATATAAATTTAACTACAAAACTAGTTAGATCTAAATTTACATATCACATATACAATTTAAGATCTAACTAATACATGCTTTGCATACATCTCATGTATCAAAAATTGATCTAATTAATATGCTTTTAGGTTTAATACATCATATGTAATATCTGAAAAATAAAATTTAAATTGAATAATTCAACATAAAATTTATTCTAGATAGTTACAAGAACAATTCTACAACTAGTCTAGGCATGCAACAGATCAATCTTATGTAATAATTAAAATTTTATTTTTTATTTTTTGATCTGATTATAATATTTATAACATCAAAAAAATAGATAATAAATTATATCTAATTCATATTTTAATCATATTAAAACATAAACTTACAAGACTATTCATAGATCAAACTATTCCTAGTCTAGTCATGCATCTCATGCATGTTAGATTTTTTTAGATTTTATTTTAAATATTTTGATTTCAGATTATATCATATCTGATGTGATATCTGAAGTCCTTTAATATTAGATAAATTAAAATTAAAATTAATCTAAATTAGATCTGAAACTGAGCTATCAATCTAGCTCTGATACTAGTTGAAGGAAAAACTGTATTTTTTCTTGTAGGATCTTTTAGATTTTATCAAATCTGGGATAGAATAATTTAAAAAAAAAATTATTCTATATTTATTTTAGATCTAAATCTCCAGATCTAATTTTATTATCTAATATTAATTCTAAAATAAATCTAAAAGTATGAGAAAATATGAAATACCTCAAGGGTAATCTGATTACCCTGTAGATGATCGCAGCAAGCCTGAGGTTTTGATTTAGCCATGCAATTGCCTGACCTCTACCAGTATCCACTCAAGCAGGACCTGGATCATCTTCTCCTCACAAATCTTTGCTCCAAAAATCAAAACTAAATCTGATTAGAAATATCTTCAAAAACCTTCCTGAAGTTGGAGTAGCAGCTTGTCGAAAAACTCCTGCAGCCTTTTGTTCAAAGAATCACCATGCCTTGATCCTTCATCAGATGGATGTCCAACTCCTTGGATGTGAAAAGGAGAGGGAGAGCTATAGATGGGACATAGAGAAGAGGAAAGGGGGTGGTATCTTTGATGGGTTTGGTGCAATCTCTTGAAACCCTAGGCGCAGATAGGGTTTATATAGACCTTGCTGCGCTGCACAGTGCCACATCATTCGATCAATCAAAAAATTCCAATAAATCTAGAAAAATTCTGATTGATGGAGTGATGTTATTTGATCATATCAAATAAGAACTCCCACTCTCTCTCCAATGTTGGCACCATCTTTGGATAAGCACAAAGGAAGGTTGGCGCCAACAAGTCCATGTTGATCAAGACTCTTCATCCTTATCCATTTGGGGCGCCCACTTAATCCAATTGGGCTCACGCCATAATCTGATTATGGTGCCCAATTTAATATAGTTTTGGTATGTGGACACTCCACAAAAATCCTCCAATGAGCTTTCTTCAGTTTAAGACCCATATGTCAACATTTGACAGATGTCCTAAAATGAAAATGCAGGTGATAGGAATTAGCAGGTGTTGTCTTAAATTCATCTCATGAATTAAGACAAGACTTTTTTGAGCTGAACAAGCTTCATTTAGACTAAGAAAAACCTTCTCAAGGTTCTCTGGGTGAGTCAAATCATATTTGGCTTAGTAAAAATAGAAAAGATTACACGAGGAGAAAGTTAGGCTCAATCGAGTGCTAGCATGATTTCCTTGAACCTAATTGGATCTAATTCAAATCAATTGGGCTAGCCCAATGATGACGTCCAAATCTTAATCCTTGTTAGTGTGACCCAGTTAGGTTCAATTCTGTATGGTAATGAGACATATCGTGATCTCATCATCGACATCATCGAAACTCCTTTCGATGGACCAGAACTCTTCTAATTATATAATTAAAATGATCGATCATCAAGATCATTCTAATTGCTCTCAAAATTTATCAGTGATACCTAGCAGTATATGGTGGCAACCCATCAGAACTAAAGATGAACCTCTCGGTGTAGCTACCTGTGTGATTGAGTTCCTCTATCATGAGTCCCGACTGAATTAGGATTAAGGTGAACTCATCAAACCCAACATCAGTCATATGAATCAATCGATCGGTCCAAGTCCGATGTGAAACTCCAATGAAAAACTCTTTTTTATTATTTCACTCTACCATGGCCATGGGCTTAAGGACTCGATCTTTCGATCATCATAGGACTACTTCTCTTATCTACCGAGGTTGATAGATCCCATCTTGGTGCGATCTAGTTCCTACAATGAATATGCTACAGCCAACATACACCTCAGGGTTCGAATGGCTAGGAGATTGAGTTATAGTGTAGTCAAACTATAACACACTCAAGGTGAACTGTCGATGTACCTCAGGTCAAAGAATTAGACACACAACTACAGCACCGAGCTAGTCATCGATGAGAAGGTAGACTTTTTATGACTGCTCGAGGTGGTCACGCTCAATACTCTCATTCTCAATGAATATCTATACTTTTGCTTCGGTGTCTACACACCGTAGACTCAAGACACTTTATCCTAAGGAAGCGATCGTACACCAACCTTCTGGATCGATCACCATCCTAATGATGATCCTATGGTCAGGAGCTGTTTATGAGTTTGTTATGTAAATTCATGCCTTAAATTTTCAACTTTTGAAAATATGAATTGACATTTTACTAACTCAAAGAATGTATCACAGATACAATGTACATAATATGATAGAAGAATAACCCATTTATTGATTTATAGTCAAAATTATAAATTTACCCTTAGATTTGTACAGGAATGTGTCAGCCAATCTGACATCTAGGGTACACATCTAATAACTATTTCTACTATTCATCCCTGCTTTGGCCAGAGACTCTCAGAGTTATCATCCTATGAGATCATATAGGATGTTTTCTCCTACAAAGAGTGATCAATTCTTATTGACCACTCACAACCTCTATGCACAGTTTACCATACCTAGAATATCCCACACATATCTCAAAGTAGCATGCTAGAGAATAAACCAAAGTAAGGATCCATGTACACAAAGTACCATAGTGATCTCAGGTCAAAAGATCACATGCACCACTCCTACTGGAGAATCATCTGTCGACATACTGTAAGACTCCATTAGATATTCTTTCTGTAGATTAGTTCAGTGAACTCATTCTCTAATGAGCACCTACATCCTTGTATTAGTGTCACCACACAAGTGATTGTGAGATCAACCATCCTCTCCATCGAGCATACATAGGATGTATCAGTCTTACCAGCATCATCGATCTCTGACTTGATGATTCAACGACTGAGAACATTTTAGATTGAGACTATCAAGATTTTAAATCTCACTGACATACTCTCATCATGACCCTAACATCATTATCCTAATCTATAAGGTTTATCATAATCATAAAAATATGATGTAGCAAATAATAAAACATAATACGTCATGAATAAATAACTAATATCATACAAATGAACAGAAAGATAATACAGAAAAGTCCCTTCGCATCCCCATATGATTGGTTTGTAGGGCACTATTCTTTTATCTTATATGCTGGATTCACCTGCACCCAATACAATTGGAGAAGATGCATCTGAAGAAAGGACCGCATATAAGATATGGAAGAATGACAGTGTGATTGTCAAGTGTATCATACTTGCCTCGATGAATAATGAACTTCAGTGGTAGCATGAGGACATGGATGTTCTTTCTATACTCCTTAATCTAAAGGAGTTATACAGGGAACAAAGTCAAACTACTAGATATAAGGTATCTAAGCAGTTGTTCCGTGTTCGGATGACTGAAGGCATATTTATGCAAACTGATATCCTTAAGATGATTGATTGATCACTCATTTGGGATAACTGAATTTTGTTATGGATGGTGAACTTAATCAAGATTTGATCCTGCAGTCACTCTCTAATTTTTTTTCTCAATTTGTCATTATTTACCATATGAACAAATTGAACATTAGCCTACCTGAACTGCTGAATATGCTCAAAACAGCAGAGAGCCATTTCAAAATTGAAAAGGCTCTAGTTCTTCTTATAAATAAGATCAACAAAAAGAAAGGCAAGAAGGATTCCAAAAAAAAATTGAATTCTAAGGCTAGCATCACCAAGAAGAAGGTGAAAAAGGTCTCTGCCAAAGGTACTTGCTATCATTGCATCAAGGACAGGCACTGGAAGAGAAATTACAAGGAATACCTTACAATTATGAAACATAAGGAAGCAAATGTTACTAAAGATTTGTATATGATACAAATAAATTTATCATTAAGTACTTCAATTTTAGATTCTTAAATATTAAATACTGTCTGTGGCTCACACCTTTGCAAATCGTTGCAGAGTCTATAGGAAATAAGGAGTCTGAATAAAGGTGACCTTGTGCTATTCGACGCTAGTGAAATGTCCATCCAGGCTGAAGTCGTAGGAATCAAGATTTTAAAGTTTTCTTTAGGCAAAGTTTTGAAACTGAAGACCTTTTATTATATTTTAAATATTATTAAAAATATTATTTTTGTATCCTTATTATTAGAACAAAGTTTTAAAATAAATATTAAGAATAATGGTTGTTCTATTTATTTTTTTAATAAATTTTATGAAAATATTTTTATTGATAATGGTCTTTTAGTCCGATCACTTAGTGCTAATATACTTCACATTGATAATATAAAGAAAAGAAAGAGAGAGTATGTGAATGTCACATACTTCTGGCACTGTCGATTTGGTCATATAAATAAGTGAAGAATTAACAAGTTGTACAAAGTTAATTTTTTTATCTTTATGATTTTGAATTATATGAAACTTGTGAATCTTGTCTCATAGGTAAAATGATCAAGACTTTATTTACTAGACATAGAGAAAGGGCAAGCGATATTTTGGACCTTGTACATACTGATTTTTATGATCCAATGTTGACTCAAGCTCAAGGTGGATACTCTTACTTCATTACATTTACTGATGATATGTCTAGATTTGGATATATATATTTAATGAAATATAAATCTGAAATCTTTCACAAGTTTAAAGAATATTAAAGAATAATTGAAAAACAAACTGATAAAAGTATTAAAGCTCTTCGATCTAATTGAAGAAGAGAATACATAACTAGTGAGTTCTTTGATCATTTAAAATAAAATGATATTCTCTCTCAATGGATACCTCCTTACACTCCACAATTAAATGGTATTGTGAAAAGAAGGAATCTCACCTTATTAGATATGGTGTGATCTATGATGTATTTCATAGATCTTTCGATCTCCTTTTGAGGATTTGCTCTTGAGGCTGCGGCATATGTTTTGAATAAAGTACCATCAAAATCTATCTTTAGCACTCCATATGAGATATGAAAAGGGAAGAGGCCCAGTCTTAAACAACTTAAGATTTGAGGTTGTCCTGCTTATGTAAAAAATGTTGATGGATATAAGCTTAATGCTAGATCAGAAAAATATAGATTTGTGAGTTATCCTAAGAAAAGTATAGGATATGACTTCTACCACCCTACTCAACAAAAGGTCTTTGTTGGTAGGCATACCATTTTCTTAGAGAAAGAGTTCATCTAAGATAGAGGCAGTTGGAGTTTAGTTGAACTTGAAGAAGTTCAAAATATACAATCTATCTAGAATTCACAAGTTGTCTCTCAACCAGATGTGCCCATTGTTGAGGCACAGCTACTACACACACTTTCTCTTTAAAGGTCAAGTAAAGTACGTAATGTACCACTTAGATATGGGTTTATTATTGAGAATGACAACACATCCCACATCATTGAGAATGATGATCCTACGATCTATTCGGAAGCCGTCATGAGTAGTGACTCTGACAAATGGCTTAATGTCATGAAATTTGAAATGGACTCCTAGTATACCATTCAAGTTTGGATTTTGATTGATGCACCTGAGGGTGTGACCCCAATAGGCTACAGATAGATCTTCAAGAAGAAGATTGGAGTAGATGGCCAGGTAGAGATCTATAAGGCTACACTAGTAGCAAAAGATTTCAGACAAAAATAAGGTATTGATTATGAAGAAATCTTTTCGTTCGTTGCTATGCTCCAGTCTGTTCAGATTATGCTTGCTATTACTGCATACCATGACTATGAAATCTAACAAATAGATGTCAAGGCTGTCTTCTTCTATGAAAATATTAAGGAGGAAATCTATATGACTCAGTCAGAAAGATTTATCTCTAGTGAGAGAGCAAATCAAGTATGCAAGCTAAATAAATCTATTTATGGAATAAAATAAGTATCGAGGAGCTGGAACATCTATTTTGATGAGATAGTCAAATCATTTGGCTTTATCCAAAATATGGATGAATCTTGTATATACAAGAAGACTTGTGGAAGTGCTGTTGTCTTCTTAGTCTTGTATGTAGATAACATACTACTTATTGTGAATGACATCCCTATATTGAAATCGATCAAAACATGGCTATCATAAAAGCTTTTCATAAAAGACTTGGGTGAAGCATCCTATATACTTGGTATAAAGATCTATAGGGATAGATTAAAGAAGATGCTTGGCATGTCCCAGTCTAGGTACATAGACTCTATGTTGAAGAGGTTCAACATGAAAGAAAGTAAAAAAGATTACTTACCCATGGGTCATGGCATACAACTCTCTAAGATGATGTTTCCTAAGAATCTGAAGAGAGAAATAGAATGAGTTCTATTCCTTATGCTTCAGCTATAGGATCAATAATATATGTTATGTTGTGTATGAAGCCTGATGTGGCTTATGCCTTCGGTATTGTAAGCAGATTTCAGGCTCATCTCAAGGAGGATCATTGAAAAGTTATGAAAAATATACTCAAATACTTGAGAAGGACTTGAGATATTTTTCTTATATATGATGGATCTAATTTGAAACTGAAAGGTTATACTGACTCTAGTTTTCAATCTGATCCAAATAATAGTAAATTTATATCTGGGTATGTATTCACCTTGTATGATGGAGTAGTAAGTTGAAAAAGTTTCAAATAGTAAACTGTTGCTGACTCAGTCATTGAGGCTGAGTACATTACTACTAGTGAGGCTACTAAGGAGGCCATCTGGATGAAGAAATTCATCTCAGAATTGGGTGTAGTTCTGAAAATTGAACAACCAATGCTCCTTTATTGTGACAATAATGGGCAATTGCTCAAGCAAAGAAATCAAGATCTCATCAAAATCTAAGCACATCCTAAGATGGTTCCACCTCATTCGAAAGAGTCAAAAGATATAATGTGATTGTGGAGCAAGTTGACATTAAGAACAATATAGCGGACCTATTCACTAAGACCTTCTCATTGTAGTAATTTGATCGCCATCTAAATTACATGGGCATCAAGTATAGGGGCGATTGACTTTAGTGCAAGTGGGAGATTGAAAGAATAATACCATATAAGTCAATTATATATGGGATGCAATGGGATATTTTTTTATTATTTATCTTCCAAAATCATGTAATTGATATTGTTAGTTAATAAAATAATTTTTTTGATTCATTATATGCTATATCTTATTATTATTTTTAAGATTATAATGAACCCATAAGTCTGGATAATGATTTTAGGATCGTGATGAGATTATGCTAGTGTAACCTAAATCTTTGATAGTCCTGATCTAAAATATTTTCAGTCATTGGTTCATTGAGTCAGAGATTAATAATACCGGTAAGACTGACACATCCTATGTATGCTCAGTGATGAGGGTGGTTGATCTCATAACCACTTGTATGGAAATACTAATACAAGGATTTGAGTGCTCATTAAAGAATGAGTTTATTGAATAGACTTATGAGAGTACATCTGATGGAGTCTTATTTACATGTCAGCTAATTGTTCTCTAATGAAAGTTGTGTAAGTGATCCTTTGACCTGAGTCACCATACTACCTTGTGTATGTGAATCCATATTTTGGTTCACTTTCTAACTTGATTCTTTGATCTTTGTGTGGGGTGTTCTAGATGTGGTGAAGTATGCATAGAGGTTGTGAGTGGTCAATAAGGAATCAGTCACTCCTAATAAAGGGAGCAAACATCCTATGTGATCTTATAGGTTGATGATTCTGAAAGTCTTTGGCCAAAGCAGGATGATAATTAAAAAGATGTATCTAATATATCATCCACTAAATCATCATCTTCTGATCGAGATACATTTAGATAAGTAATTGAGTTTGATATGATTCCATGCCCATAGCTGATCTGGGATGTTGTTTGACTGAAGGATTGAATTTCATGATAACTTGCCATTGAAGGATATTTTGATAATTTTTATCAAATTTCATCTCTTTCTGGTAGTTATGATATATTGCTAGATGTCAATCTTGACTTATGGATCTATTAAAATTAAAAGAGTTTAATTTGAGAATTAATTAAGAAGAATCCTAGTTAATTGAGACACTTGAGTTGACCTAATCTGATCATATTAGGGTTAGATTAAGAGTCTATGTCCACTGTTGGTTAGATTTGGAACCCAATGGATCACACATTTTGAGATTTGGTCTAGATTTAATTTAATTAATATTTAATATAAATTTTATGGGTTAATTTGATTTGCTAGCACAATGTATTAACCCAAGTTCCTAATTTGGTAAAGTTCAAAGTGTTTGAGCTAAACTGAATCTATTGCCTTTGACCTGATTGGGTTAGGTCTATTTTAATTGGACTCCTACCCAACTTGGAAGAGTTTCAAGTATGGAAGGATACCTCTATGCCACTCTGGTTTTATGCCAAAAATTAATTGCCGCCACCCTCTTTTTAGCATTTAGAAGAGGAAAAGTCTTTCTTTTTTAAGACTCTTAACCACTTGTTAAATTTCCACTGATTCCTTAAATGTCACATGTCAGAAATAATTACAGAAGCGAAAGAGTCCTTCTATGTGAAGCCTCTTCTGCACCATTTAATTCATTAAAGAATTTATTTCTCTACATGAGAGAAGTGGAGCGCTATGATTTGGTGCCCCTTGGATCTCCTTGATGTCTCTTCATCACCTATTTAAATGGGGTGCCTCTTATAGGATAAGGGCTGTATTTTGGTGAGAAATCAAAGACCTTGGCATGTGATAAGAGAGAAAAAAATTAGAAAAAAAAAATCTGAGGAAAAGACAAGAAAAAATAGAGTGGAAAAAATAGAAAGAAGGGAGGTGAGAAAAATAGCAAGTGAGGTGTGCTTGTCCTAGGGTTTGATTTTTCCATGTGTTGGAGTTCAAAATTAAATTCTAAGTTGTGAGACTTCTAGAGAGAATTCTCTTGGCTTGATCCTAGTGGAGAAATCGAAGGCAATAGAGTGTTGGTGTGATCGTTCTTTAAGTTCGAAGCTGGCAGTATTCTTGTGAAGAAAAGGCTACGGCGGTACACCGATTGGGAAGGACCTTGACCATCTTTCATATGAATCACCATTGGAGGATTTCTACTTTAGAGTCTCATGGAGATCACCTTCTTACCATACTGCTAATTTGAGAAAGTATAAGTTTCTATCTCTTTACATGTTTAGATTTTGTTTTGTTCAACATATACAAGGTAATTCTAGGATTTAGATTTTGATTCGATAGTTTTAATTGTTAAAGCTTTCGATTTGCATGTTTAAACTTTTCAAAATTCATATTTCACTACGTGATTGGAACCCAACATCCTCAGTGGTCACCAGCATATTGATCAATTCAGATATGGTGCATTGGATTTTATTCATATGAATGTTTACTATAAACTATGTAATGAATCAGTCAAGGATTACAGAATGAGATCAATCTGCAACTCCTTATCCATAGATATACCGAGCTTTTCAAGCTCCTCTAGGTCCTTGATCATTGTTAGACAATGTTCATGGACCGACTGTCCATCACATATTTTTACTTTGAATAGTTGCTTGGACACTTCGTAATATGCTGCATGGCTCTGTTCATCATACAACTCTTATAGGTGAATCAGTATATGCCTAGCAGTCTTCATGTCTTCATGTTTGCATTGCAACTCATTAGGCATCGAGGCCAATATGTAACACCTAAATTTATTGTTATCGTCCAACCACTTCTCATGAGACACTGTCTGATTAGGGGTTGGATGGGCTGGCAAGGGTGTTAGATGTGTGCCCTAGATGCCAGATCGGCTAACACATTCTTGTACAGATCTAAGGGTAAATTTATAATTTTAACTTTAAATGAATAAAAGGGTTATCCTTCTATCACATTATGTACATTGTGTCTGTGATACATCCTTTGAGTTAGTAGGAATGTCAATTCATATTTTCAAGAGTTGAAAATTTAAGGCAGGAATTTACATAACTAACTCATAAACAGCTCCGGACCATAGGATCATCACGAGAATGGTGATCGATCCGAAAGGTTGGTGTACGATCACTTCCTTAGGGAAGATGTATCTTGAGTCTATGGTGTGGAGACACCAGAGCGAGAGTACAGGTATTCATTGAGAACGAGGGTATTGAGCGTGACCATATCGAGCAGTCATAAGGAAGTCTACCTTCTCATCGATGACTAGCTCGATGCTGCAGTTGTGTGTCTAATTCTTTGACCTGAGGTGCATCGACAATTCACCTTAAGTGTGTTATAGATTGACTACACCATAACTCGATCTCCTAGCTATTCGAATCCTGAGGTGTATGTTAGCTGTAGCATATTCATTGTAGGAACTAGGTCACACCAAGATGGGATCTATCAACCTCAGTAGATGAGAGGAGTAGTCCTATGGTGATCGAAAGATCGAGTCCTTAAGCCCATGGCCATGGTAGAGTGAAATAATGAAAAAAGTTTTTCATTAGGATTTCACATCGGACTCAGATCGATCGATTGATTCATATGACTGATGTTGGGTTTGATGAGTTCACCTTAACCCTAATTCAGTCGAGACTCATGATAGAGGAACTCAATCACACAGGTAGCTGCACCGAGAGGTTCATCTTCATTCTGATGGGTTGCCACCATATACTGCTAGGTGTCACTGATGGATTTTGGGAGCAATTAGAATGATATTGATGATCGATCATTCTAATTGTCTGAATCAGAAGAGTTCTGGTCCATCGAAAGGAGTTTCGATGATGTCGATGATGAGATCATGACATGTCTCATTACCATATGGAATTAAACCTAACTAGATCACACAAACAAGAGTTAGGGTCTGAATGTCATCAATTGGGCTAACCCAATTGATTTGGATAAGATTCAATTAGGTTCAAGAAAATCTGCTAGCACATGATTGAGCCTAACTTTCTCCTCATGAAATCTTTTCTGTCTCTACTGAGCCAAATATGATTTGACTCATCCAGAGAACCTTAGAAAGGTTTTTCTTAGTCTAAATGAAGCTTATCCAGCTCAGAAAAGACTTATCTTAATTCATGAGATGAATTTAAGATAACACCTGCTAATTCCTAGCATCTGCCAATTTTATTTTAGGACATCTGTCAAAAGTTGACATATGGGTCTTAAACTGAAGAGGCTCATTGGAGGATTTTTATAGAGTGTCCACATGCTAAAATTCAATTGAATTGGGTGTCATAATTAGATTATGGAGTGAGCCCAATTGGATTAAAGTGGGCACCCCAAATGGATAAGAACCAAAGAGTCCTGATAAACATGGACTCTTTGGCGCCACTCTATTTGTGCTTATCCAATGTTGGTGCCATCTTTTGGAGATAAGGTGGGATTTTTATTTGATATGATCAAATGACATCACTCCACCAATCAAAATTTTTTCAAAATTTATTGGATTTTTTTATTGGTTGAATGATGTGGCACTGCACAGCATACAGGGTCTATATAAACCCTGCTGTGCCTAGGGTTTCATGGAAGAAATTATTTTATGCACAAAACCCAATAGCTGCCACCCCCTCCCATCTTATCCATATCCTCCCTAATTTCTTCCTCCCCTCTTCACATCCAAAGAGTTGGACGTCCATCTGGCAAAGATCCAAGGCGTGGTGATGCCTGGAACAGAAGGCTGCAGGACATCTTCGACAGGCTGCTGCTCCAACTTCAGAAGGAGTTGTGAAGTACTTTCAAATCAGATAAAGATCTAATTTTTGGAGCATAGATTTATGAGGAAATTTGTTCTAGATCCTACTTGAGTGGATATTGGTAGAGGCTAGGCGCTTGCATGGCTACATCAGAACCTCAGGCTGTGTAGAGATCATCTACAGGGTAATCAGATTACCTTGAGGTACTTCTTCTTTCATCATAGTTTTAGATTTAATTTTAGATTTTAAATATTAGATAATAAAATTAGATCTAGAGAATTAGATCTGAGATATGTAGGATAATTTTTTTTTTAAAATTATTTCACCCCAGATTTGATGAAATCTGAAAGATCCTACGAGGAAAAGTGATTTTCCTCCTTCAAGTGGTATCAGAGCCAGATTGTTGGCTCTATTTTAGATCTATTTTAGATCTAATTTTAATTTTAATTTATCTAATATTAAAAGATTTCAGATGTCACATCAGATATGATAAGATCTAAAATTAAAATATTTAAAATTAAATCTAAGAAGATCTAACATGCATGAGATGCATGACTAGACTAGGATTAGTTGAATCCATGAATGGTCTTAAGTTTTATATTTTAATGAGATTAAAATATAAATTAAATTTAATTTATACTCTATTTTTTTGATGTTATAAGTGTTATAATCAGATCAAAAAATAAAAAATAAAATTTTAGTTTTTCTATAAAATTGATCTGCTGCATGCCTAGACTAGTTGTAGAATTGTTCTAGTAACTTGTCTAGAATAGATTTAATTTTGAATAGTTCAATTTAAATCTTGTTGGTGCAGAATTCTATCGAAGTCGGAGTTGCTGGAGTCAAGATGACCGCGGTCGCCGTCGGGACCTGCAAGGGAAGTCTAAATCAGAGTTGGGGGTGCTCTGGAAAGACCTTCCGACACTCAAGTCAATACTCTGCTTCAACAAAAATGGAGTGCTGAGTAAAAATTTAGCAGAGTTTTGAGATAGAGTTTTGAGCTTAGAGAAAAATGTATCTGGGAGTCCCTTTTATAGATGGAGTGTGTAACTAATTGACAGCGACGTTTGTAACCATCTGGTAGTGGGTCATTCAGAGCCATGCGGAGTTTGTTATGGAGAGTAGTGGCGTCAGGGGCCGTTCAGGGCCACGTGGAGTTTGTTACGAGGAGTGGAGTGGTGTCCATTATCGTGACTTACCAGAGAGTGGTGGAGCCACACGGAATCTATTGCAGTGAGTGGAGTAGGGTTGTGGCCCTTGTCGTGACTTGCCAAAGAATTCGGATCTGTCGGCTGAAGCTCGGCTAGGATGTCCGATGGAGCGGAATGACTCTCTATCTCATCGATCTGAGAGGAGCTTGAAAACATTCGAGGTTGTGACAGGTCTACTATTGTTGGGTGCCCAGAGCACTGATGCTACAGGCGGGAACCATCTGCTGTAGAAGCTCGGACGGAGACTTTCTGTTGGGAAAGTCTGATTTCATGAAGAATCTGGTGGAGGGTCGGCCGGAGGTGGACTTCAAATGGCATTGGGGAGGTTCGTCCGCTGGAGGAGTCAGGGGATCTTGTGGAAGTCTGGATGGCATTGTTGAAGTTCGGCTGATGCTATTGAAGGTTGATGGCTGGGGAGGTTCAGCAGACACCGAAGGCGATCAACCATTGTAGAAATTCAGCTGTTGGAGCCCGTCTGTTGTAGAAGCTCGTCCGAAATCTATCCGCTATGGAGGTTCGGACGGAGCTCAGTTCTTGCAGAAGGCTAAAGGGAGGCCGCTTATTATAGAAGCTCGATTGAAGATCGATTGTCGTGGAAGCTCAGAGTAGTAACCTGGTCGATGGAGCCTGTCCCATTGTAGAAGCTCATCTGGGATCCGGAGTAGATATCCGAATTAGACCACCTGCGGTAGGAGTTCGGAATAGACTGCTTGCTGTAGAAGTTCGGCTCTCGCAGGAGCTCGGGTGGAATTTGGAAGGTGGTCGATCATCGTAGAAACTTGGATAGAGTCTGGTTACTATAGAAATCTCATCGTCGGAGAAGCTCAGATATTGACGAAGTTCGGAAGAAGTTCGGAAAAGGGTTATCCGTGGTCGGAAAGAGTCTGGAAGGAATTCGGAGAATAGTTGATCACTGTAGAAGGTCGGCTGATAGTGAGGCCTAGAGAGCTTGTAGAGCAGCTCGGTAGATGGATGGAGAGGCTCCTTGTCGGAGAAGTCCAGAAGCTCGGACAGTCGAGGGGGTTCAGAGAGATGCCACACAAGGTCAGAAGCCGAAAAAGTCTTGGAAGGGTCGGTCTTTTACAAACTTCGATCGGAGGGTATTTTATACCCAACAAATCTTATTTTTCAAATATTACATGTGATGTATCAAATCTGAAAGCATGTTAATTAGATTAATTTTTGATACATGAGATGTATGCAAAGCATGTATTAGTTAGATCTTAAATTGTATATGTGATATGTTAATTTAGATCTAACTAGTTTTGTAGTTAAATAGATATTTCTGATTAAGGTGTTCTTCATGGCCGTCCGGTCATAAGAACAAAGTAGGATTTTAAGATTTTCTCTTCCCATTCAATGGGGTATTCATATGACATGTAGGGGTGCCGTGCATTCATCCTTAATCAGAAATCAAAACTTACTTTTCTGCAAAACCCTAGATCCTGAAACCCTAGGATTTATTTTACATGCTTTGTTTACGAACCCAAACTTAAGTAATGAATTAAGCTTATGAAATTAAGTTAAGTCTAAAATTGAGAATTTCAAATCTAAGACATTTCCATAAAATTGGGTTCAGGCTTGGGTAGCTCAATTAGGTCTAGCGGTTGAGCCAACCGAATCAAGAGTTGGTTAGGTGGATCATGAAGGCTAATAATTGATCAGCCTAATAGGATTAAGTCTGGATCAAGGTCGAATCATATTTAGATGTGACTCGATCAAGTTAAGACCTAATTTGGCTCAATGGTTAGAGCCTGGATTATAGGCTAACCCAATTAGTTCTAGTTCGACAATTTGGTGTCTAAGGTAAGTTGGGCAGATACGACCGACTGATTTTTAATTGAGAGCTACTCGACTCGAATGCGTTCTTATCGAGTTAATGGCATATCCCTCCCACTGATCTCACTTACCTGGCCATATGTGTCGACTCAATTCTGATTAGAGGTGGCTAACAATTCGAGCTAACCCATGCCATTAGGTTAGTCATAATTGTTATGACTATGTCAAGTCAAGTTTAGTGAGACCTAAATCAAATCTTCCTAAAAAAATATTAAGTCTAGGTCTTGCACCATTGTGGATGTGCGGGCCCTTCCCGGGATTGATTGTTCTCGGCTGGTTACAGTGGCTCAGTTGCACTGGAAAGATGCAACCATGTCCATTAGACATTGGATGCTACGGATTAGAGGATGGGTTGGACTCAATATTTTGGATATGGTGAGGGACCCAATCAGGAATCTAGTTCGTGCAAATAGTGGGTTTGACTTAACTAAGGATTGGAGCAATATCCTGGACACGGTGAGCTTCATGAATTAGAGATCAAGTTTTGGGTGCACCATGATTAGAATCATTGGACAAGAGTTGTCCACTCATCGGTTGACCCATCACCAATAACTGTTAGGTGAGGTGGTGAGCCAGTTGGTGAGACCGCACCACCCACTAGAAATCACTAATCAAAAAATTTTTACATCTCTACCCAGGGAGTGTAGGGATCTGAGAAAATAGTGGGAGCCTAATTTGTTTAAAAATAAAACTCCTAAATAAATTGGTTAAGCCTGATTACAAAATCTAAGTAAAAACTTTTGATTCTCTACAAGAAACATGTCTGCCTCAAACCCCCTGACCAAAATACTAGACAACCATAGATTGACTAGACCCAATTTCAAAGACTGGTTGAGGAATTATTGAATTATTCTGGGTTTCAAAAAATTGACTCATATCTTGGACCAAGACCTACCTGCCATACCAGCACATCCGACTGCTGAACAGAGAGCATCTCTGAAAAAGTAGACGGATGATGATAACAAAGCAAGGTACTACATGTTGGGTGCAATGTCTGATGACTTGCAGTGCCAACATGAGAATATTTTGACTACCCATCAAATGTTGGCTCACCTGCAAGAGCTGTTTGGTGAACAGAATCGTGCAGACAAGTATCAAGTCTGTCAAAGACTTTTTAAGGCCAAGATGCGTGATGGGCAGTCAGTCCAAGATCATTGTTTGACAATGATCAAGGATCTTGAGGAGCTTGAGAAGCTCGGTATCATCTTAGACATGGATTTTCAGATTGATGTGATCCTTCAGTCCTTGTCCGATGCATATGGTCAGTTTATCATGAACTTTCATATGCATAAGATGCAGTGTACCTTGACCGAGTTAATGAACATACTGGTTACGGCTGAGCTTTCTATGAAGGGTTCAAAAGGCTCAGTTCTTACTGTGGAGCAAACTTCTTCCAAGAGAAAATCTTTTGAAAAGAAAAAGAAATCTACGAAGAAGCAGAAGGTGGATGGGAAGAAGAGGAAGCGAAACTGTCCTCAGTACCTGGCCATCCTAAAGAATAAGAAAGATGGTCCTTCTAGAGGTATGCTCATTTTAGAATCTAATCTTACGATTTTTTTTGCATCTAGTTGGGTGCTTGACTCTGGTTCTAGTGCTCATTTGTGCACTTCTATGCAGGATCTTGAGGAGAGCAGGAGGCTGAGGGATGGGGAGATGATCCTACGCCTCAAGAATGGAGCAAGAGTCGCTGCCATGGCCGTGAGAACCTACCCTCTATGATTATCGTTAGGATTAGATTTAGTTTTAAAAGACTGTTATTATGTACCTGCAGCAAGCAGGAATTTGATATCTGTTTCATGTTTAGCATAAGAAGGCTATATGATTAGCTTTCATAAGGACCGTTGTAATATTTTTTATGAAAATAATAATGTTGCAGATAGTTTTCTTATTAACGATTTCTATCAACTAGGTATTGATGTATCTGTATTTAATATCGAGCAAAATATGAATGCCATAGGAATTAAAAGGCTTAGAGATAGTCTAAATGATAGGTATCTATGGCACTTAAGGCTAGGTCATATAGCGGAAGACAGGGTTAACAAATTAGAAAAATTCAGGCTGTTGAGTCCGTTGACTTTCGAGTCATATCCAGTTTGTGAATCATACCTTGAAGGCAAAATGACCAAGCTTCCTTTTGTGGGACATGGGTAAAGGGCCACAGACCTACTTACCCTAGTACATACGGATGTATGCGGCCCATTTGATGTGCCGGCTAGAGACAACTATATCTACTTCATTACCTTTACCGATGATATGTCTAGGTACGGATATGTGTTTCTAATGAAACACAAGTCTGAAGCTTTTGAAAGGTTCAAAGAATTCAGACATGAGGTAGAAAAATAAACAGGAAAGCCCATTAAGGTTCTTCGATCAGATCGAGGAGGTAAATACCTTAGTTGAGAGTTCCTAGACTATCTTAAGGACAATGGCATAGTCTCTTAATGGACTCCACTTGGAATACCTCAACTCAATGGGGTTTCAGAACGGAGAAATCGGATCCTATTAGATATGGTCCGTTCTATGATGAGCTTCACGGACCTCCCTGAATTTCTTTGGGGATATTGTCTCATGACAGTAATTTATGTATTGAATAGGGTTCCCTCTAAAACTGTTCCTACCACACCATATGAGATATGGCATGGTAAGAAGCCAAGTCTGAATCATCTCAGAATTTGGAGTTGTCCAGCTCATATCAAGCGACAGCAGGCGGACAAGTTAAAGTTCAGATCTTTTAAAGCTCGATTCATAGGATATCCTAAAGAGTCATTAGGATAATATTTCTATATTCTGAAAGACCACAATGTGATTGTGAGTCGAAATACTATTTTTCTTGAAAAATAGTTTATTCAAGATGGTGGCATTGAAAGAATAATTAAGCTCAAGGAGAATGTCTCCCAAGAACAATGAGCTAAAGAACCTGAGGAACCAAATCAATCAGAACCAGTCCTAGCATAACCTTTTCTACCTCATAAATCGACTAGGGTTTTCTGTCCTCCTGAAAGGTACTTAGGTACTATACAAGAGGATGTAGAGGAAATGTTCCTCACGAGAAATGGGGCTCATGGTGATGACTGCAAGACCTATGATGAGGTGATATCAGATATCGACTCTAAGAGATGGTTAGAGGCAATAAGATCAGAAATTGACTCGATGCACTCAAACCAAGTCTGGACCTTGGTAGATCCACCTGAAAGTATTATACCTATTGGGTGTAAATGGATCTTCAAGAGAAAGATAGGTGCAGATGGGAATGTAGAGACATTCAAGGCTAGGCTCATAGCGAAAGATTATAGTCAGCGCGAAGGCATTGACTATCAGGATACCTTCTCGCCCGTAGCCAAGCTAAAATCCATCCATACATTGCTTGCTGTTGCAGCCGATTTCGATTATGAAATATGGTAGATGGACATGAAAATGGCATTCTTAAATGGATATCTTGAGGAAGATATCTATATGAAACAGTCGCTTGGTTTCACATCTAGTGATGATGATCACAAGATCTGCAAGCTGCAAAGGTCCATTTATGGACTTAAGCAAGCATCTCGGAGTTGGAATACTCTTTTCAATGATGTGATCAAAATATTTGGTTTCATCAAGAACGAGGAGGAACCATGTGTGTTCAAAAAGGTCAGCGGGAGTGCAGTTGTCTTCCTCGTATTGTACGTAGATGACATCCTCCTAATTGGGAATGATATTTTCATGTTGACCTCAGTCAAAGTATGGTTGTCTAAGGAGTTCTCTATGAAAGATCTAGGAGTGGCATCCTTTATACTGGGTATTAAGGTCTATAGAGATAGACCAAATAGGATGCTCAGACTTTCACAGAAGATGTACATAGAGGAGGTGCTAAAAAGGTTTAGCATTGAAAACTCCAAAAGAGGTTTATTGCCTTTTAGACATGGCATTCATCTCTCCAAGAAGATGTGCCCTAGCACACCTGAAGAGATTGAATGCATGAGCAAGATCCCTTATGCTTCGGCAATAGGGAGCCTCATGTATGCCATGCTATGTACACGACCTGATATAGCCCATGCTGTGAGTGTCAAAAGCAGATATCAGTCGAATCCAGGCGAAGAGCACTGGAATTCTGTGAAATGTATCCTTAAGTACTTGAGAAGGACTAAGGATATGTTTCTAGTCTTTGAGAATGGAGAACTCCAGATTCAGGGATATACAGACTCAGACTTTATGTCTGATATTGATGATCGAAAGTCGACATCTGAAAGTCTGTTCATTTGCAATGGTGGTGCAATTAGCTGGAAGAGTTCCAAGCAGACGGTGATTGCTGATTCCACTATAGAGGCAGAGTATATTGCTGCATCAGAAGCTGCGAAGGAGGCATTCTGGTACAAAAAGTTTGCCACAGAGCTTGGAGTGATGTTATCGGATGCCAAACCTCTTTACTGCAACAATAATGGTGCCATAGCCCAAGCTAAGGAGCCAAGGTCTCACTAGAAGTCCAAGCACATCGAGCAGCGATTCCATCTGATCCATGATTACCTCGAAAAAGGTTATATCGAGGTCAAAAGAGTCGACTCCACAGACAATGTGGCAGACCCACTGACAAAGCCATTAGGCCAGCAGAAGATCGAAGCCCACCTTGAGAAGATGGGACTTAGATATGTAGCCAATTGGCATTAGCTTAAGTGGGAGTTTGTTAGATGTGTGCCCTAGATGCCAGATCGGCTGACACATTCCTGTATAGATCTAAGGGTAAATTTATACTTTTAACTTTAAATGAATAAAAGGGTTATCCTTCTATCACATTATGTACATTGTGTCTGTGATACATCCTTTGAGTTGGTAGGAATGTCAATTCATATTTTCAAGAGTTGAAAATTTAAGACATGAATTTACATAACTAACTCACAAATAGCTCCTGACCATAGGATCATCATGAGGATGGTGATCGATCCAGAAGGTTGGTGTACGATCGCTTCCATAGGGTAGATGTGTCTTGAGTCTACGGTGTGGAGACACCAGAGCGAGAGTACAGGTATTCGTTGAGAACGAGAGTACTGAGCATGATCATATCGAGCAGTCATAAGAAAGTCTACCTTCTCATCGATGACTAGCTCGATGCTGCAGTTGTGTGTCTAGTTCTTTGACCTGAGGTGCATCGACAGTTCACCTTGAGTGTGTTATAGTTTGACTACACCATAACTCGATCTCCTAGCCATTCGAAACCCTGAGGTGTATGTTGGCTATAGCATATTCATTGTAAGAACTAGGTCGCACCAAGATGAGATCTATCAACCTCGGTAGATGAGAGGAGTAGTCCTATGGTGATCAAAAGATTGAGTCCTTAAGCTCATGGCCATGGCAGAGTGAAATAATGGATAAGAATTTTCCATTAGGGTTTCACATTGGACTCAGATCGATCGATTGATTCATATGACTGATGTTGGGTTTGACGAGTTCACCTTAACCCTAATTCAGTCGGAACTCATGATAGAGAAACTCAATCACATAGGTAGCTGCACCGAGAGGTTGATCTTCAATTTTGATGGGTTGCCACCACATACTGCTAGATGTCACTGATGGATTTTGGAAGCAATTAGAATGATATTGATGATCGATCATTCTAATTGTCTGAATCAGAAGAGTTCTGATCCATTGAAAGGAGTTTCGATGATGTCGATGATGAGCTCATGATATGTCTCATTACCATATGAAATTGAACTTAACTGGGTCACACAAATAAGGGTTAGGGTCTGGATGTCATCAATTGGGCTAACCCAATTGATTTGGATAAGATCCAATCAGGTTCAAGGAAATCGTGCTAGCACACGATTGAACCTAACTTTCTCCTCATGAAATCTTTTCTGTCTCTACTGAGCCAAATATGATTTGACTCATCTAGAGAACCTTAGGAAGGTTTCTCTTAGTCTAAATGAAGCTTGTCCAGCTCAGAAAAGGCTTGCCTTAATTCATGAGATGAATTTAAGATAACACTTGCTAATTCCTAGCACCTGTCAATTTTATTTTAGGACATCTGTCAAAAGTTGACATATGGGTCTTAAACTGAAGAGGGCTCATTGGAGGATTTTTGTGGAGTGTCCACATGCCAAAATCCAATTAAATTGGGTTTCATAATCAGATTATGACATGAGTCCAATTGGATTAAAGTGGGCACCCCAAATGGATAAGAACCAAAGAGTCCTGATAAACATGGACTCTTTGGCGCCACTCTATTTGTGCTTATCCAATGTTGGTGCAATCTTTTGGAGATAAGGTGGGGTTCTTATCTGATATGATCAGATGACATCACTCCACCAATCAAAATTTTTCCAAAATTTTTTGGAATTGTTTGATTGGTTGAATGATGTGGCACTGCGCAACATACAGGGTCTATATAAACCCTGCTGCGCCTAGGGTTTCATGGAAGAAATTATTTTATGCACAAAACCCAATAGCTGCCATCCCCTTCCCTCTTCTCTATATCCTCCCTACTTTTCTTCCTTCCCTCTTCATGTCCAAAGAGTTGGATGTCCATCTGGCAAAGATCCAAGGCATGGTGACGTCTGGAACAGAAGGCTGCAGGACATCTTCGACAGGCTGCTGCTCCAACTTCAGAAGTAGTTCTGAAGTACTTTCAAATCAGATAAAGATCTGATTTTTGGTGCATAGATTTGTAAGGAGAAGATGTTCCAAATCCTGCCTAAGTGGATATCGGTAGAGGCCAGGTGCTTGCATGGCAACATCAGAATCTTGGGCTGTGCAAAGATCATCTACAGGGTAATCAGATCACCCTTAAGGTACTTCTTCTTTCATCATAGTTTTAGATTTAATTTTAGATTTTAAATATTAGATAATAAAATTAGATCTAGAGAATTACATCTAAAATATGTAGGATAATTTTTTTTTTTAAAATTATTTTACCCCAGATTTGATGAAATCTGGATGATCCTACGAGAAAAAATGTTTTTTCTCCTTCAAAGGGGGTGAGGTCCTGATCGAGAACATAAGCTATCTTCTCAAACTCAAGATGATCTTAAGGTTTCATAGTTAATCCTTAAAATTTGGTCCAGTCAATTGGTTGGTCTCTAGGATCTGGGTAAGAGGCTTTGAAGCAGCCATTTCCTACAGAGAGATGAAGGTTCTAGTTAGATTTTGTAATTGACTTAATGAACTTATTTTAGAAATTTTATTTTAAAAATAAATTTGGGCTCCCACTATTTTTTCGAATCCCTTACACTTCTTAGATAAAAAAATAAAAACCTCCATGATTAAGGATTTTAGTGGGTGCGTGGTCTCATCGATTGACTCACCACCTCACCTAATAGTTATTGGTGATGGGTCAGTCAATGAGTGGACAACTCTTATTCAATATTTTTTTAAATATGTTGCAACCAACTTCGATCTTTAATTCATGAAGCTTACCATGTCTGAAATATTTGCCCACTTTTTAGATAAGTCAGACCCACTATTTTCATGAAATGGAGTCGTCATTGGAACTCTCACCGTATCTAAAATATTGAGCCCAACTCCATCTCCATCCAACAGCATCTCAAGCCAATAGCATAGTTGCATCTTCCATGTGTAACTAAACTACTATGACCAGTCAAGAATAATCAACCCCAAGAAAGGCTTGCATAACTACAATAGTAGAAGATCGTTAGACTTAATATTTTAGAAAAAGATTTAGATTTAGGTCACATCCTTAATTAGTCATCACTGTTATGACTAATATAGTGGCTTGGGCTAGGTCGAATCATTGAGCAACCTAATTCAAAACTTAATCGATCAAGTTAGCTAGGTAAGTGTGATCATTGGGAGGGTTGCAGATGCTTGCCTTAGATACTATTTGTTCATTGTCAGGTAAGTATGATCCCAATTAAAAATCATAATCGAGACTTGCCTTAGACATCAATTGATCAATTAGAATCGAATAGGCCAGCCTAGACTCGGGCTCGAACCACTGAACCAAATTAGATCCTTGAATTGATCGACAACATGTGGCTGTTAATCAATCTAACCAATCTATAACTATTGGATTGGTTATGAGCACACTTGACCCAATCCTAGTCAACTTTTGGTTTGGTTTGATCAACCATTCAAAATTAGACCTAATAAAGCTACCCATACCCATAACCCCATGTTTTATGCAATGAAATTAGATCTTAATGTTGGAAAATATGTCGTAAAGCCAATCATTAGACGATTGTGCTAATTATAAATGTATATGAATTGATCAATAATAAAAGTTATTTGTCCTTTTTCATCACAAGATCACATCTTCTAACGAACTCCTATGATGTGATAAAATCTTTAGGGTTATTTTGATCGATAAAGGAGGATTTATCGTATAGTCCTTAAACTAGTTCATGACCAAATGATATGCTATTACTAGGATGATAGCGATATCAAGTGTAGTTGTTGTGTGCCATATGTATTAGTTGTCTTCGTAACCAAATGGTATGAAGACATTGGTATGGCATGCAGGTGAGATGTAGGAGTACATCAACACTGAACGCGACCAACTATGGAGTCCTTTGCTGTCCAGAGTGGCTCGCGAAGTGTATGATTATAAATATCCCTCCGACATGAAATCATCATGATGACTTGCAAGCAACTCACTGTACTTTAATATCAAACTATCTGAATTTATAATTTAGTGACAGAAGACTTTTGGGTGTAGTCAAGTACTGGTCAAGTCAGTGCGTGAGTCAAGATGAAATTGATCCCTCCAAATTAGTTGGAGTTATTTATCAATATATTTCAATTTAGCAAAATTTAGGCTTGGATAATCCATGTGATGGATTTGAAAGATTTAAATATAATGTGGATGACTATTATAGGGTTGACAGTCAAATCTTAGATCATCCTTGAGCATTAAGATCAAAGGGATGAATTATATGGTAACCATATGTCAATAGGTTTTGGAATGTTGCTTCACCATTATTCGGCCTATCCAGACGTCGGGTCCCATTGCTAGATGGTTAGATTGATTGATTCAAAAATTTATTTCTATCCTATCGGTATTTTGATCGATAGTTTTTAATTAGAAGCAGCTTATCTAATCATTTTGATGGTGTCTAAGGTAAGTTTAGTATACCCTCCCATCGATCTCACTTACCTGATCGATATGGTTAACTAGCTTTTGATTAGGTTGCTCATTGATTTATGCTAACCCATGCTGCATAGGTAAATCAGTGTGACTAATTTAGGTACTCCTAGATTGACCAGCTAGTCTTGAGTCCTCTTCATGCTTGGTAGTCGATGGTGATCTTGTTGGTGACATTAGCTTATCTTCTTTGATCTGACTTGAGAAAGTCAGTGAGAGAATTGAGAATAGCTGGTCAAATCTTTTCTCTAAATTAATCAAATTTTTTAAATTATTAGGTCCCTTAAATGAGATAGTTATAGTAATAACTGAATCATTGCCTCCCATTAAGTTGGATGATAATGGGTCCATTAGTATGATGATCATTAGAGGCCCAAAGGCCTGATGCTCATTTACTATTGAATTATCATTATAATATGATGACTCAGTCGAGTCTCTCTGGTGAGTGGTCAGGTTAGCCGGCCAAAGTCAAGCCTAATCATTCGATAGTTAGATTCTTGAGAACATTCATGTTAATAATTGGACTTAACCGAGACTTTCAATGGAGGCCCATCACCTAATAAAATAAAACTTGGGGCAAAATTAATTACTAAAAATTATTTACTGAAAGAATTGGTTAAGACCCTACCCATAGATGTACATGGGTGAGCTGGACAAAGTTGGGCTCATGTACAACTGTGTGGATTCTAGTATCCGCTAAAGAATTAGAATAATTTTCGAATTGAAGTAGAGGCTACCACTTCGACTAAAATAATAGGAGAACCTTTAGACTAAAGCTCAAGTCTTTAGGCTTAATCAATTCATAAACATAGAGATCTTGTATTTTCTTTTTAATTATGGCTAGATGTCCGTTGCTCTTTCACTATTTATTGGTGACTTATTTATAGGACCCAACTGTTGGATTTGTGTCCTAGAAGCCATTTGTTGGCTGACATATTATGTAATTCCAGGGCTTTAACTTGTACTTGTAACTTTTTATTATCAATAAAGGGTTTATTTTTTCCAATCATATTTATGTATCCATGATTTGTCCTAAAAATTAACAAAGATAATTTTTGTATATTCATAAAGAGTTAAAAATTTAAGACATACATTAATTGATGATTAATTTCTAAATACTCCCAATCAATGGATCATCATAGAGGACAGTAATCAAATCATTCGAGATCAGTGCACAGTTCACCTCCCTCATGGGTAGATAAGTTTTGGGTCTGCAGTATAGGGACACTGGGCTTAGGATGCGGGTGGTTGTTAGAGAATAACTTGCACTAAGCATGACCAACACGAGCACCATATGGATGTCTACTGACTCATCAGTGGTCTTCTTAATGCTGCAGTGGTGTGAGTGATCCTTTGACCTGTGGTATCATTGGATATTCGCAGCAAGACTGCTGAGTTTGACTGTATGTTCTCTTAGTCTCTAGCTATTCGAATCCTTGCTGTGTATATTGGCTTCAGTAGATTCAGGTTACTATTTGAAGTAGGATGCACCTAGATGGAATCTATCGATGTTGATAGAAAAGAAAAAGTCCTATGCAATTTGTGAGACTGAGTTCAGAAAGTCTTTGGCCAAAATAAGTGTGAATACTGAAAAAGAGTTTTCATAGATTTCATAAATAAACTTGAGTCGAACCAATCTAGCATATGACTGACAATGGGATCTGACGAGTTCTCCATGACTTCTGTCAAGTTGGGACTCATGATAGAAGGACTGAATCATACGATAACTGTAGGAACCAGATCTAGGATTTCAGAGTTAGATCTTGAAACTTTTTCAAGATAAGACAGCGAAAGACTAAAATAAATCAAAATTTATTTTCTAAAACCAAAGAATCCCTAGATCTAAGATTCTATTACATGATTATTACATAGCATTAAATCAAAATTAAAATATATAAATATAGCATGAACTACATGTTGATCATATCAACATGTTTCTATACCACATCTAATGTATGTATTAAACAATAGATCAAATCTATTACCTTGCAAGTTAGATGCTCTAACCTCGCTGATCAGGCTTAAGGATGATGTTACAAGCCGCACATGCATCCGGCCTCTAGGAGTCATCCACACGAGCCCACGAATCTCGATCAAAAGTCCTGCTTCAGGAAATCAGCACAGTATGCTAGTACTGCGCTGATCCTTCTTTGATGGTTGATCAGGTACCTCCTTCTTCTTGATTTGGACTCTTCCAAAGATGGAAAGTAAAAGGAGGAGTTTCAGATCTGAGACGTCTCAGAAAACTCAAGATGGAGGGAGGAAAGATATGAAAACAAAAAACCCTAGAAGAAGACCCTCTTCTTCTTCATGTTTTTTTTCTTTAGACACCCTAACTTGCATCTTTTATATCTCCATGACCCAAAGGTTTTCTTTCTAATTTTTAGATGGCTCAAAGGTCTCTCAAATATCTATCTTCTCCTAAAATTTCAAAAGAAACTCATTTTATACAGAGAGATATGATAGAGTCCTTGTCTAGGTCAAATACCTAGTCAAGACTTATCTAAACATGGCAAGTTAAGGGGCGCCCAACTCTTGAGCACCTCCTCCATATTTTATGCATGGATCACTAGAAAAGGGTGCACAATATGTACCCTAAAAGCCATAAAAATTTCAAAAAAAATTGGATAAATTCAGTGCAAAATTGAAAGAGTTTTGGATTTCTAAAACTCTTATCTCATAGAATTCGAAATCCAAACTTATTCCTTTTTGATTTGATCATTTTAGTCTTCCGCTGTATGATCTTGAAAAAGTTTCAAGATCTAACTCTGAAACCCTAGATCTGGTTTCTTTAATTGGTATCAGAGCCTAGGTTCTTTATTACATGATTATTTATACACGCTTAGATTATTTCTTAGATTAGATCTAATTTATAATCTGATTATTAAATCTGAAATTAAAATTTTAGATTAATCACAAACTGCAAGGTTGTCCTGCTGTAAGGTTTACCCTTGCAGTGCAAAGGTTATCCTAGTTTGTATAGATCTATCTTTAATCATAAATTTGTTAGATATGATCTAGATTAAATTTATGATTTATCAGATTTAAAAGATATTTAAATCTGAAATAAAATTATTAACAAAGAGATTTTATTTAGATTTAAACATCTTTTAAATCTAATAAATCATAAATTTAATCTAGATCATATCTAACAAATTTATGATTAAAGATAGATCTACACAAACTAGGATAACCTTTGCACTGTAAGGGGTAAACCTTACAGTAGGACAACCTTGCAGTTTGTGATTGATCTAAAATTTTAATTTCAGATTTAATAATCAGATTATAAATTAGATCTAATCTAAGAAATAATCTAAGCATGTATAAATAATCATGTAATAAAGAACCTAGGCTCTGATACCAATTAAAGGAACCAGATCTAGGGTTTCAGAGTTAGATCTTGAAACTTTTTCAAGATCATACAGCGGAAGACTAAAATAAATCAAAATTTATGTTAGTCTTCCGCTGTATGATCTTGAAAAAGTTTCAAGATCTAACTCTGAAACCCTAGATCTGGTTCCTTTAATTGGTATCAGAGCCTAGGTTCTTTATTACATGATTATTTATACATGCTTAGATTATTTTTTAGATTAGATCTAATTTATAATCTGATTATTAAATTTGAAATTAAAATTTTAGATTAATCACAAACTGCAAGGTTGTCCTGCTGTAAGGTTTACCCCTTACAGTGCAAAGGTTGTCCTAATTTGTGTAGATCTATCTTTAATCATAAATTTATTAGATATGATCTAGATTAAATTTATGATTTATTAGATTTAAAAGATGTTTAAATCTGAAATAAAATCTCTTTGTTAATAATTTTTGTGCAAAGAAATTGTTTAAAGTTGAAATTATTTCAATTACATGAACCTGTTTAGATTAGATCTAAAGTAGTTTCATGTTTATTTCACTTGTATCTTGATTATGAATCAAACATGCAATATGGTTGGTAGAATCATATTGTAAAATTATTTTAAAATATGAAAATTATTTTTTGAAAAGCCGAACCCAACCCTCAGCCCAAAACTTAATTAATAATTAAGAAGTTGTTTGATTAGGTTCTAGGATTGTGAATTGAAGAACCTAAGACACAAATCATAACACATTGGGTTAATGGGTTAGTGTGAATTAGGTCCATTAATTGGGTTAGACCTATGGTTAGATTAAAGATGGACTTAATTAGAGAATTGACTAAATCTAATCAATTGTTGTCTTAGATTAGGTCAAGGATTCTTTAGATCAATTACAATAGTTATAGTTGGTCAAGTCCATGTCTTTAACGAGAACCAAATGGACTTGATTCTTGGCTAAGCAGTCTAGCATAAACTGTTAGGTTGATCTAATCGAAACTAATTAAACTAGTTGGTGTCTAAGGTAAATCAGATCGATGGTTTTTAATTGGGAGCCCGCTTACCTAGCCATTTCTGATGGTGTCTAAGGCAAGCTTTGGCAGACCCTCCCACTGATCGAACTTACCTGGCCTCTTGGTGAAATTATGTTTTGATCGGATCACTGACTATTCGAGCTGACCCATGTCAGCTAGATAAATCAGTGTGACTGATTTAGGTGCTCCTAGACCAGTCCTTTTAATGGTCTCCCTTAAGCTGACTTGGTGAAGCCAGTGGGAGGATCATGATAAGCTGGTTCATCTGACCTCATCCTCTATATTATTTAAATACTCTAAAATTATTAGGTCCTTAAAATAATAAAGTTATGAAGATAACTGAGTCATAGCCTCCCATTAAGGTGTTTGATAATGAGTCCATTAACTCAATAATCATTGCAGACCCAAAGGCTTGGTGCTTGTTGACTAATGGAATTATCACTCATCATATGACGACTTGGAAGTGTCTCTCTAATGGTGGTTAGGTGAGCCAACCAATGTTGGGCTTAATCATTCGTTGGTTAGATACACCAAGTATGATCATGTTAATGGTTGGACCTAACCGGATCCTTACAGTGGAGGCCAAAGCCTACTGATTAGGTTTTTGGGGCAAAATTAAAATTACTAGAAATTGTTTAGAGAAACAATTGGTTATGAACCTACCCTTAGATGTACATGGGTTGGCCAACCAAAGTTGGGCTTGTGTGCAGTCTAAGTGGATTCTAGAACCCACTAAGAAATTAGGGTAATTCCTCGAATTGGAGGTAGAGGCTACCAATTCGAATAAAATAGTGGGAGAAACCTTTTGATTAAAGTCTAAATCTTTAGGTTTAATGAATCAATTACTAATTAGGTTATGGTTCTCCTTTGTGTAAATATGGCCACTTCCCTATCGCTCCGATCATTGTTGGACAATGATAAGTTGGTGGGACCCAACTTCGATAGCTGGTACCAAAAATTGAAGATAGTCCTGGAGCATGAACGGATCCTATATGTGATAATGGATCCTGCACCTGAGGAGCCAGCTGCCAATGCACGTGGAACAGTCAGAGACACTTACCAGAAGTGGCTCAGTGACCAGACCATGGTGCGCTGTATCATGCTGGCTGTCATGAGCGACGAGTTCAGTCGCAGATTCAAGATGACTCAGCCAAAAGACATGCTTCAAGTGTTGGAGAATGCCTTTGGCACACCCGATGACGTAGAGAGGCACAAGACTAGTTGTGCCATCTTCAACGCCAAAATGCAGGATGGTGCCTCTGTCACTGATCATGTATTGTACATGATCGAGCTGATGGAACGATTGAGCAAGCTCAGCTTTCCCTTGCATGAGCAGCTTGGGAAAGATGCAATACTGAACTCGCTGCCCAAGTCTTATCTCCCATTCCTCACTCATTATAGAATGACAAAGCCTGAAGAGAACTACCACTGTTACTGGGGTTGCTTCAGAACTTTGAGAAGGATCACCAACTTCACAAGGCGTCGGTGAACTTAGTGGGAGGTTCGTCTTCTGGTTCTCGACCTTTTAAGAAAGGGAAGAAGAACAAGAAGAAGAAAGTCAAGAAGGTGCAAGTTTAGGCTGGGACATCTGTGCAGAGCCAGACCAAAAAGATCAAGCCTGATAAGAGTCTATTCTACTGGCAAGCACCCTAGATTAGATAGTGTGTCAGATATCTACTTTTGGCACTATAGGCTAGATCATATAAATAAGAACAGAATAAACAGGTTGACTCAAGAGGAAATCCTCGAAGTCAGTGATTGTGAATCACTTCCAACCTGTGAGTCCTGTCTTCTTGATAAAATGACCAAGTCATCTTTTACTGGAAAAGGTGAAAGAGCTACTGAGCTCTTAGGCCTAGTACATACTAATGTATGAGGGCCCATGAGCACCAGTGCTAGAGGTGGATATTTCTATTTCATAATTTTCACGGATGACCTATCATGATATGGATATGTCTATCTGATGAAACATAAGTCGGATTCATTTGAAATGTTCAAACGATTCCGAAGTGAAGTAGAAAAACAAACTGGGAAGAGTATTAAAACTCTTCGATCTGATCGAGGAGGAGAATATCTTTCTAGTGAGTTTCTCACATATCTAAGAGAGAATGGGATTCTCTCCCAATGGACTCCTCCAAGAACACCACAGCATAATGGTGTGTCTGAAAGGAAGAATCGGACTCTGTTAGACATGGTCCAATCCATGATGGGTTTTGCTAGCTTGCCGATATCCTTCTGGGGATATGCACTCGAATCGGCCTGTTATCTGTTAAATAGGGTTCCAAGTAAGTCTGTAATTAAGACTCCATATGAGATATGGACGAGACGTAAGCCAGCACTTTCACACCTTAGGGTCTGGGGGTGCTCGGCCTATGTCAAACGATTAGTCACAGACAAACTTGGACCTAGGTCTGACAAATGCTCATTCATAGGATACCCCAAAGAGACAAAAAGATATTTTTTCTACCATGCTGATGAACAAAAGGTGTTCGTCAGCCTTAAGGCAATCTTTTTAGAAAAGGAGTTCCTTGGTGAAGGAACCGTTGCCTCTAAGGTTGAACTTGATGAAGTTCAACAGGTAGAAGGACCGACACCAATAGTTGAACCTGAGTCGGATATGATTAGATCAGATCCGGAGCCCAATATACCTGCACCATTAAGGCGATCCGGTAGAGTACCGCGTCAGCCGGACAGATACTACGGTTTCTTGGTCTGGACGGTGATCCCATCGAACTTGATGAGAATAATGAGGATCCAATCACCTATATGGATGCAATGCAGAGACCTGATTTCGAGAAATGGCTTGAAGCCATGAAATCCGAAATAAAGTCCATGAAGGTCAACGATGTATGGACATTGGTTGACCCACCTGAAGGGGTTAAACCCATTGGGTGTAAATGGGTCTTCAAAAGGAAGAGGGTGCAGATGGAAAGGTGGAGACCTATAAAGTCCGTCTGGTCGCCAAGGGGTATCGTCAACATTATGGTATTGACTATGATGAGACATTTTCCCCTGTGGCAATACTCAAATCTATTCGGATAATGCTTGCAATAGCTGCCCATCTGGATTATGAGATCTGGCAGATGGATGTAAAGACAGCTTTCCTGAATGGAGAGCTGACTGAAGAGGTGTATATGATACAACCTGAGGGGTTTACATCCACAGATGAGTCCAAGGTGTGCAAGCTTTAGAGATCCATTTATGGATTGAAGCAAGCTTCTCGGAGTTGGAACATGCATTTTGATAAGGTGATCAAAATGTATGGCTTCATTAAGAATGGAGAAGAGCCCTGCATCTATAAATGGGCAAATGGTCCAGTTGTGGTATTCTTTGTCTTGTACGTGGATGACATTCTCTTAATCGGGAATGACATCCCCGCACTACAGGGAATAAAAGTTTGGTTGTCATCACAGTTCTCCATGAAGGACTTGGGTGAAGCATCCTACATCCTAGGGATGAAGATCTATAGGGATAGATCTAAAAAGATGCTTGGGTTATCCCAGTCCATGTACATAGATACTATGCTGAAGAGGTTCAGCATGGAGAATTCCAAGAAGGGCTATCTACCGATAGGCCATGAAATTTCTCTCTCTAAGAAGGATTGTCCGACAACTCCTGAAGAGAGAAGCGTATGAGTAGAGTCCCATATGCTTCAGCCGTGGGATCTATCATGTACGCCATGACATGTACAAGATCAGATGTGGCATACTCACTAGGAGTAGTGAGTAGATACCAATCTGATCCTGGAGAAAATCACTGAAAAGTGGTTAAAGCCATCTTTAAGTATTTGAGAAATACTAAGGACCAATGGTTGGTTTATGGCGAGTCAGATCTGAAACTTGTGGGGTTCACAGACTCCAGCTTCCAATCTGACCATGATGACAGCAGGAGCATGTCGGGTTATATCTTTACTCTGAATGGTGGAGCCATCTGCTGAAGAGTTCCAAGCAGCATACTGTGGCAGACTCTGTTTGTGAAGCGGAGTACATCGCAGCATCGGATGCCGTGAAGGAAGCTGTGTGGCTGAGGAAATTCATCAATGAGCTCGGAGTAGCACCTCCCTCGATGGTCCGGTACTACTCTACTGCGATAGCACTGGTGCCATAGCTCAGGTGAAGGAACCCAAAGCACATCAGCGGATGAAGCATATCTTGCACCGCTTCCACCTGGTCCGAGAGATCGTGGATCGAGGTGACGTCGACCTTCAGAAGATCGACGGAAAGGAGAACCTGACCGACCCCTTCACTAAAGCCCTGGCAATAAAGGAGTTCGACAACCACAAGTCGAAGATGGGTATTAGATACTGTGCCGAGTGGCTTTAGGATAAGTGGGAGTTGTTGGGAAATATGTCCCAAAAAGCCAATCGTCAAGCTATTGACGGTTGAGCAACCAAGTATTGTAATTGATTTGTTAATAAATAAAATATATTTGGCATCTTCATCATAAGCTTTCATCTTCTAATGAACTCCGTTGTTATGATGAAGTCCTTAGGACTATTTAAGTTCGATAAAGAGAGGATTTATCGATTAGTCTTAAAACTATTCACGACCAAATGATAAGCTGTTAATAAGGATGACAGCTTCTATCGAGCATAGGTCGCTGTAGGCCATATGGGTTGGTTGTCCTCTTAACCAAGGAGTGTGGAGACACTGGTATGGCATACAGGTGAGATGTAAGGGTACATCATCATTGAACGTGACCAACTCCAGAGTATTCTGCTGTCGAGAATGTCTCTGATGGGATATAGGTATAAGTGTCCCTTAGACTTGAGATCACCTCAGTGACTTGCAAGCAACTCACTGTGCTTTGGTACTGGACTAACTGAATTTCTAATTCAGGGACGGAAGGCTTCTGGGCATAGTCAAGTACTTGCAAAGTCAGAGTGTGATCGAGATGGATTGACCACTCCAAGAGTTAGAGAAGAATGAGTCGCTGTATTTCAATTTAGCAAAATCTTGGCCAGGATAATCCATCAAATGGATTTGATATTTTGAAATACAATGTGGACAACCTGATCAGAGTTGACAGTTGAACTCTGGGGTGTCCTATGATCATTTTGGTCAAGGGGATGAATTATATGAAAACTATATCCGCATGGGTTCTAAGGATGTTGTTCTATACATTCGACCTATCCGATCGTCGGGTACCATTGCTAGATGGTCACTTGATTGGTACAGAAATTTATTCTTATACTACCGGCTTAGGTTCGGACCTATGAGGTCATACACATTAGAGTTCATGATCCGATCGGATGGTTGATCAACGATTAAGAATCATTCTAGGGTTAAATGATCAATACGATTGACATTTAACCCAGTGCAAGTATTGCAGGAGGATTGATTAGTAATTCGATTGCTAATTGACTTAATTTTATTAAGCCAATGGGCTAAGATTAAGTCTAATTAAATATAATTTAATTAGATTTATTTTGGGCTTGATTGGATCAAGTCTAATTGGTTTATTGGATAAGCCAAGTGCAAGAAAAAACTAGTCCTAGTTCAACTAGGACTTGGGTCAATCTAATTTCTAATTTGATTAGAAAATTAAATCAGATTTAAATCTAATTTAATCTGATTAAATTAGGTTTTTAATTGGGTTAAGACCTATTTTAATTAGGTTGATCTAATTTTGGTTTGACTTGGTTTGGGAAACAAATTAAAACAAGTCATAAGATAGAATCCTAGTAAGACTAGGATTCCACCTTGCGCCACATAAGCCTTCCCCATGCCCTCTCTCTTATTCAACGCCAATCTCCACTTATTTTGTGCGACAAAAGCCCTCTCTCAGGTCTCTCCCATATTCACAAAAGGTTTCCTCTCTTCTTTCTTACATGGAAGGTGGTTTGGATCAAATCAAAAAGGAATAAGTTTGGATTTCGAATAAGAGAGAGGGCATGGGGAAGGCTTATGTGGCGCAAGGTGGAATCCTAGTCTTACTAGGATTCTATCTTATGACTTGTTTTAATTTGGTTTTCCAAACCAAATCAAACCAAAATTAGATCAACCTAATTAAAATAGGTCTTAACCCAATTAAAAACCTAATTTAATCATATTAAATTAGATTTAAATCTGATTTAATTTTTTAATGAAATTAGAAATTAGATTGACCCAAGTCCTAGTTGAACCAGGACTAGTTTTTTCTTGCACTTGGCTTATCTAATAAACCAATTAGACTTGATCCAATCAAGCTCAAAATAAATCTAATTAAATTATATTTAATTAGACTTAATCTCAGCCCATTGGCTTAATCAAATTAAGCCAATTAGCAATCGAATTGCTAATCGATCCTCCTGCAATACTTGCACTGGGTTAAATGTCAATCGTATTGATCATTTAACCCTAGAACGATTCTTAATCGTTGATCAACCATCCGATCGATCATGAACTCTAATGTGTGTGACCTCATAGGTCCGAACCTAAGCGGTAGTACAGGAATAAATTTTTATACCAATCGAAGTGACCATCTAGTAATGGTACCCGACGATTGGATAGGTCGAATGTATAGAACAACATCCTTAGAACCCATGCGGATATAGTTTTTATATAATTCATCCCTTGACCAAAATGATCGTAGGATACCCCAGAGTTCAACTATCAACTCTGATCAGGTTGTCCACATTGTATTTCAAAATATCAAATCTATTTGATGGATTACCCTGGCCAAGGTTTTGCTAAATTGAAATACAGCGACTCATTCTTCTCCAACTCTTGGAGTGGTCAATCCCATCTCGATCACACTCTGACTTTGCAAGTACTTGACTGTGCCCAGAAGCCTTCCGTCCCTGAATTAAAAATTCAGTTAGTCCAGTACCAAAGCATAGTGAGTTGCTTGCAAGTCACTGAGGCGATCTCAAGTCTAAGGGACACTTATACCTATATCCCATCAGAGACATTCTCGACAGCAGAATACTCTGGAGTTGGTCACGTTCAATGATGATGTATCCTTACATCTCACCTGTATGCCATACCAGTGTCTCCACACTCCTTGGTTAGAGGACAACCAACCCATATGGCCTACAGCGACCTATGCTCGATAGAAGCTGTCGTCCTTATTAACAGCTTATCATTTGGTCGTGAACAATTTTAAGGACTAATCGATAAATCCTCTCTTTATCGAACTTAAATAGTCCTAAGATTTCATCATAACAACGGAGTTCATTAGAAGATGAAAGCTTATGATGAAGATGCCAAATATATTTTATTTATTAACAAATCAATTACAATACTTGGTTGCTCAACCGTCAATAGCTTGACAATTGACTTTTTAGGACACATTTCCCAACAATAACTGCATCTAGAGGTTCATACTTTCATTCTAGTGGATTGCCACTATATATTGTTAGGTGTCATTGGTAGATTGTGAGACTCATCGGGTGTCATCCTGATGAACGATGACCTTCAAAGGGTAGAATTGAAAATATTTCAATCTATCGAAAAGAGTTTCGATGATATTGTGATAGAGATTATAATATATCTCACTAGCAGATAGAATAGAACCTATGGGATCACACATTAAGAGATTTAATCTTGAATTTATCAATTGGGCTTATGAAGTTCCAATTGGGTTAGTGTTTATTAAAATCCTATTGGGTTTAATTAAACCATGCTAGCACATGGTTGAACCTAATTCTTCTCGAGACTTCAATTTGATCAAGTCCATACCTTGAACCTAATCTAAATCTATTTGGGTTTTAATTAGGCTCTTAATTGTGAACCCAAGAGGATTGGATAATGTCAATGAGTTAGCATAAATTATCCTAACATTATCTCTTCATTATCTCCTAATTATCTCTAAGTATGTGTGTGGAATAGAAGGAAAGAAAGGATGGCGCCTTCCTTCAATTTTGGTAGGACCAAGGGCACCATCTCCAAGATTTTGCAAGAAGGGCCCACTCCCTCTTATGACTTGGCATGGAGGGGGGGAGTGAAGGAACCAGATCTAGGGTTTCAGGGTTAGATCTTGAAACTTTTTCAAGATCACGCAGCGGAAGACTAAAATAAATCAAAATTTATTTTATAAAATTAGAGAATCTCTAGATCTAAGATCCTATTACATGATTATTACATGGCATTAAATCAAAATTAAAACATATAGAGAATGGACTACATGTTGATCATATCAATATGTTTCTATGCTACATCTAATGTATATAATAAATAATAGATCAGATCTATTACCTTGCAAGTTAGACGTTCTAACTGTAAGGTTTGGTGTCAAGGCGGAAGCACGAATTTCAAAGCAATTATTATGAAATCATAAAATCAAAACCTAACTCCAAGATCACCTTATCAGAATTTAAACCATATAATATGCATTAATATCATAATATAAGGTATAGAAACATACCTTTTATCGCTAGACCCTAATTTGTGCTCGGTCGCCGGCTTCAGTCCGTCAGGATTTCCACCAGGTGCCCACATGTTCACCCTCCAACGTTGATCCACATGGGGACTCGATCAATCCACTAGCATCTATTTAAATATTCTCTATAATTAAATTTTAATTTATCAGAATTTAAATGCAGTTTGGGCAGAATCTCTTTTCTTGGCTTTATTGTCACATTGTTGGACCTTTTCTTGCCTTCCTTTCTTGCTCCTTGTCACCTTAATTTTATTTCAATTCTCTAAGCCTTTTGGAAGACTTCTTGTTCTTTATCAAGACCTTTCTAGGCTAGAGAAGAAGAATAAAGAGAATTGGACAAGATGAGCCTATTGTAAGAAAGAAGGAAGAGTTTGGAATGAGCGATGACTCCTTGGCGTGCACCCCTATTTATATTGCACGTAGGGGAGCAAATCAAGCATATCATGCCCACTCACACCTCATCTCATGCCTCCTCTTAATTTCTCATACCCCATTTGATGAGAAAAAGCCATGTGGACATCAAAGTTGGGTTGAAGAGGCGCCTTATTGCAGAAGGACTCTTCGATCTTAACTTACGGTGTTCACATGAGAAGTCGCAATGCTTCTCTTATTGGCACCATCAACCCATGCATTTGGATCTGGAAGGAAACCCATCCAATGGCTAAGATAGAGGGTGCCAACTTCAGGAAGGGCGCAAGAGATAAGGGGTGTGGAACAATTCAAAACAACCTTGAGATTTGACTTGGTCCAAGGGGCACTTCCAAAGGGTGGCGCATGGCTTCATCCTTATCTCTTCTCCTAACTATTCTACGAGGAGTTTAATACTCAGAAGGACTCTTAGGCACCTCCTAAGATTTTTGAAAACCTTTTGTAGAATAAAAGCAATGGAGAAAAATAGATAAGACCAAGTTAAGGGGGCGCCAACTCCATCCATGTGCCATGTGGCACATGCGCATGTATACATCCTTATCTCTTCTCCTAATTTTTCTACGAAGAGTTTAATACTCAGAAGGACTCTTAGGCACCGCTTAAGATTTCTGAAAACCTTTCATAGAATAAAAGCCATGGAGAAAATAGATAAGACCAAGTTAAGGGGCGCCAACTCCCTCCATACGCCATGTGGCACATGCACATGGATTTAAATCCACACGCCAAGAGAGAGACTCTTAGGCATGTGGTTCCCTGGTTTTTGGCACCCAACAGTAAGCCCAATCAGAATACTTCAAACCCATTTCAAGACCAAATCCAATTTGGCTCAAATTGATTCTAAATTAGCCCAAATTGAAACCCGATTCGAATCTAGATGCTAGGGTTTGCAACATGTGCTAGCATGTTCAACTTACAAACATACTTTAATCAAATTAAACCCATGATCAATTTCCTCTGTGTGTGACCCATTGTGTTCTACATCTAGCCAACAGTGAGTCCGGGTGCAATTTGACCTAATTTGGTTAGAACACAACCGAGCCGATTTAGATCAAATCAAGCTGACCAGTTTCGATCAATCAGAACAGCTTCTAATTAATGATCGAATTAAACTCTTTAATTCGATCAAACTCACAAGACATGATTGACGTCTAGCAACATATCATGTCTACCTAGAAGATATAAAATTTTGATGGAAATATCAAAAATATCCTTCAGTGGAAAATTATAGTGCAACTTGATCTTACGATCATCCTGCATCCCGAATATAAGTTTGGGTATGAAAAAATGTCAAACCCAATTTTATATTCATATTTCTATCGATCAGATAATAATGATTTGATTTATAAAATATTAGAAACTATTTTTAATTTTTATAATGCTCTGATCAAAGTCTTCCTAAATCATTATTCGATCAAAGCAGATAGGATGCGATCTCTTCTTACTATGAGTGATCGTTTCCATATTGACCTACTCACAACCTTTATAAGCAATCCATCATATCAAGAACACTCCGTACATGATTAAATCATGAATGAGTATGATCCGAAATATGGATTCATGCTTATAAGGTTCTATGGCAGTCTCAGGTCAAAAGATTTACATGCACAATTCCCACTATGAGAAACATCTGTTGACATGTAGATAAGACTCCATCAGATGTTCTTTAATTGGATCAATTTAGTGAACTCATTCTCTAATGAGCACTTACATCTTATATTAGTGTCATACACAAGTAATTATGAGATCAATTTTTTGGGGAAAATTCAGTGCAGGGGTAAAATGGTAATTTTAAAACTTTTTCAAAATTATGATTTTACAAAGAAAAATATTAATTAATCTAATTAATTAACATAAATTTATCCTACACTAGGATCTAAATATGATATATAGCATTCATTCATTTAAATTTGAAATTCAAATTCAAACAGTAAACACTTTACTGTAATGTGTTCAGAACACAATACCTTTGTGCGGGTAGTAGATGCCGCAATCTAATCACCGTCGAGAGAGTCTGATCATCGCAACATAGCCACACAGCATGTCTGGCCTCTGTGGATCATCCACACGAAGCTTCCGATCTGATCGACTCTTCACGAGTGCTAGCTCGTTGTAGAGCCTTTTTGACGGTGGATGCTGATCGAACTCTTTCGATCGATGTCTGTCGATTCTTTGGATGCTCCGGATCATCAACAAACATGCTTAAGAGGATGTTGAAGATCTTTCTGAGATTTTGTGGGCTCACAACACTCGTAGCTCACTTTCTCACTTTTGAATCCCAGGTTAAAACTCTAGGGAATTCACCGAAAACCTTGCACCCACTTTTCTTTCTTTTCTTTCTTTTTCTCTTGGAAGGATATGGACTTCCTTCTCATGCACAAGACTTCTCACAACCTAGAATTTTTTTCCAAAAATCTTCTTCTTGCACGCCCCACTCTTCTCCTCCTTTTATAACAATGTCAAACGTCTTATCCAAAAGAAAGGATAAAGATGAGTAATTGCACATTTGAATTCAAATGGACACCAACTCATCCCTTATCCATTAAAGGCGTGAGGAAAAAATTTATGAGAAGTTTTTTCTCATGAATTCAAATGGGTGCAATGGAAGTGAGGTGGCGCATGGAGATTGGGTCAAGGTAGTTTAATTATTTAAACCAACCTAATTGAACCAAATAAGTTAGGTTCAATTAAACTAATTTAAACCCAACTTAATTAGGCTTAATTAGGCTCAATAAAATCTTAATAAAATTAGGAATTGATTAAGCCCAACCCCTGATCAAACCAGGGACCGAACCATCTCGACGATTAGGTCAACTCTTAACCTAATCGGGTCAAACCCAACTGAATCCAATTCAATTGGACTTGATCCAAAAATAATTACTCAATCAAATTAAGTTAATTGATGATCAAATCACTAATTAAACCTCTCATAAATATTGAGTCCAAATCCAATGGGCAGGCATCAGAATTCATCGATATGTAAATCTGATCGAAAAATCCCAACCAGTGGGACTCTTGACCCCGGTACCCATAATGTGTGGAACTCGTGATCAGAGAATCCTGATTTTCGATCACTGAGTCCCAAACATATAGGATTCTACATCAGCCATCAGATCAGATAGGAACCTCTAATGTGTGTGACCCCGCAGGTTTGAACCTAAGCCGGTAGCACAGGAATCAATTCCTGTACTAATCGAAGTGACCATCTAGCAATGATACCCGACGTCCGGATAGGTCAAAAAGTCACAATCGCAACACTCAGAACCTATATGAATATGGTTACTGTATAATTCATCCTTTTGACCCCTGTGTTTAGGATGACTAAGGGTTAAACTGTCAACCATGATCAGATCATCCGAATCGTGCTCAACTCAAACAGTCCTGTGACTCCTCACAAGGACTACCCTGGCCAAGGTTTTGCTAAATTGAAACACGACTGTACACAGCTCCTAAACTAGAGTGGTCAATCCCATCTTGACACACACACCGACAAGTCAAGTACTTGACTACACCCAGCAGCTTTCCGTCACTGAATTAAAAATTAGGTAGTCCAGTGCCTAAGTGCAGTGAGTTGCTTGCAAGTCACCGTGGCGGTCTCAGGTCGGAGGGATATTTATACCCATATTTCATCGGAGCAAATCTTGACAGCAGAAATAGCTCCGGAGTCAGTCACGTTCCGTGCAAATGTACCCTTACATCTCACCTATATGCCATACCAGTGTCTCCACACTCATTGGTTAAGAGGACAACCAACCTATATGGCACACAACAACCTATGCTTGATAAACATTATCATCCTTGGTAACAACAAATCATTTGGTCGCAAATAGATTTAAGGACTAAATGACAAATCCTCCTTTGTCGAGTCTAAATAGTCCTAAGGACTTCACCACAACATAGGAGTTTATTAGAAGATGAAACATTTTGTGATGAAAAATATCAAAATAATTTTTATTAATTCATAATTCATGTATAAATACAAAAATGAGCACAACCGTCAATAGACTGACAATTGGCTTTGGGATACTATTCCCAACCATCTCCCACTTGGCCTAAAGCCAATCGGTGCAGTATCTAATATCCATCTTTGACTTGTAGTTGTCGAACTCCTTCACCGTAATGGCTTTAGTGAATGGGTCAGTCAGGTTCTCCTTCCCGTCGATCTTCTGAAGATCGATGTCACCTCGATCCATAATTTTTTGGATGAGATGGTAGCGGCACAGAATATGCTTCATCCGCTGGTGTGGCTTTGGTTCCTTCACCTGAGCAATGGTTCCAGAGCTGTCACAGTAGAGCAGAACTGGACCAACAAGGGAGGGTGCTACTACAAGCTCGGTGATGAATTTTCTCAGCCACACCGCTTCTTTGGCAGCATCTGATGCAGTGACATACTCCACCTTGCAAACTGAATCAGCCACTGTGTGCTGCTCGAAACTTTTCCAGCAGATAGCCCCACCATTAAGGGTAAAAATAAATCCCGACACACTTTTGCTGTCATCGTGATCAGATTGAATACTAGAGTCTGTAAACCCTATAAGTCTCAAGTCCGATTCACCATAAACAAGCCACTAGTCCTTAGTATTTCTTAAATACTTCAGGATGGTTTTAACAACCTTCCAGTGATTCTCTCCTAGATCAGATTGGTATCTACTCACTATCCGTAGTGAGTATGCCACATCTGATCGTGTACATGTCATGACGTACATGATAGATCCCACTGTCGAAGTATATGGAATCCTACCCATACGCTCTCTCTCTTGAGGTATTGTCGGACAATCCCTCTTCGAGAGAGAAATTCCATGGCCTATAGGAAGATAGCCTTTCTTGGAATTTTCCATGCTGAACCTCTTCAGCATAATATCAATGTATGTGGACTGTGATAAATCAAGCAACCTTTTAGATCTATCCCTATAGATCCTCATCCCTAGGATGTAGGAAGCTTCTCCCAGATCTTTCATAGAGAACTATGACGACAGCCAAATCTATATTTTCTGTAATGCAGGGACATCATTCTCGATTAAGAGAATGTCATCCACATACAATACAAGAAATACTACTACTGGACCATTAGCCCACTTATAAATGCATGGCTCTTCTCCGTTCTTAACGAAGCCATACGTCTTGATCGTCTTATCAAAACGTATGTTCCAACTCCATGATGCCTGCTTAAGTCCATAAATGGATCTCTGTAGCCTGCACACCTTAGACTCATCTGTGGATGTGAATCCTTCAGGTTGTATCATATATACCTCTTCATCCAGCTCTCCGTTTAGGAAAGCTGTCTTCACATCCATCTGCCAGATTTCATAGTCCAGATGGGCAGCTATCGCAAGCATAATCCGAATGGATTTAAGCATTGCCACAAGAGAAAATGTCTCGTCATAGTCTATACCATAATGTTGACGATATCCCTTGGCAACCAGACGGGCTTTATAGGTTTTCACCTTTCCGTCTGCGCCCCTCTTCCTCTTGAAGACCCACTTACATCCTATGGGTTTTACTCCTTCGGGTGGGTCAACCAATGTCCACACATCGTTGACCTTCATGGACTCCATTTCGGATTTCATGGCTTCTAGCCATTTCTCAGAGTCGGGTCTCTGCATTGCATCAATGTAGGTGATCGGATCCTCATCGTTTTCATCAAGTTCAATAGGATCATCGTCCCGGACCAAGAAACCATAGTATCTGTCCGGTTGACGTGGTACTCTACCAGATTGCCTTAAGGGTGCTTGAACAATGTGCTCCAGATCTGATCTAATCAAATCCGGTTCAGGTTCAGCAACTTGTGTCGATTTTTGTACCCATCGAACTTCATCAAGTTCGACCTTAGAGGTAACAGTCCCTTCACCAAGGAACTCCTTTTCCAAAAAGATTGCCTTAAGGCTGACAAATACTTTTTGCTCATCAGCTAGGTAGAAGTAATACCCTTTGGTCTTTTTTGGGTACCCTATAAAATTACACTTGTCAGACCTAGGTCCAAGCTTGTCCGTAATTAAACGTTTAACATAAGCCGGACACCCCCAAATCCTAAGGTGCGACAGTACTGGCTTACATCCTATCCATATCTCATATGGCATTTTAGTTACAGACTTACTCGGAACTCTATTTAGAAGGTAACAAGCTGATTCGAGCACATATCCCCAGAGGAAGATCGGCAGACCAGCAAACCCCATCATGGATCGAACCATGTACAACAAAGTCTAATTCCTCCTTTCAGATACACCATTATGTTGTGGTGTTCCAGGAGGAGTCTACTGAGAGAGAATCCCATTCTCTCCAAGATATGTCAAAAAATCATTGGAAAGGTATTCACCTCCTCGATCAGATCGAAGAGTTTTAATACACTTTTCAATTTGTTTTTCTACCTCATTTCGGAATAGTTTGAACATTTCAAACAACTCCGATTTATGCTTCATTAAATAGACATACCCATACCTCGATAGGTCGTCTGTGAAGGTTATGAAGTAGAAATATCCACCTCTTGCACTTGAGCTCATGGGTCCACATACATCAAAATGTACCAGACCCAAGAGTTCGCTGGCTCGCTCACCTTTTCCAGTAAAAGGTGATTTGGTCATTTTATCAAGAAGACAGGACTCACAGGTTGGAAGTGATTCACAATCACCTACTTTAAGAATTTCTTCTTGAGCCAACCTATTTATCCTGTTCTTATTGATATGACCTAGCCTATAATGCCAAAGGTAGACTTCTGACACATTATCTATTCTAGGGCATTTATCGGAGGTTTGAACCACATTAACAGGTTGTGATAGAAAGTAAATTCCATTATTAAGTTGTCCAACAAACATTGTAACACCATTCAAAATGATATTGCAAACATTTTCTTTTATTAAAAATTGATAACCGTTCATGGCCAAAAGGTCTACAGAAATAATATTTAATAAAAAGCTTGGACAATAGTGACATTCACTCAGAATTATGTTTTGAGAATTGATTACAAGGTTCATGATTCCTAATGCTAGAACTGGAACTTTGCTTCCATCTCCAACGTTCAGGAACCTCTCATCTTCATCAAATCTCCTACTAACCTGCAGACCCTGCATCGAATTGCAAATATGATAAGGGCTTTCAATATCCAATACCCAAGTAGTAGTATCACAAATGGAAAAGTTGCAAGGTGCTATCATATAAGTACCTTGCTTCTTCTTCGGCCTGTTCGGGTCCAGGGAAGCAATGTATAGAGGACAGTTCCTCTTCAAGTGCCCCTACTTCTTGCAAAAGAAGCACTCCGCCTGGCTCTGGTCGGGCTTGTGCTTCTTGGTCTGACCCTGTGTAGACGTCCCAGCATGCAGCTGCACCTTCTTATTCTTCTTCTTCTTGTTCTTCTTCTTCCCTTTCTTAAAGGGGCGATGACCAGAAGAAGACTCTCCCACAACATTCATCGACTCCTTATGGAACTGGTGATCTTCTCAAAGTTCTGCAGCAACCCAAACAAACCGTGGTAGTTCACTACAGGCTTTGTCATCCGAAAATGAGTAAGGAAAGGGAGGAAGGACTTAGGCAATGAATTAAGGATCGCATCCTTACCGAGCTGCTCGTGCAGGGGAAAGTCCAGTTTAGTTAGGCGCTCAATCATTTCGATCATGTACAGTACATGATCAGTGACTGAGGCTCCATCCCTCATCTGAGCATTGAAAATGGCACAACTAGTTTTGTGCCTTTCAACATCGTCAGGCGTGCCAAAGGAGTCGTTCAACATTTGAAGCATCTCCTATGGCTGGGCATTCTCGAATTACAACTGAACTCATCATTCATTACCGCCAGCATAATATACCAAACGGTGGTGCAATCGTTGAGCCACTTCTGATAACTATCTCGGACCATCCCTCTAACATTCGGGGCTGGCTCCTCAAGTGTCGGATCCGTTACTACATAAAGGATCCGCTCATGCTCAAGGATGATTTTTAATTTTTGATACCAGCTATCGAAATTAGGTCCCATGAGCTTGTCATTATCTAATAATGACTGGAGGGACAGGGTAGTGGTCATAGCTGCATAAAGAAAAATCAGACCTCTATTAGTACATAAATTATAAATACTAAAGACTTGAACTTTAGTCTAAAATTTCTCCCAGTATTTTTACGAACTGGTAGCCTCAACCTCCAATTCGAAGAATTACTTTAATTCCTTAGTGGGTACTAGAATCCACACAGACTACACACAAGCCCAACTTTGGTTGGTCAACCCATGTGCATCTATGGGTAGGTTCATAACCAGTTGTTTCTCTAAACAACTTCTAGTAATTGATTTTGCCCCAGAACCTAATCAGTAGCTTTGGCCTCCACTGAAAAGATCTGGTTAGGTCCAACCATTAACATGATTTGATTTGGTGAATCGGACCAATAAATGATCAGGCCCGACTTTGGCCGGCCAACCTGACCACCATCAGAAAGACTCAAACCAAATTATCATATTATGAATGATAATTCAATTAGTCAATAAGCACCAGGCCTTTGGGCCTCCAATGATTATTAAACTAATGGACTCATTATCACTCACTTAATGGGAGGCTATGACTTAGTTATCAATATAACTTAATCATTTTTAGGGACCTAATAATTTTTGAGAATTTTATTAAAGGATAGATGAGAAGAAAATATCCAGCCAATTTCAATCCTCCCACTGACTTCACCAAGTCAGATTAAAAAAGATTTAATTAAAGCTGGCATTAGGAGCACCTAAATTAGTCAAACTAATTTACCTAATGATATGGGTGAGCCCTAATCACCAAGTGATCTAATCAAAATCTAATTCACCAGGTTGGCCAGGTATGTGAGATCAGTGGTGGGGATAAGCCATTAACTCATTAGAGATCGAATCACTGCGAGTAGCTCCCACTTAAAAACCACTGGTCAAAATGCCAAACTTACCTTAGACACCAACCGGTTCATTAGTTTTAATTTGATCAACTTATTAAATAGGGTTCCACCGCATAGCCATGAATTAAGTCCATCTTGGTCTAGTTAAAGACATGGACCCATTCAACTACAACTATTGGAGTTGAGTTTAGAGTATCCTTGACCGAATCTAATTCAACTTTTGATTAGATTTGACCAATTACTCTAATTTAATCCATTTCTTTAAGCTAACCTTAGGTCTAACCCAATTATGGACCTAATCCATCTAACCCATTGACCCACAAGTTTATGCAATTATCTTAGGTCTTAATTCATAATTCTAGACCTACTAAACAATACTTAATTCTTTTAATTAAGTATTTGGCTGATGGGTCAGGATTTGGCATTTTGAAAATAATTTTCAAATTTGAAAGGTTTTATTTTCTGTTCACCAAATATGTTGACTCATTTCACAAATAGATCAGCACATTTCATAAATAGCAATCCTATTGCTAATTACATAATAGAAAATAACTCAATCAAAATAAATCATAAATATTCTTTAGATCTAATCTAACATATTCATGATAAATTTTACAATTAAACTTTTACAATTAATTTCTTTCGCTGCTTCATCTGCATGGGATATAATTGCAGCGGCATCCCTACCGTCATAGGAAACCCCATCGAATGGAAGGAGAGGGCCTTTAAACCCTGTTTTTCTCCTATGACCGGATGGCCATGGCAACCAACCCAATTCGATTACTTGCTACTTGGATCAAGTATATCTAAATATACCAATTTCAAAATTTAAATTTTAAATTTCAAATTTTAAATTTTAAATTTCAAACAAATTTCAAATTTTTGAATTTTAAATTTTGAATTTTAAATTTTGAATTTCAAATTTGAAATTTCAACCAAATTTTAAATTTAATTTTTGAATTTCAAATTTTTGAATTTTAAATTTCAAATTTTAAAATTCAAATTTCAAATTTTGAATTTTAAATTTTTGAATTTTGAATTTCGAACAACTTTTAAAATTCAAATTTTAAATTTTGAATTTCTAATTTTAAATTTAAACTTTTAGATTACAACTTAATCTATGCATGTAAATATATATATCATATCTAAGAACCCGCTTGATACCATTTTTGGGGAAAATTCAATACAGGGTAAAATGGTAATTTTAAAACTTTTTCAAAATTATGATTTTTTAGCAGAAAAATATTAATTAATCGAACTAATTAACATAAATTTATCTTATACTAGATCTAAATATGATATATAGCATGCATTCATTTAAATTTGAAATTCAAATTCGAACAGTAAACACTTTACTGTAATGTGTTCAGAACACAATACCTTTGTGCGGGTAGTAGATCGCCGCAATCTGATCACCGTCGAGAGAGTTTGATCATCATGATGCAGCCATACAATATGTCTGGCCTCTGCAGATCATCCACAAGAAGCTCCCGATCTGATCGACTCCTCACGAGTGCTAGCTCGTTGTAGAGCCTTTTTGACGGTGAATGCTGATCGAACTCCTTCGATCGATGTCTGTCGATTCTTTGGATACTTTGGATCATCAACAGACATGCTTGAGAAGATGTTGAAGATCTCCCTGAGATTTTTGGGCTCACGACACTCGTAGCTCACTTTCTCATTTCCCGAACCCTAGGTTAAAACTCTAGGGAATTCACCAGAAACCTTGCACCCACTTTTCTTTCTTTTCTTTCTTTTTCTCTTAGAAGGATATGGACTTCCTTCTCACGCACAAGACTTCTCACGTCCCAAAATTTTTCTCCACAAATCTTCTTCTTGCATGCCCCACTCTTCTCCTCGTTTTATAACAACATCAAACGTCTTATCCAAATGAAAGGATAAAGATGAGTAATTGCACATTTGAATTCAAATCAAATTTTAAATTCAAATGGACACCAACTCATCTCTTATCCACTAAAGGCATGAGGAAAAAATTCATGAGAAGTTCCATCTCATGAATTCAAATGGGTGCAATGAAAGTGAGGTGGCGCATGGAGATTGGGTCAAGGTGGTTTAATTATTTAAACCAACCTAATTGAACCAAATTAGACTAATTTAAACCCAACTTAATTAGGCTTAATTAGGCTCAATAAAATTCTAATCAAATCAGGAATTGACTAAGCCCAACCCCTGATCAAATCAGGGATCAAACCATCTCGATGATTAGGACAACTCTTAACCTAATCGGGTCAAACCCAACTGAATCCAATTCAATTGGACTTGATCCAAAAATAATTACTCAATCAAATTGAGTTAATTTGTGATCAAATCACTAATTAAACCTCTCATAAATACTGAGTCTAAATCCGATGGGAAATCAGGCATTAGAATTCATCGATATGTAAACCTGATCGAAAAATCCCAACCAGTGGGACTCTTGACCCCGGTACCCATAATGTGTGGAACTCATGATTAGAGAATCTTGATTCTCGATCACTGAGTCCCAAACATATAGGATTCTACATCAGCCATCAGATCAGATAGGAACCTCTAATGTGTGTGACCCCGCAGGTTCGAACCTAAAACAGTAGCACAGGAATCAATTCCTGTACTAATCGAAGTGACCATCTAGTAATGGTACCCGACGTTCAGATAGGTCGAAGAGTCACAATCGCAACACTCAGAACCTACATGAATATGGTTACTGTATAATTCATCCTTTTGACCCCTGTGTTTAGGATGACTCAGGGTTAAACTGTCAACCCTGATCAGATCATCCGAATCGTGCTCAACTCAAACAGTCCTGTGACTCCTCACAATGACTACCCTGGCCAAGGTTTTGCTAAATTGAAACACGACTGTACACAGCTCCTAAACTAGAGTGGTCAATCCCATCTTGACACATGCACCGACAAGTCAAGTACTTGACTACACCCAGCAGCCTTCTGACATTGAATTAAAAATTTAGGTAGTCCAGTGCCTAAGTGCAGTGAGTTGCTTGCAAGTCACCGTGGCAGTCTCAGGTTAGAGGATATTTATACCCATATTCCATCGGAGCAAATCTTGACAACAGAAATAGCTCTGGAGTCGATCACTTTCAGTGCAGATGTACCCTTACATCTCACCTATATGCCATACCAGTGTCTCCACACTCATTGGTTAAGAGGACAACCAACCTATATGGCATACAACGACCTATGCTTGATAAACGTTGTCGTCCTTGGTAACAACGTATCATTTGATCGCGAACAGATTTAGGGACTAAACGATAAATCCTCCTTTGTCAAGTCTAAATAGTCCTAAGGACTTCACCACAACATAGGAGTTCATTAGAAAATAAATATTTTGTGATGAAAAATGTCAAAATAATTTTTATTAATTCATAATTTATGTACAAATATAAAAATGAGCACAACCATCAACAGACTGACGATTGGCTTTGGGACACTATTCCCAACACAAATACCCTCTCTATCAAGCATACACAGGATGTACCAGTTTTACTGGAAACATTGATCCCCACTCAATGTTCCATCGACTAGGAATATTTAAAATTAGGGTTTTAAGTTTTAGGTCTCACCGATATGATCACATCATAACCCTAAAATCATAGCCCTAATTTATGGAGTTCATCATAATAAAAAAAAAAGACAGCATATGATGAACTAAATGCCTTTATTTATTTAAAACATCAGTACATGAGTTGTCGGGAGACAAAAGAATATCCATCAAATTACATATTTTGATTGATTTATAGGGCATATTCCTTTCAATCTCCCACTTGCACTAAAGTTAATCTTCCTTATATTTCAACCCCATACAATCGAGGTGGCGATCGAACTGTTGCTGTGGTAAAGCTTTAGTGAATAGATTCGCTATGTTGTTTTTTGTGTCTACTCGTTCAATAATAACATCTTGTCTTTCAATTATTTCATGAATGAGATGGAAGCATCTCAAAATATGCTTGAATTTATGGTGAGACCTTGGTTCCTTTGCTTGAGCAACTGCTCCAGTATTATTACAATAAAGTGGTACTAGATTCTCAATCTCAGGAACAACACCCAATTCAGTGATGAACTTCTTCATCCAGACAGCTTCCTTGGCAGTTTCACTTGCAGCTATGTATTCTGCCTCTGTGGTTGAGTCAGCTACAGTCTGCTGCTTAGAACTCTTCCAACTCACTGCTCCACCATTCAAAGTAAAGACATACCCTGAAATGGATTTGCTATCATCTGGGTCTGATTGAAAACTAGAATCAGAGTATCCTTTTAGTTTAAGATCAGATCCACCATATATAAGAAAAATATCCTTAGTCCTTCTTAAGTACTTTAGAATATTTTTCACAGCCTTCCAATGATCCTCTCCTGGATCAGCCTGAAATCTACTGGCTATGCCTAAGGCATAAGCTACATCAGGCCTGGTACATAACATAGCATACATTATTGGTCCTACAGCCGAAGCATAAGGAATAGAACTCATTCTATTTCTCTCTTCAGATGTCTTAGGAGACATCTTCTTAGAGAGATGTATGCCTTGACTCATGGGTAAGTAACCTCTTTTACTCCCATCCATACTGAACCTTTTCAGTATTAAGTCAATGTACTTAGACTGAGATAAGCCTAGCATCCTTTTAGATCTATCTCTATAGATCTTAATTCCAAGTATATAGGATGCTTCTCCCAAGTCCTTTATGGAAAACATATTAGATAGCCATAACTTGACTGATTGTAACATTGGGATATCATTCCTAATAAGGAGTATGTCATCCATATACAGAACTAAGAAAACTATAGCACTCCCACTAGTCTTCTTGTATACACACGGTTCATCCACATTCTTGATGAAGTCAAACTCTTTGACTGTTACATCAAAGCGGATGTTCCTACTCCTTGAGGCTTGCTTTAATCCATAAATAGATTTCTTAAGCCTGCATACCTGATTTGATCTATCATTTGAGACAAAATCCTCTGGCTGTGACATGTAGACCTCCTCTTCTAGAAAACCATTCAAGAAGGCGGTCTTCACATCCATTTGCCATATTTCATAATCATAGTATGCTGCTATTGCAAGCATAATCTAAATAGATTTGAGCATGGCAACCGGTGAAAAAGTTTCATCATAATCAATACCCAATTTTTGCCTGAAACCTTTAGCTACCAATCTAGCTTTATAGGTTTCTATTTGACCATCTGCTCCAATCTTTTTCTTATAGACCCATTTTCACCCAATAGGGTTTACCCCTTCTGGTGCATCAACCAAAGTCCATACTTTGTTGGTGTACATGGAGTCCATCTCGGATTTCATGGCATCCTGCCATTTGTTTGAGTCCTTACTCATGACAGCTTCCGTATAGGTCAAAGGTTTGTCATTCTCAATGACTTGGGCTTCATTATTCTCAATAATGAACCCATACCTTATAGGTACATATCGTACCCTATCTGACCTACGGATAGGATTTATGTGTTCTGGTTCTTTCTTATTTATGTGAATATTTGGTTGAGAAATATCTATTTATTTTTTTTGAACTTCATTAATTTCAATATTTCTCCCACTGCCTCTTTATAGGATAAATTCTTTCTCCATGAAAGTGGCATGCCTACTTACAAATACCTTTTGTTCAGTAGGGTGGTAGAATAGATATCCTATACTATCCTTAGGATATCCTACAAATAAATATTTATCTGCTCAAGCATCTAGCTTATGTCCAAAATTTCTTTTGACATATGCTGAACATCCCCATATCTTAAAATATTTAAGATTGGGTTTCTTACCTCTCCATATCTCATATGGAGTGCTAGATACAGATTTAGAAGGTACTCTATTCAAGATAATTATTGCAGTCTCTAAAGCATGACCCCAGAAGAAAATAGGCAACTCAGTGAAGCACATCATAGATCGCACCATATCTAATAAGGTACGATTCCTCTTTTCGTTACACCATTTAATTGTGGTGTATAAGGAGGTGTCCATTCAAAGATAATTTTCTTTACCTTAAGATGGTCTAAAAATTTATTGGATAAGTATTCTCCTCCTCGATCAGATTGAAGGATTTTTATACTTTTTTTAGTTTATTTTTCGATCATACTTTGATACTCTTTGAATTTATCAAAGGTTTTGGATTTATGTTTCATAAGATACACATATCCAAATCTAGATAAATCATCTGTAAATGTAATAAAATAAGAGTATCCACCTCTGGCCTGGGTTGTCATAAGGCCACATACATCTGTATGTACAAGTCCTAACAACTCGTTTGTCCTATCTCCATATCCACTAAATGAAGTCTTGGTCATTTTACCCATGAGACATGATTCACAAGTTCCTAATGATCCACAATCATAAGGATCAAAGAACTTTTCTTTGTACAACTTGTTAATCCTGGTCTCACTAATATGACCAAGTCAACAATGCCAAAGTAAGGTATTATTTACATTATCTCTTTTACTTTTACTATTTTCATCAACATAAAAAATATTATCATTCAAGTATAGAGTCAACAAACCATTGTAAAAAATGCCATGGCAAATTATTTTATTAGAAAAATTAATCGAGCAACCATTGCTCGTTACAAATATTTGATATCCTTGTTTTATCAACAAGGGTACAGATACAATATTTCTAATGATCTTAGGCATGTAATAACAATTTGTTCGCTCTAAGATCTTCCCCAAAGGAAACTTCAAGATATTTGTCCCTATAGCTTCTTCTTAGATAGACTCTCCTACAGCACCATAGAGCTCGAAGTCTCCCTTCCTCAAACTTCTAATTTTCTGCAGCCCCTGCAATAATTTGCAGATATGAAAACCACAGGCAGTATCCAATACCCAAGAGTTTGAAATGGAAGAATTCAATGATAATATTGTATGTATGTCATACATACCTTTTGGTGCATTATTTGCACTAGTCTTCACTATTGCAAGGTAAACCTTGCAATTCCTTTTCTAATGACCTGCCTTGCCGTAGTGAAAGCAGGTCAACTGTCCGGAGATCTTCTTTCCTTTTTTCCTCTTATTTATACCACCTTTAGGGTTTAGCCTCCTTTTAGAACCCTTTTTGCCTGCCTTCTTCTTAGAGATCCCATCCACAAGAAGAATAGGAGCCTTATCCTTCTTGATATGGCTCTCTGCTGTCTTGAGCATATTTAACAGCTCAGGCAAGGAAGAATTCAGTTTGTTCATGTGATAGTTCATGACAAACTGAGAAAATGATTCTAGGAGTGATTGCAGGATTAGATCCTGACTCAACTCCCCATCTATAACAAAACCTTATTGATCTAATCGAGTGATTAGGTCAATAACCATCAAAACATGATTTTGTATGGATGACCCCTCTGCCATTCTGGTATGGAATAACTACTTAGATATCTCATATCTAGCAGTCCTACTCTGTTCCCCATAAAGCTCTTTTAAATTGAGCAATATGGAATGAGTGTCCATACTATCATGCTGCCTCTGCAACTCATTTGTCATAGAGGTAAGTATGATACACTTGATAGTTAAAGAATCATTTTGCCACATCCTATATGTGGCTTTTTCTTCCTTTGTGGCATCCTCCCCAACTGGCTCAATATTAGGGGTATCGAGGATGTAAGAAAGCTTCTTTTGACTAAGTACTATTTTAAGATTTCTCAACCAGTCCACGTAGTTGGTACCAGTCAATTTATTTGTATCCAAAATGGAGCGAAGTGAAAGTGAAGAAGCCATTAATCTACATAATAAAGAACATTACATAAGCAAACAACTCAAGATGATATGCACAATTAAATTAGAACTTTAATTTTATTGTGTCTCCCACTATTTTATCAGACATCATAACCCTCTAGTATGATGTTCGAGAAAACCCTGATTGTTTTGCTTAGTGGGATTGAGACCCTAATTCTTTATAAAAGATCTTGTGGTTGCACAACAAATCTTTTATAAGTTTAAAGGTAGGAAACTCTTTCCAATTGCATCTCATGCAATTCTCAATAAAAACTCTGGCCTCTAAAACATTAATAGCCTTGTGTTTACACAACAAACCATAATGTTTTAGTTAAGTAGGACCCTTCATTTTAATACAGTCAAAATAGAATATAAATACTCTTGTGGTTACACAACAAAGCATTATACTCAAAAATGCTGTAAGCATCTCGATGCGCCAGAACAATATTATGTCAGTTTCCATAATTGGTCTTGTGGTTACACAACGAACCTAATATGGTTTGTGACATAATAATGTCCTAGCATGAAGGAAGGCCATAATATAGTAAATATAACATCAAGCATCCCAGCCAAGAATTAAATTAATCTAATCAGTCAGGTAAGTGGGAGAGAGGTGGGGGTCCCCCCGTTGCTTTCCTTAGACACCAATAAATTGGCCAGGTCAGACAACGGAACCAATTAGAAACCACATTCTCTTTACCAATCATGAACCACTTTCCTAGACACTGATTGATCAATTAGACATCTGGACTGGTTTTGCTATTGGTTAATTACACTACAACTTAATATCATTTTACAGAGGGCTTTTCAGGTCTCAATGCACATTTAATTTCTATATCATACTAAATACATGAATAAAAGAAATTAGCATCATAGTGAACACAATTCAATATGACAAAGCAACATTCTATAATTATATACATCATAATTTAATTATGAAATAATGAATATGATCTCATCATATTAATATCATATAAAAATTATAAATTATGATCATATCATATTTATAATATTGCCATTAAATCATTAACATATCATCATATGATTTAATTCTAACAAGGTGGCTCTGATACCACTGTAGGGTTTGGTGTCAAGGCGAAAGCACGGATTTCAAAGTAATTATTATGAAATTATAAAATCAAAACCTAACTCCAAGATCATCTTATCAGAATTTAAACCATATAATATGCATTAATATCATAATATAAGGTATAGAAACATATCTCTTATCGCTAGACCCTAATTTATGCTCGGTCACTGGTAGCAGTCCGTCAGGGTTTCCATCAGGTGCCCACGTGTTCACCCTCTAATGTTGATCCACATGGGGACTCAATCAACCCACTAGCACCTATTTACATATTCTCTACAATTAAATTCTAATTTATCAGAATTTAAATGCAATTTGGGCAGAATCTCTTTTCTTGGCTTTGCTGTCACACTGTTGGACCTTTTCTTGCCTTCCTTTCTTGCTTCTTGTCACCTTAATTTTTATTCCAATTCTCTAAACCTTTTGGAAGACTTGTTGTCCTTTATCAGGACCTTGTCTAGGCTAGAAAAGAAGAATAAAGAGAATTGGACAAGATGAGCCTATTGTAAGAAAGAAGGAAGAGTTTGGAATGAGCGATGACTCCTTGGCGTGCACCCCTATTTATATTGCACATAGGGGTGCAAATCAAGCATCTCACACCCACTCACACCTCATCTCATACCTCCTCTTAATTTCTCATACCCCATTTGATGAGAAAAAGCCATGTGGACATCAAAGTTGGGTTGAAGAGGCGCCTTATTGCAGAAGGACTCTTCGATCTTAACTTACGGTGTTCACATGAGAAGTCGCAATGCTTCTCTTATTGGCGCCATCAACCCATGCCTTTGGATATGGAAGGAAGCCCATCCAATGGCCAAGATAGAGGGTGCCAACTTCAGGAAGGGCGCAAGAGATAAGGGGCGTGGAACAATTCAAAACAACCTTGAGATTTGACTTGGTCCAAGGGGTGCTTCCAAAGGGTGGCGCATGGCTTCATCCTTATCTCTTCTCCTAACTATTCTACAAGGAGTTTAATACTCAGAAGGACTCTTAGGAACCTCCTAAGATTTTTGAAAACCTTTCATATAATAAAAGCCATGAAGAAAAATAGATAAGACCAAGTTAAGGGGGTGCCAACTCCATCCATGCGCCATGTGGCACATGCGCATGGATACATCCTTATCTCTTCTCCTAATTTTTTTTATGAAGAGTTTAATACTCAGAAGGACTCTTAGGCACCTCTTAAGATTTCTGAAAATCTTTCATAGAATAAAAGCCATGGAGAAAATAGATAAGACCAAGTTAAGGGGCGCCAACTCCCTCCATGCGCCATGTGGCACATGCGCATGGATTTAAATCCACATGCCAAGAGAGAGACTCTTAGGCTTGTGGTTCCTCGGTTTTTGACATCCAACAGTAAGCCCAATCAGAATACTTCAAACCTATTTCAAGACCAAATTCAATTTGACTCAAATTGGTTCTAAATTAGCCCAAATCGGAACCTGATTTGAATCCAATTCGAATCTAGATGCTAGGGTTTGCAACATGTGCTAGCATGTTCAACTTGCAAATATGGTTTAATCAAATTAAATCCATGATCAATTCTCTTTGTGTGTGACCCATTGGGTTCCACATCTAGCCAGTAGTGAGTCCGGGTGCAATTTGACTTAATTTGGTTAGAACACAACCGAGCCGATTTAGGTCAAATCAAGCTGACCCGTTTCGATCAATCAGAACAGCTTCTAATTAATGATCGAATTAAACTCTTTAATTTGATCAAACTCACAAGACATGATTGATATCTAACAATGTATCATGTCTACCTGAAAGATATAAAATTTTGATAGAAATATCAAAAATACCCTTCAGTGGAAAATTACAGTGCAACTTGATCTTACGATCATCCTGCATCCCGAATATAAGTTTGGGTATGGAAAAATGTCAAACCCAATTTTATATTTATATTTCTCTTGATCAGAGAATAATGATTTGATTTATGAAATATTATAAACTATTTTTAATTTTTCATAATGCTCTAATCAAAGTCTTCCTGAATCATTATTCGATCGAAGTAGATAGGATGCGATCTCCTCTTACTAGGAGTGATTGTTTCCATATTGACCTACTCACAACCTTCATAAGCAATCCATCATATCCAGAACACCCCGTACATGATTAAATCATGAATGAGTATGATCAAAATATGGATTCATGCTTATAAGGTTCTATGGCAGTCTCAGGTCAAAAGATTTACATGCACAATTCTCACTATGAGAAACATCTGTTGACATGTAGATAAGACTCCATCAGATGTTCTTTAATTGGATCAATTCAATGAACTCATTCTCTAATGAGCACTTACATCTTTATATTAATGTCATACATAAGTAATTGTGAGATTAATTACCCTCTCCATCGAGCATACACAGGATGTACCAGTCTTACTGAAAATATTGATCCCCTACTCAATGTTCCATCGACTAGGAATATTTAAAATTAGAGTTTTAAGGTTTTAGATCTCACTGGTATGATCACATCATAACTCTAAAACCATAGCCCTAATTTATGGGGTTCATCATAATCAAAAATAAGACACAGTATATGATGAACTAAATGCCTTTATTTATTTAAAACATCAGTACATGAGTTGTCGGGAGACAAAAGAATATCCATCAAATTACACATTATGATTGGCTTATAGGGCATATTCCTTTCACTAACCATATTGATCCAGGCTTGAGAATGATGTTGCGAGCCGCACATGTGTCCGGCCTCTAAGAGTCATCCACACGAGCCCATGAATCTCGATCAGAAGTCCTGCTCCAGAAAATCAGCACAGTATGCTAGTACTGCGCTGATCCTTCTTCGATGGTTGATCAGGTGCCTCTTTTTTCTTGATTTAAACTCTTCCAAAGATGAGAAGTAGGAGGAAGAGTTTCAAATCTGAGATGCTCTCAAAAAATCAGGATGGAGGAAGGAAAGAGATGAACACAACAATCCTACATGAAGACCCTCTTCTTCTTCTCTTTGCTCTCTCTAGACACCCTATTTTGTATCTATTATATCTCCATGCCCTAACTTTTTTTCTCTCTATTTTTAGATACCCCAAAGGACTCTCTTTGATATATTTTTCATAAAATTTCATCAAAAAATTCATTTTATATAGAGAGATATGATAAAATCCTTATCTAAGTCAAATACCTAGTCAAGGTTTATCCAAACATGGCAAGATAAGAGGCACCCAACTCTTGGGTGCCCCCTCCTTCTTTTTATGCATGAACCAACAAAAAAGAGAACTTATCAAGTACCATAAAGGTCACAAAAATTTCAAGAAAAATCTGGATAAAATTGATGCAAAAAGGAAAGAGTTTTGGATTTCTAAAACTTTATCTCATAGAATTTGAAATCCAAACTTATTCCTACTTTGATTTGATCCACAACCATCTTCCACGTAAGAAAGATAAGAGGAAACCTTTTGGGCATGGTGAAGACCTGGGAGAGGATTTTTGTCACACAAAATAAGAGAGAATTGGTGTGGAATAAGAGAGAGGGCGTGGGGGGCTTATGTGGCGCAAGGTAGAATCCTAGTCTTACTAGCATTCTATCTTATGACTTATTTTAATTTGGTTTCTCAAACCAAATCAAACCAAAATTAGATCAATCTAATTAAAATAGATCTTAACCCAATTAAGAATCTAATTTAATCAGACTAAATTAGATTTAAATCTATTTTAATTTTTTAATCAAATTAAAAATTAGGTTGACCCAAGTCCTAATTGAACTAGGACTAGTTTTTCCTTGCACTTGGCTTATCCAATAAACCAATTGGACTTGATCCAATTAAGCCCAAACTAAATCTAATTAAATAATATTTAATTAAACTTTATCTCAGCCCATTGGCTTAATCAAATTAAGTTAATTAGCAATCAAATTGTTAATCGATCTTCCCGCAACACTTGCACTAGGTTAAATGTCAATCGTATTGATCATTTAACCCTAGAATGATTCTTAATTGTTGATCAACCATCTGATCAGATCATGAATTTTAATATGTGTGACCTCATAGGTCCGAACCTAAGTCGATAATAGAGGAATAATTTTTTGTACCAATCGAAGTGACCATCTAGCAATGGTACCCGACGGCTGGATTGGTCGAATGTGTAGAACAACATCCTTAGAAGCCACGGATATAGTTTCCATATAATTCATCCCCTTGACCAAAATGATCATAAGATACCTCAGAGTTCAACTATCACTCTGATCAGGTTGTCCACATTGTATTTTAAAATATCAAATCCATCTGATAGATTATCCTGACCAAGGTTTTGCTAAATTGAAATACAACGACTCATTCTTCTCCAACTCTTAGAGTGATAAATCCAATCTTGATCACACTCTGACTTAGCAAGTACTTGACTGTGTCCAAAAGCCTTCCGTCACTGAATTAGAAATTTAGTTAGTCTAGTACCAAAGCACAGTGAGTTGCTTGCAGGTCACTGAGGCGATCTCAGGTCTAAGGGACACTTATATCTATATTCCATCAGAGATATTCTCGATAGCAGAATGCTCTGGAGTTAGTCACGTTCAGTGAAGATGTACCTTAATCTCACCTGTATACCATACCAGTGTCTCCACACTCTTTGGTTAAGAGGACAACCAACCCATATGGCCTACAGTGACCTATGCTCGATAGAAGTTATTGTCCTTATTAACAGCCTATCATTTGTCGTGAACAATTTTAAGGACTAATCGATAAATTCTCTCTTTATCGAGCTTAAATAGTCCTAAAGACTTCATCATAACACAGATTTGTTAGAAGATAAAAACTTATGATGAAAATACCAAAAATATATTTTATTTATTAACAAATCAATTACAATACTTGATTGCTCAACCATCAACAGCTTGACGATTGGCTTTTGGAATATATTTTCCAACAACTCTCACTTGTCCTAAAGCCACTCGGCACAGTATCTAGTACCCATCTTCGACTTGTGATTGTCGAACTCCTTTATTGTCAGGGCTTTAGTGAAGGGGTTGGCCAGGTTTTTCTTTCTATCGATCTTCTGAAGGTCGACGTCACCTCAATCCACGATCTCCTGGACTAGATGAAAGCGATGCAAAATGTGCTTTATCCATTGGTGTGCTTTGAGTTCCTTCGCCTGAGCTATGGCACCAGTGCTGTCGTAATAGAGTAGGACCGGACCATCGAGGAAGGATGCTACTCCGAGCTCGGTGATGAATTTTCTCAGCCACACAACTTCATTCGCGGCATCCGATGCTACGATGTACTATGCCTCGCAAACAGAGTCTGTCACAGTATACTGCTTAGAACTCTTCTAGCAGATGGCTCCACCATTCAGAGTAAAGATATAACTCGACATGCTTCTGTTGTCATCATGGTCAGATTGAAAGCTGGAGTCTGTGAACCCCACAAGTTTCAGATCTGACTCATCATAAACCAACCATTGGTCCTTAGTATTTTTTAAATACTTAAGGATGGCTTTAACCACTTTTCAGTAGTTTTCTCCAGGATCAGATTGGTATCTACTCACTACTTTTAGTGAGTATGCCATATCTGGCCTTGTACATATCATGGCATACATGATAGATCCACGGCCGAAGCAATGGGACTCTACTCATACGCACTCTCTCTTCAGGAGTTGTCGGATAATCCTTCTTAGAGAGAGAAATTTCATGGCCTATCGGTAATAGCTCTTATTGGAATTCTCCATGCTGAACCTCTTTAGCACAGTGTCTATATATGTGGACTGGGATAACCCAAGCATCTTTTTAGATCTATCCCTATAGATCTTCATCCCTAGGATGTAGGATGCTTCACCCAAGTCCTTCATGGAGAACTGCGATGACAATCAAATTTTTATTCCCTGTAGTGCGGGGATGTCATTTTCGATTAAGAGAATGCCATCCACGTACAAAAAAAGGAATACCACAACTGGACCATTTGCCCATTTATATATGCAGGGCTCTTCTCCCTTCTTAACGAAGCCATAAGTTTTGATCACCTTATCAAAATGCATGTTCCAACTCTGAGAAGCTTGCTTCAATCCATAAATGGATCTCTGGAGCTTGCACACCTTGGACTCATCTGTGGATGCAAACCTCTCAGGTTGTATCATATACACCTCTTCGATCAGCTCTCCATTCAGGAAAGCTATCTTTACATCCATCTGTCAGATCTCATAATCTAGATGGACAGCTATTGCAAGTATTATCCGAATAATTTGAGCATTGCCATAAGAAAAAATATCTCGTCATAGTCAATACCATAAGTTAACGATACCCCTTGACAACCAGACGGCTTTATAGGTCTCCACCTTTTCGTCTGCACCCCTCTTCCTTTTGAAGACCCATTTACACCCAATGGGTTTAACCCCTTTAGGTGGGTCAACCAATGTCCATACATCGTTGACCTTCATGGACTCCATTTCGAATTTCATAGCTTCAAGCCATTTTTTGGAATCAGGTCTCTGCATTGCATCCATATAAGTGATCAGATCCTCATCATTCTCATCGAGTTTGATGGGATCACCATCCTGGATCAAGAAATCATAGTATCTGTCTGACTGACGTGGTACTCTATCGGATCGCCTTAATGGTGCAGGTACATTGGGCTCCAAATTTAATCTAATCAAATCTGACTCAGTTTCAGCTATTGGTGTCGATCATTCTATTTGTTGAACTTCATCAAGTTCAACCTTAGAGGTAACAGTTTCTTCATCAAGAAACTCCTTTTCTAAAAAGGTTGCCTTAAGGTGACGAACACCTTTTGTTCATCAGCATAGAAAAAATATTCTTTGGTCTCTTTGGGGTACCCTATGAATGTGCATTTGTCAGACCTAGGTCCGAGTTTATCTGTAGCTAACCATTTGACATAGATCGGGCACCCCCAGACCCTAAGGTGTGAAAGTACTGGCTTACGCCCTGTCCATATCTCATATGGAGTCTTAATTACAGACTTACTTGGAACCCTATTTAATAGGTAACAGGCCGATTCGAGTGCATAGCCCCAGAAAGATATCGGCAAGCTAGCAAAATCATTATGGATCGGACCATGTCTAACAAGTATAATTTCTCCTTTCAGACACACTATTATGTTGTAGTGTTCCTAGAGGAGTCTATTGGGAGAGAATTCTATTCTCTCCTAAGTATGTGAGAAACTCATCAGAAAAGTATTCTCCTACTCGGTCAGATCGAAGAGTTTTAATACTCTTTCCAGTTTATTTTTCTACTTCACTTCAGAATCGTTTGAACATTTCAAATGAATCCACTTATGTTTCATCAGATAGACATATCCATATTTGGATAGATCATCCGTAAAAATGATGAAGTAAAATATCCACCTCTAGCACTTGTGCTCATGGGTCCACATACATCAGTATGTACTAGGCCCAAGAGCTCAGTAGCTCTCTCACCTTTTTCAGTAAAAGTGACTTGATCATTTTACCAAGAAGATAGGACTCATAGGTTGGAAGTGATTCACAATCACTGACTTCGAAGATTCCCTCTTGAGTCAACCTGTTTATTCTGTTCTTGTTTATATGACCTAGCCTACAGTGCCATAAGTAAATATCTGACACACTATCTAATCTAGGGTGCTTGCCAGTAGAATAGACTCTTATCAGGCTTGATCTTTCTGGTTTGGCCCTGCACTGATGTCCCAATCTGAACTTGTACCTTCTTCACTTTCTTCTTCTTATTCTTTTTTCTTTTCTTAAAGGGTCGAGAACCAGAAGATGTACCTCCCACTAAGTTCACCGACTCCTTGTGGAGTGGTGATCCTTCTCAAAGTTTGAAGCAACCCCAGTAACCCATGGTAGTTTACTTCAAACTTTGACATTCTATAATGAGTGAGGAATGGGAGATAAAACTTAGGCAGCGAGTTCAATATTGCATCTTTCCCAAGCTGCTCATGCAAGGAAAAGTCGAGCTTGCTCAAATGCTCCATCAGCTCGATCATGTACAATACATGATCAGTGATAGAGGCACCATCCCGCATTTTGGTGTTGAAGATGGCACAACTAGTCTTGTGCCTTTCCACATCATCGGGTGTGCCAAAGGCATCCTCCAATACTTGAAGCATGTCCTTTGGCTGAGCCATCTCAAATTTGCGACTGAACTCATCGCTTATGGCAGCCAGCATGATGCAGCACATCATGGTTTGATCATTGAGCCACTCTGGTAAGTATCTCTGACTGTTCCATGTGCATTGGTAGCTGGCTCCTCAGGTGCAGAATCTGTTATCACATATAGGATCCGTTCATGCTCCAGAACTATCTTTAACTTTCAATACCAGCTACCGAAGTTGGGTCCCACCAACTTCTCATTGTCCAACAATGATCAGAGCGATAGAAAAGTGGCCATATCTGCATAAAGAAAAATCATAACCTAATTAGTAATTGATTCATTAAACCTAAATATTTGGACTTTAATCAAAAAGTTTCTCCCACTATTTTATTCAAATTGGTAGCCTCTACATCCAATTCGAGGAATTACCCTAATTCCTTAGTGGGTACTAGAATCCACTTAGACTGCACACAAGCCTAACTTTGGTTGGCTAACCCATGTACATCTAAGGGTAGGTTCATAACCAATTATTTCTCTAAATAATTTTTAGTAATTTTAATTTTGTCCCAGTCCCTAATTAGTAGGCTTTGGCCTCCACTGAAAAGGTCTGGTTAGGTCCAACCATTAACATGACCATACTTGATCCATCTAGCCAATGAATGATTAGGCCCAACTTTGGGTGGCTAATCTAGCCACCATTTAGATAGATGCAGTCAAAAATCATATAATGAATGATAATTCCATCAGCCGATAAGCACCAAGCCTTTAGGCCTCCAATGATTATCCAACTGATGGACCCATTATCATCCACTTAATGGGAGGCTATATGTTAGATGTGTGCCCTAGATGCCAGATCGACTGACACATTCTTGTACAGATCAAAGGGCAAATTTATAATTTTGACTATAAATGAATAAAAGGGTTATTCTTCTATCACATTGTGTACATTGTGTCTGTGATACATCCTTTGAGTTAGTAGGAATGTTAATTCATATTTTTAAGAGTTAAAAATTTAAGACATGAATTTACATAACTAACTCATAAATAGCTCCTGACCATAGGACCATCATGAGGATGGTGATCGATCCGAAAGGTTGGTGCACAATCGCTTCCTTAGGATAGATGTATCTTGAGTCTACAGTATGGAGACATCAGAGCGAGAGTACAGGTATTCATTGAGAATGAGAGTACTGAGCGTGACCACTTCGAGCAGTCATAAGGAAGTTTACCTTCTCGTCAATGACTAGCTTGATGCTGCAGTTGTGTGTCTAGCTCTTTGACCTGAGGTGCATCGACAGTTCACCTTGGGTGTATTATAGTTTTACTACACCATAACTCGGTCTCCTAGCCATTTAGAACCTTGAGGTGTATGTTGGCTGTAGCATATTCATTATAGGAACTAGGTGCACCAAGATGGGATCTATCAACCTCGGTAGATGAGAGGAGTAGTCGTATGGTGATCGAAAGATCGAGTCCTTAAGCCCATGGCCATGGTAGAGTGAAATAATGAAAAAAGTTTTTCATTAGGGTTTCACATCGAACTCGGATCGATCGATTGATTCATATGACTATGTTGGGTTTGACGAGTTCACCTTAACCCTAATTCAGTCGGGACTCATGATAGAGGAACTCAATCACACAGGTAGCTGCACCAAGAGGTTCATCTTTAGTTCTGATGGGTTACCACCATATACTGCTAGGTGTCACTGGTAGATTTTGGGAGCAATTAGAATGATATTGATTATCGATCATTCTAATTGTCTGAATCAGAAGAGTTCTAGTCCATCGAAAGGAGTTTCGATGATGTCAATGATGAGATCACGACATGTCTCATTACCATACAGAATTGAACCTAACTGGGTCATATAAACAAGGGTTAGGGTTTGGATGTCATCAGTTGGGCTAACTCAATTGATTTGGATTAGATCCAATTAGGTTTAAGGAAATCGTGCTAGCACTCGATTGAGCCAACTTTCTCCTCGTGTAATCTTTTCTGTCTCTACTGAGCCAAATATAATTTAACTCATTCAGATAACCTTAGGAAGATTTTTCTCAATCTAAATGAAGCTTGTCCAGCTCAAAAAAAAAGGCTTGTCTTAATTCATGAGATGAATTTAAGACAACACCTGCTAATTCCTAGCACCTACCAAATTCATTTTAAGACATCTGTCAAAAGTTGACATATAGGTCTTAAACTGAAGAGGGCTTATTGGAGGATTTTTGTAGAGTGTCCATAAGTCAAAACCCAATTGAATTGGGTACCATAATCAGATTATGGCTTGAGCCCAATTGGATTTAAGTGGGCGCCCCAAATGGATAAGAACCAAAGAGTCCTGATAAACATGGACTCTTTGGCACCATCTTGATTGAGCTTATCCATTGTTGGTGCCAACTTAGGAGAGAGGGTGAGGATTTTTATCTGATGTGATCAGATGACATCACTCTACCAATCAAAATTTTTTCAAAATTTATTGGAATTTTATGATTGGTTGAATGATGTGGCACTGCGCAGCATACAGGGTCTATATAAACCCTGCTGCTCCTAGGGTTTCATGGAAGAAATTATTTTATGCACAAAACCCAATAGCTGCTGCCCCCTCCCTCTTCTCTATATCCTCCCTGCTCTCCTTCCTCCCCTCTTCATGTCCAAAGAGTTAGACGTCCATCTGGCAGAGATCCAAGGCGTGGTGACGTCTGGAACAGAAGGCTTAGGACTTCTTCGACAGGCTGCTGCTCCAACTTCAGGAAGACTTTTGAAGATCTTTCTAATCAGATTTAGATCTGATTTTTGGAGCATAGACTCATGAGGAGAAGGTTTCTAGATTTTACCTGAGTGGATACCAGTAGAGACCAGGTACTTGTGTAGCTACATCAGAACCTCGGGCTGTGCAGAGATCATCTACAGGGTAATCAGATTACCCCTTGAGGTACTTCTTCTTTCATCATAGTTTTAGATTTAATTTTAGATTTTAAATATTAGATAATAAAATTAAATTTAAAGAATTAGATCTAAAATATGTAGGATAAATTTTTTTTAAAATTATTCCACCCCAGATTTGATGAATTCTGAAAGATCCTACGCGGAGAAACCGTTTCTTCTCCTTCAAGTGGTATCAGAGCCAGATTGTTGGCTCTATTTCAGATCTATTTTAGATCTAATTTTAATTTATATTTATCTGATATTAAAGATTTCAGATATCACATCAAATATGATAGGATCTAAAATTAAAATATTTAAAATTAAATCTAAGAAGATCTAACATGCATAAGATGCATGACTAGACTAGGATTAGTTGAATCCATGAATGGTCTTAAGTTTTATATTTTAATGAGATTAAAATATAAATTAAATCTAATTTATTTTTTATTTTTTTAATATTATAAGTATTATAATTAGATCAAAAAATAGAAAATAAAATTTTAATTTTTTTTCATAAAATTGATCTGATGCATGCCTAGACTAGTTCTAGAATTATTCTAGTAACTTGTCTAGAATAGATTTAATTTTGAATAGTTCAATTTAAATCTTATTTTTTAGATATTACATGAGATATATCAGATCTGAAAGTATGCTAATTAGATTAATTTTTGATACATGAGATGTATGCAAAGTATTTATTAGTTAGATCTTAAATTGTATATGTGATATGTTAATTTAGATCTAACTAATTTTGTAGTTAAATTTATATTTCTGATTAAGGTGTTCCTCATGGCCGTCCGGTCATAAGAATAAAGTAAGATTTTAAAACCCTCTCTTCCCATTCAATGGGGTGTTCATATGACATATATGGGTGCCGCGCGTTCATCCTTAATCAGAAATTAAAACTTACTTTTCTGCAAAACCCTAGATCCTGAAACTCTTGGATTTATTTTACATGCTTTGTTTATGAACCCAAACATAATTAATGAATTAAGCTTATAAATTCAATTAGGTCTAAAATTAAAAATTTCAGATCTAAGACATTTTCATAAAATTGGGTTCGGACTTGGGTAGCTCAATTAGGTCTAGCGGTTGATCAAATCGAATCAAGAGTTGGTTAGGTGGGATCATGAAAGCTAATAATTGACCAGCCTAATAGGATTAAGTCTGGGTCAAGGTCGAATCACATTTAGATGTGACTCGATCAAGTTAAGACCTAATTTGGCTCAGTGGTTAGAGCCTGGATTGTAGGCTAACCCAATTAGTTCTAGTTCGATAATTTGGTATCTAAGGTAAGTTGGGCAGATGCGATCGACTAATTTTTAATTGGGAGCTACTCGACTCGAATACATCGAGTTAATGGCATATCCCTCCCACCGATCTCACTTACCTGGCCATATATGTCAACTCAGTTCTGATTAGAGGTGGCTAACAATTCAAGCTAACCCATGCCACTAGGTTAGTCATAATTGTTATGACTATGTCAAGTCAAGTTTAATGAGACCTAAATCAAATCTCTCTAAGAAAATATTAAGTCTAGGTCTTCCACCATTGTGGATGTGTGGGCCCTTCCTGGGGTTCATTGTTCTCGGCTGGTTACAGTGGCTCAGTTGCACTGAAAAGATGCAACCATGTCCATTAGGCATTGGATGCTACGGATTAGAGGATGGGTTGGGCTCAATATTCTGGATATGGTGAGGGACCCAATCAGGAATCTAGTTCGTGCAAATGATGGGTTTGACTTAACTAAGGATTTGAGCAATATCCTAGACACGGTGAGCTTCATGAATTAGAGATCAAGTTTTGGGTGCACCATGATTAGAGAATCATTGGACAAGAGTTGTCCACTCATTGGTTGACCCATCACCAATAACTGTTAGGTGAGGTGATGAGCCAGTCGGTGAGACCGCACCACCCATTAGAAATCACTGATCACAGAGATTTTCACATCTTTACTAAGGGAGTGTAGGGATCTGAGAAAATAATGGGAGCCTAATTTATTTAAAAATAAAATATCTAAATAAATTGGTTAAGTCTGATTATAAAATTAACTAGAAACTTTTGACTCTCTACAGAAAATATGTCTGCCTCTAAACCCCTGACCAAAATACTAGATACCCATAGATTGACTGGACCCAATTTCAAGGACTGGTTAGGAAACTATAGAATTATTCTGAATTTTAAAAAATTGACTCATGTCTTGGACCAGGACCCACCTGTCATGCCAGCACGTCCGACTGCTGAACAGAGAGCGTCTCTGAAAAAGTGGGCGGATGATGATAACAAAGTAAGGTACTACATGTTGGGTGTAATGTCTGATGACTTGCAGCACCAACATAAGAATATTTTGACTATCTATCAAATGTTGGCTCACCTGCAAGAGTTGTTCGGTGAATAGAGTCGCGTGGCCAAGTATCAAGTCTGTCAAAGACTTTTTAAGGCCAAGATGCGTGATGGGCAGTCAGTCCAAGATCATTATTTGACAATGATCAAGGATCTTGAGGAGCTTGAGAAGCTCGATATCATCTTAGACAAAGATTTTTAGATTGATGTGATCCTTCAGTCTTTGTCCTATGCATATGGTCAGTTCATCATGAACTTCCATATGCATAAGATGTAGTGTACCTTGGCTGAGTTAATGAACTTGCTGGTTACGGCTGAGCTTTCTATGAAGGGTTCAAAAGGCTCAGTTCTTACTGTGGAGCGACTTCTTTCAAGAGAAAGTCTTTTGAAAAGAAAAAGAAGTCTGCGAACAAGCAGAAGGTGGATGGGAAAAGGAGAAGCGGAACTATCCTCAGTACCTGGTCATCCTAAAGAATAAGAAGGATGGTCCTTCTGGAGGTATGCTCATTTTAGAATCTAATTTTATGATTTCTTCTGCATCTAGTTGGGTGCTTGACTCTGGTTCTAGTGCTTATTTGTGTACTTTTATGTCGGGTCTTGAGAAGAGCAGGAGGCTGAGGGATGGGGAGATGATCCTATGCATTAGGAACGGAGCAAGAGTTGCTGCTGTGGCCGTGGGAACCTACCCTCTGCGATTACCATTAGGATTAGATTTATTTCTTAGAGATTGTTATTATGTGCCTGTAGCAAGCAGGAATTTGATTTTAATTTCATGTTTAGCACAAGAAGGCTATGTAATTAGCTTTCATAAGGACCATTGTAATATTTTTTTATGAAAATAATAAAGTTGCAGATGGTTTTTTTATTAACGATCTCTATCAGCTACATTTTGATGTATCTATATTTAATATTGAGCAAAATGTGAATGCCATAGGAATTAAAAGGCCTAGAGATAGTCTAAATGATAAGTATTTGTGGCACCTAAGGCAGGTCATATAGTGGAAGATAGGGTTAACAAATTAGAAAAATTCGGGCTATTGAGTCCATTGACTTTCGAGTCATATCCAGTTTGTGAATCATGTCTTCAAGGTAAAATGACCAAGCTTCCTTTTGTGGGACATGGAGAAAGGGCCACAGACCTACTTGCCCTGGTACATACAAATGTGTGCGGCCCATTTGATGTGCCGGCTAGAGGCAACTATATCTACTTCATAATCTTTATCGATGATATGTCTAGGTATGGGTATGTGTTTCTTATGAAACACAAGTTTGAAGCCTTTGAAAGGTTCAAAGAATTCAGACATGAGGTAGAAAAACAAACAGGAAAGCCCATTAAGGTTCTTTGATCAGATCGAGGAGATGAATACCTTAGTCGGGAGTTCCTAGACTATCTTAAGGACAATGGCATAGTCTCTCAATGGACTCCACCTGGAATGCCTCAACTCAACGGGGTTTCAGAATGAAAAAATCGAACCCTATTAGATATGATCCATTCTATGATGAGCTTCACAGACCTCTCTGAATTTCTTTGGGGATATTATCTCATGACAGTAATTTATGTATTGAATAGGATTTCCTCTAAAACCATTCCTACCACACCATATGAGATATGGCATGGTAAGAAGCCAAGTCTGAATCATCTCAGAATTTGAGGTTGTCCAGCTCATGTCAAGAGACAGCAGACAGACAAGTTAGAGTTCGGTCTTTTAGAGCTCGGTTCATAGGATATCCTAAAGAGTCATTAGGATACTATTTTTATATTTTGAAAGATCACAATATGATTATGAGTCGAAATACTATTTTTCTTAAAGAATAGTTTATTCAAGATGGTGGCATCAGAAGAATAATTAAGCTCAAGGAGAATGTCTTCCAGGAGCAACAAGCTAAAGAACCTGAGGAACCAAATCAATCAGAACCAGTCCTAACACAACCTCTTCCACCTCGTAGATCGACTAGGATTTTCCATCCTCCTGAAAGGTACTTAGGTACCATACAAGAGGATGTAGAAGAAATATTCCTCATAGAAAATAGGGTTCATGGTGATGATCCCAAGACCTATGATGAGGCGATATCAGATATCGACTCCGAGAAATGGTTAGAGGCAATGAGATCAGAAATTGACTCGATGCACTCAAACCAAGTCTGGACCTTGGTAGATCCACCTGAAGGTATTGTACCTATTGGGTGTAAATGGATCTTCAAGAGAAAGATAGGTGCAGATGGGAATGTGGAGACATTCAAGGCTAGGCTCGTAGCGAAATGTTATAGTTAGCGCAAAGGCATTGACTATCAGGATACCTTCTCACCCGTAGCCATGCTAAAATCCATCCGCACATTGCTTGCTATTGCAGCCTATTTCGATTATGAAATATGGCAGATGGATTGAAAATGGTATTCTTAAATGGATATCTTGAGGAAGATATCTATATGGAACAACTGCTTGATTTCACATCCAGTGATGATGATCACAGGATCTGCAAGCTGCAAAGGTCCATTTATGGACTTAAGCAAGCATCTCAGAGTTGGAATACTCGCTTCAATGATATGATCAAAATATTTGGTTTCATCAAGAATGAGGAGGAACCATGTGTGTTCAAAAAGGTCAGTGGGAGCGTAGTTGTCTTCCTCGTATTGTATATAGATGACATCCTCCTAATTGGGAATGACATTCCTATATTGACCTCAGTTAAAGTATGGTTGTCTAAGGAGTTCTCTATGAAAGATCTAGGAGAGGCATCCTTTATACTGGGTATTAAGGTCAATAGAGATAGACCAAATAGGATGCTCGAACTTTCACAAAAGATATACATAAAGGAGGTGTTAAAGAGGTTTAGCATGGAAAACTCCAAAAGAAGTTTATTGCCTTTTAGACGTGGCATTCATCTCTCCAAGAAGATGTGCCCTAGCACACCTGAGGAGATTGAACGCATGAGCAAGATCCCTTATGCTTGACAATAGGGAGCCTCATGTATGCCATGCTATGTACATGATCTGATATAGCCCATGCTGTGAGTGTCACAAGCAGATATCAGTCTAATCCAGGTGAAGAGCACTGGACTTCTGTGAAATGTATCTTTAAGTACTTGAGAAGGACTAAGGATATGTTTCTAATCTTTGGGAATGGAGAACTCCAGATTTAGGGATATACAGACTTAGACTTTTTGTCTGATATAGATGATCGAAAGATGACATCTGGGAGTCTGTTCATTTGCAATGGTGGTGCAGTTAGCTTGGAAGAGTTCCAAGTAGTCGGTAATTGCTGATTCCACCATGGAGGCAGAGTACATTGCCACATCGGAAGCTGCGAAGGAGGTATTCTGGTACAAGAAGTTTGCCACAGAGCTTGAAGTGATGTCATCGGATGTCATACCTTATTACTGCAACAATAATGGCACCATAGCCCTAGCTAAGGAGCCAAGATCTCACCAGAAGTCCAAGCACATCGAGCAGCGATTCCATCTGATCCGTGATTACCTCGAAAAGGGTTATGTCAAGGTCAAGAGAGTCGACTCCACAGATAATGTGGCAGACCCACTGACTAAGCCATTAGGCCAATAGAAGATCGAAGCCCACCTTGAGAATGGGACTTAGATATGTAGCCAATTGGCATTAGGTCAAGTGGGAGTTTGTTAGATGTGTGCCCTAGATGCCAGATCAGCTGACACATTCTTGTACAGATCTAAAGACAAATTTATAATTTTGACTATAAATGAATAAAAGGGTTATTCTTCTACACCTTGTGTACATTGTGTCTGTGATACATCCTTTGAGTTAGTAGGAATGTTAATTCATATTTTCAAGAGTTGAAAATTTAAGACATGAATTTACATAACTAACTCATAAACAGCTCCTGACCATAGGATCATCACGAGGATGGTGATCGATCCGAAAGGTTGGTGTACGATCACTTCTTTAGGGTAGATGTGTCTTGAGTCTACGGTGTGGAGATACTGAAATGAGAGTACAGGTATTCATTGAGAACGAGAGTACTGAGCGTGACCACTTCGAGCAGTCATAAGAAAGTCTACCTTCTCGTCAATGACTAGCTCGATGCTGCAGTTGTGTGTCTAGTTCTTTGACCTGAGGTGCATCGATAGTTCACCTTGAGTGTGTTATAGTTTGACTACACCATAACTCGATCTCCTAGCCATTCGAAATCCTGAGGTGTATGTTGGCTATAGCATATTCATTGTAGGAACTAGGTCGCACCAAGATGGGATCTATCAACCTCGGTAGATGAGAGAAGTAGTCCTATGGTGATTGAAAGATGAGTCCTTAAGCCCATGGCCATGGCAGAGTGAAATAATAGAAAAAATTTTTCATTAGGGTTTCACATCGGACTCGGATCGATCGATTAATTCATATGACTGATGTTGGGTTTGACGAGTTCACCTTATCCCTAATTCAGTCGGGACTCATGATAGAGGAACTCAATCACACAGGTAGCTACACCAAGAGGTTCATCTTCAGTTTTGATGGGTTGCCACTATATACTGCTAGGTATCACTGATGGATTTTGAGAGCAATTAGAATGATATTGATGATCGATCATTCTAATTGTCTGAATCAGAAGAGTTCTGGTCCATCGAAAGGAGTTTCGATGATGTCGATGATGAGATCATGATATGTCTCTTTACCATACAGAATTAAACCTAACTGGATCACACAAACAAGGGTTAGGGTCTGGATGTCATCAATTGGGCTAAATCAATTGATTTGGATTAGATCCAATTAGGTTCAAGAAAATCGTGCTAGCACTCGATTGAGCCTAACTTTCTCCTCATGTAATCTTTTCTGTCTCTACTGAGCCAAATGTGATTTGACTCATCCAGAGAATCTTAGGAAGGTTTCTCTTAGTCTAAATGAAGCTTGTCCAGCTCAAAAAAAAAGATTTGTCTTAATTCATGAGATGAATTTAAGACAACACCTGCTAATTCCTAGCACCTGCCAAATTCATTTTAGGACATCTGTCAAAAGTTGACATATGGTCTTAAACTAAAGAGGGCTTATTGGAGGATCTTTGTGGAGTGTCCACATGCGAAAACTCAATTGAATTAGGTACCATAATCAAATTATGGCTTGAGCCCAATTTGATTTAAGTGGGCGCCCCAAATGGATAAGAACCAAAGAGTCCTGATAAACATGGACTCTTTGGCGCCACCTTGATTGAGCTTATCCATTGTTGATGCCAACTTAAGAGAGAGGGTGGGGATTTTTATCTGATGTGATCAGTTGACGTCACTCCACCAATCAAAATTTTTGCAGAATTTATTAAAATTTTTTGATTGGTTGAATGATGTGGCACTGCACAGCATATAGGGTCTATATAAACCCTGCTGTGCCAGGGTTTCATGGAAGAAATTATTTTTTGCACAAAATCTAATAGCTACTATCCTCTCCCCTCTTCTCTATGTCCTCCCTACTCTCCTTTCTCCTCTCTTCATGTCCAAAGAGTTGGACATCCATCTGGTAGAGATCCAAGGCATGGTGACGTCTGGAACAGAAGGCTGTAGGACTTCTTCGACAGGCTGCTGCTCCAACTTCAGGAAGACTTTTGAAGATCTTCCTAATCAGATTTAGATCTAATTTTTGGAGTGTAGATTCATGAGGAAAAGATATTCTAGATCCTACCTGAGTAGATACCGATAGAGGCCAGGTGCTTGCATGGCTACATCAAAACCTCGGGCTGTGCAGAGATCATCTACAGGATAATCAGATTACCCTTGAGGTACTTCTTCTTTCATCACAGTTTTAGATTTAATTTTAGATTTTAAATATCAGATAATAAAATTAGATCTAGAGAATTAGATATAAAATATGTAGGATAATTTTTTTTTAAATTATTCTGCCTCAGATTTGGTGAAATCTGGAAGATCCTACGTGGAGAAACTATTTCTCCTCCATCACTATGATCTAGTTATCATCATAACTATTTCACTTTAAGGACCTAATAATTTTAGAGGATTTAATTGATTTAGAAGATGAGGTTAGATGAACCAGCTTATCATGATCCTCCCACTGGCTTCACCAAGTTAGCTTAAGAGAGACCATTAAAAGGGCTGGTCTAGGAGCACCTAAATCAGTCACACTGATTTACCTAGCTGACATGGGTCAGCTCGAATAGTCAAGCGATCCAATCAAAATATAATTTTACTAAGAGACCAGGTAAGTTCGATCGGTGGGAGGATCTGCCAAAGCTTGCCTTAGACACCATCAGAAATGGATAGGTAAGCAGGCTCCCAATTAAAAACCACCGGTCTGATTTATCTTAGACACCAACTTGTTTAATTAGTTTCGATTGGATCAACCTAATAGTTTGTGCTAGACCGCTTAGCCAAGAATCAAGTCCATTTGGTTCTCGTTAAAGACATGGACTTGACCAACTACAACTATTGTAATTGATCTAGAGAATCCTTGACCTAATCTAAGACAACAATTGATTAGATTTAGTCAATTCTCTAATTAAGTCCATCTTTAATCTAACCTTAGGTCTATCCCAATTAATGGACCTAATTCCCACTAACCCATTAACCCAATGTGTTATGGTTTGTGTCTTAGGTTCTTCAATTCACAATCCTAGAACCTAATCAAAACAACTTCTTAATTCTCAATTAAGTTTTGGGTTGAGGGTTGGGATTCGACTTTTTGAAAATAATTTTTATGTTTGTAAAATAATTTTACAACATGGATCCACCAACCATGTTGCATGTTTGATTTATAATCAAGATGTAAATGAAATAAACATGAAACTACTTTAGATCTAATCTAAATAGGTTCATGTAATTGAAACAATTTCAACTTTAAACTGCACAAATTTTTCAAACAAAAATATGATGGTTCTTTGCACAGGTTATATTAACAAAAAAAAATTATTTTAAATTTAAATATTTTTTAAATCTAATAAATCATATATTTAATCTAGATCATATCTAATAAATTTATGATTAAAGATAGATCTACACGAACTAGGACAACCATTGCACTGTAAGGGGTAAACCTTACAGCAGTACAACCTTGCAGTTCATGGTTGATCTAAAAATTTAAATTTTAGATTTAATAATTAGATTATAAATTATATCTAATCTAAAAAATAATCTAAGTATGTATAAATAATCATGTAATAAACAACCTAGGCTCTGATACCAATTGAAGGAACCAGATCTATTGTTTCAGGGTTAGATCTTGAAACTTTTTCAAGATTATGCAGTGGAAGACTAAAATAAATCAAAATTTATTTCATAAAATTAGAGAATTCATAGATCTAAGATCCTATTACATGATTATTATATGAAATTAAATTAAAAATTAAAATATATAGAGAATGGACTACATGTTGATCATATCAACATGTTTCTATGCTATATCTAATGTATGTAATAAATAATAGATCAGATCTATTACCTTGCAAGTTAGATGTTCTAACCTTGCTGATCCCAGCTTGAGGATGATGTTGCGAGCTGCATACACATCCAGCCTATAGAGTCATCCACACGAGCCCATGAATCTCGATCAGAAGTCCTGCTCCTGGAAATCAGCACAGTATGCTAGTACTGTGCTGATCCTCCTTCGATGGTTGACCAAGTACCACTTTCTTCTTGATTTGGACTCTTTCAAAGATGAGAAGTAGGAGGAGGAGTTTCATATCTGAGACACTCTTAGAAAACTCAAGATGGAGGAAGGGAAGAGATGAACACAACAATCCTAGAAGAAGACCCTCTTCTTCTTCTCTTTGCTCTCTCTAGACACCCTATCTTGTGTCCATTATATCTCCACGCCCTAACATTTTTCTCTCTAATTTTTGGATACCCCAAAGTTCTTTCTTTTATCTATTTTTGACAAAAAATTTGTAAAGAAATTCATTTTATATAGAGAGATATGATAGAGTTCTTGTCTAGATCAAATACCTAGTCAAGGTTTATCCATACATGGCAAGATAAGGGGCACCCAACTCTTGGGTGCCCCATCCTTCCTTTTGTGTGTGGACCAACAGCAAAGGTGCCTATCAAGTGCCATAAAATTCATAAAAATCTCAAAAAAATCTGGATAAAATCGATGCAAAAAGAAAGAGTTTTGGATTTCTAAAACTCTATCTCATAGAATTTGAAATCCAAACTTATTCTCACTTTGATTTGATCCACAACCATCTTCGATGTAAAAAGAAGAGAGGAAACCTTTTGGGTGTGGTGAAGACCTAGGATAGGATTTTTTTCATACAAAATAAGAGGGAATTGGCATGGAATAAGAGAGAGGGCGTGGGGGGCTTATGTGGCGCAAGGTAGAATCCTAGTCTTACTAGGATTCTATCTTATGACTTGTTTTAATTTGGTTTCTCAAACCAAATCAAATCAAAATTAGATCAATCCAATTAAAATAGGTCTTAACCTAATTAAAAACTTAATTTAATTAGCTTAAATTAGATTTAAATCTATTTTAATTTTCTAATCAAATTAGAAATTAGGTTGACCCAAGTCCTAATTGAACTAGGACTAGTTTTTCCTTGCACTTGGCTTATCCAATAAACCAATTGGACTTGATCCAATCAAGTCTAAATTAAATTTAATTAAATTATATTCAATTAGACTTAATCTCAACCTATTGGTTTAATCAAATTAAGCCAATTAGCAATCAAATTGCTAATCGATCCTCTTGCAACACTTGCACTAGGTTAAATGTCAATCGTATTGATCATTTAACCCTAGAATGATTCTTAATCATTGATTAACCATCCAATTAGATCGTGAACTCTAATGTGTGTGATATCATAGATCCAAATCTAAGTTGATAGTATAAGAATAAATTTTTATACCAATCGAAGTGATCATCTAGCAATGATACCCGATGATCGAATAGATCGAATGTGTAGAACAACATCCTTAGAACCCATGTGGATATAGTTTCCATATAATTCATATCCTTGACCAAAATGATCATAGGACACCTCAGTGTTCAACTATCAACTCTAATCAGATTGTCCACATTGTACTTTAAAATATCAAATCCATCTGATGGATTACCCTGGCTAAGGTTTTGGTAAATTGAAATACAGCGACTCATTCTTCTCCAACTCTTGGAGTGGTTAATTCCCTCTCGATCACACTCTGACTTTGTAAGTACTTGACTGTACCCAGAAGCCTTCCATCACTAAATTAAAAATTCAGTTAGTTCAGTACCAAAGCATAGTGAGTTGCTTGCAGGTCACTGAGGCGATCTCAGATCTAAGGGACATTTATACCTATATCCCATCAAAGATATTCTTGATAGCAGAATACTCTGGAGTTGGTCACATTCAATGATGATGTACCCTATCAGTGTCTCCATACTCTTTGGTTAAGAGGACAACCAATCCATATGACCTACAGCGACCTATGCTCAATGGAAGCTGTCGTCCTTATTAACAGCCTATCATTTGATCGTGAATAATTTTAAGGACTAATCGATAAATCCTCTCTTTATCAAACTTAAATAGTCCTAAGGACTTTATCATAACAACGGAGTTCGTTAAAAGATGAAAACTTATGATGAAAATATCAAAAATATATTTTATTTATTAATAAATCAATTATAATACTTGGTTGCTCAACCGTCAACAGCTTGACGATTGGCTTTTGGGACATATTTTCCAATAGAAAGAGAGAGAGAGAGAGAGGCCACGCCCTCTCTCTTGATCAAAATCCTAATGTGGGGCATCAAGAGTTGGTGCTCCAACTACCTAACTTGTATACCATGGGGCACCCCTTATACCTACCTAATGAGACTGATAATATGCCAGTTATATCTGATTTTATTGAAAAAAAAATAGATTAAAAATGTAGAGTGTTCTTACAAGATAAGGATGTGCCTTTTTAAGATAGTTGGATTCCTCTTATGAGTCAAGGTAAAGCTTATATAAAGAGAAGGTCTTTAGGGTTTTTGAGAAGAATTTTGTGAAAACAAAAAAAGGCTCTCTCTCTCTCCCTTTTCCACACCTCCTCTCATCCCTCTATTCTTTTCCATGCCCAAGGGTTGGGCATCCCACTTTCCATACACCAAAAGATAGAGGTAATTTTTCTTCAAGTGTGAAGAACGAAGAGAAGAAGAAGAAAGCTACAGATCAAGGAGTTGATCCTGTAGTCAAGATCAAAGAGTTGATCTAAGTTCTAAGGTTGAGATTCTACTTGAAGAATAAGGATCTACTATGGGAAGATCAGTTCGAGATTGATCCTGATAGATATCCATAGAGATCGGACACATGTGCAGCTCGAGCATCTACGAATCCATGATAATCGATAGCGATGAATATCTACCCGTGCTTAGGTATTGAGATTCGATTGCATACTTATTTTTAAATTTTAGATTATATGTTTATTTTTTTTTTGGGCTTGGATAGGATTAGATATGATCTTATGCATATGCAGTTAAAGAATTTAACCAGTTTATTTTTTCGCTGCAATCGAAAAGAGTTTTAAATTATATACATGCTGCCTATCCGATTTTACTAACAGTGGTATCAGAGCCATAGATTTTTAAAAATATATATGATTTGATTTTTTTATTAGATCTGAAAGTTTTAATGATTTAAAATTAATCTTGTGCTGATATAAGGTTGTTCTGATATAGAATTACCCTCTATATTGCAAATATTATCGTAGTACAAGATTGATCGATTTTGAAAATTATTTTTAAAATAATTAATTCAATCTTTTAGATCTAAAAATTAGCATATGCGATATGTTTAATTTTAAGTTTAGATCTAAAATTAGAATGATTAAAAGTTCATATCAAACTGATATAAGGTTGTCCTGATATAGGGTTTATCTCCTATATTATAAAGATTATCATAGTTTGATGTGAATCGATGTTTGAAAAGATATTTTTAAAATATTTTAATCATTATTTTAAATCTAATTTTACATATATTTGATATATGTAAATTTAGTCTTAGATCTAAAATTTGATGTATATGTGATGTATATTTAATTTAGATCTAAAACTACATATATATGATATATGACATTAAGTTTAGATCTGAAATAATTTCAAGATCATAAGCTACTAATTGCATGCAATAAAATATAATCTAAAAATTATTTTTAGATCTAAAATTATATTATTGCATGTGGGTATGGGTTGAACAAATTAGGTCGAGTGATCAAACTATAATTAGGGTCTAATTGATTAGATCAAGTTAGAATCTGTTGTCGATTTTGAGCAGTTGATAGAACCTAATCAATGATTGATTAGGATTAGATCAAAGGGGCTCAAAGTCGAGATTAGTTATAGTTAATCGCATCGATTCACATTTTGATATGAGTTGATTGACTCAAGACTAAATTTGGTTTAGTGATTCGAGCCCATTTCAATAGGTTAACCTAATGATTCTAATAAATCAATTTGGTGTCTAAGCAAGTATTTAGATGGTCGTTATTTAATTGATTTCATTATCTGACCTGACCAATTTTGATTGGTATCTAAAGAAAGTAACAGGGGGACCCCCACATATCATAATTTACCTGGTCATCTTGAGAGATTCAGTTTCATGTTAGGTTACTTGTTGACTCGAGTTCACCCATGCCGATTAGGCTGGTTAGATATGTTGATGTGCTGACCTCAATAAAGAGAAGGAAAATAGTTTTTCTTTGGGATACCCAGGTTGCATCTAAAATTTTTTTAATATTCTACTTATTTAACGATCAAATCCTTATCTGAAATACAACAGAACCAAAGATCAAATTCCAAATTATCTGATATATGAATGAAGAGTGCCCTATAAGCCAATCGCAAGTGTATTGCGATAAAATTTTTCTTTATAATTTTTCAACTCATGTAATGATATTTATTATTTGATAATAAAATGAGGTATTGATTCATCATATTAGCTGCTTCTTATTATGACTAAGATTATGATGAATTTCAAAGATTATAACAATAATTTTAGGAGACATGAATGGGTCATGCTAGTAAGACCGAAAATCCTAATCTTAAATATTTCTGATTGTAGAAATATTGAGCTGGGGATCAATGTTCTGGATAGACTGGCACATCCTATGTATGCTTGATGGAGAGGGTGCCAGATCTCACTAGCCGCTTGTGTGGGACACTAATATAAGGATGTGGGTGCTCATTTAAGAAATGAGTCCACTAAATTGACTCGATGAAAGAGAACATCTTATAGAAGCCTTACATGCATATTGTTGGATATAAAATATCCACAGCCGAAGTCCTCAGTGGAATCGACTACACGACAACTTCACCCGAACTCCTACGGGAGCCGGGCTCCGTCACCGAGAACTCCAACAGCTTCAGCCGCAAGCAGACTCCGCCCGGACTCCTACGGGAGCCGGGCTCCACCGTCGACATCGACTACAGAACAGCTCCGCCCGGACTCCTACGGGAGCCGGGCTCTGCCGCTGACATCGACTACAGAACAGCTCCGCCCGGACTCCGACGGGAGCCGGGCTCCGCCACCGACATCGACTACAGGACAGCTTCGCCCGGACTCCTACGGGAGCCGGGCTCCATCCTCAGCATCAACCGCTGGTAGGCCTCGTCCGGACTCCTACGGGAGCCGGACCTCCCCTCTGACTTTAATTGCAGGGAGACTTCGCCCGGACTCTTATGGGAGCGGGCTTCATCCTCGACGCCAACAGCTTCAGCCGCAAGCAGACTCCGCCCGGACTCCTACGGGAGCCGGGCTCCGCCACCGACATCGACTACAGAACAGCTCCGCCCGGACTCCTACGAGAGCCGGGCTCCGCCGCTGACATCGACTATAGGACAGCTTCACCCAGACTCCTACGGGAGCCGGGCTCCATCCTCAGCATCAACTGCTGCTAGGCCTCATCCAGACTCCTACGGGAGCCGGACCTCCCCTCTGACTTTAATTGCAGGGAGACTTCGCCTGGACTCTTATGGGAGTCGGGCTTCATCCTTGACGCCAACAGCTTCAGCCGCAAGCAGACTCCGCCCGGACTCCTACGGGAGCCTGGCTCCGCCGCCGACATCGACTACAGGATAGCTCCACCCGGACTCCCACGGGAGCCGGGCTCCGTCCTCAACGTTAATTGCTGGTAAGCCCCGTCCGGACTCCTACGGGAGCCGGACTTCGCCTTTAACTTTGACTGCAGGAAAACTTCGCCCGGACTCCTACGGGAGCCGGGCTCCATCTTCGACTCCAACGGCTGCAGACAGTCTTCATCCGAACCTCTACAGTGGCGGACTATGACCACTACCAAACTTCAGCCGACAGATCAGTATCAGCACTCCCAGGCCACGATCGCGGCCATGATTCTGCTACATTTCCTGCGGCAGATTCCGCGCAGCTCCACCACTCCCTGACAGGCCGCAGTAACGATTGCAGCACTGCTCCACTCCCCATGATGGATCCCGCGCGGCTCCATTACTACCTGACCAGCCACGATAAACGGCCACGATCCTGCTCCACCTCCTGAAACGGATACTGCGCAATTCTCCTGGCAAGTCACGACGGTAAAACGCCGCCCCACTTCATGCGGCAAACTCCACGTGGCACGCCCCAACGATAGCCACGGGTCCATTCCACTACGCTTCGCAGCAAACTCCGCCTGACCCTGGGTAGTCCACTGCCAGACAGTTACAAACGTCGCCATCAATTCGTTGCTTCCTCCGCCTATAAAAGGGAGACTCAGATACGTTATTCGATAAGCTCATTTCTTATCTCAAAACTCTGCTAAATTCTCCATTCGAGCACTCCATTCTTGTTGAGACAGAGAACTGACTTGAGCGTCGGAGGGTCTTGCCAGAGCAACCCCACCTCCGGTTTAGACTTCCTTTGCAGGTCCCGTCGGCGACCGCAGCTTCCCCGACTCCAGCTTCTCCGGCGCAAGCAGATTTTCGCACCAACAGGATTGGCGCTAGAGGAAGGGCTGAGCCTTCGCGGTACCCTTGTTCTTAAAGGAGTGTTCAACGGAGCCACCTCCGATCGTCTCTCCGACACCCACTCCTAATTTTCCCCCGCGAGATCCACGCCCGATGCCTCCACGCAAGGCATCCACACGATGGTCCACGGCCTCCGCAGCCAGATCTCAGGCTCCGACCTCCCCTCCTATTTCCCAGCCTCCTCCTCCTCCTCCGGCGGTGGCGGTCGACACGGAGCAATTTGACTTGCTGGCACAGCAGGTCAGAGGCCTCATCGAAGCTGTGCAAGCAATGCAGCAGCAGCAACCGCAGGCATCGGCGCACCCGAAAGGGCATCTCCAGAATGTCAGAACCCGACAGCGGGTCTGGCCACCTGGGCCAGCCACCCCATCCTTCCCGGGAAAACAAATCCGAGGGTAGAGAGCCCTCAATCGGACCACGACTCCATCCCTGGAAGATCCCTGCCCCGCTCTGCCAGAGGACCCTCGAGACTCGAAGTCGAGAGGATTTCTGGATCGGAGGCTCCAGGAGATGAACCGGTGGATTGAAGAACTCCGCCACGTGCCCCCCGCTCATGATGAGGATATTTGTACTGACCCTCCCTTCTCTCAAATGATCATGCAGGAACCGATCCCGCCAAACTTCAAGCTTCCCCAGTTCGAAAGCTACGATGGGACTTCAGACCCGGTTGATCATCTGGAGGCCTTCCGGACGATGATGCTGCTTCACGACGCTCCTGACGCCATCTTATGCCGGGCTTTCCCGTCTACTTTGAAGGGAGCAGCGAGGAACTGGTACTCGACTTTGAAGTGGGTACCATCTTTTCCTTCGATCAAATGAGCCACCAATTTGTGGCCCATTTTGTCAGCAGCCGGCGCCCCCGGAAGGATTCGGAGTCCCTCATCAACATCAAGCAGAGGGAAGGGGAGTCCATACGGGTCTACGTCAATCGCTTTAACATCGTGGCATTGGAGGTCCGGAACTTGGACCAATCAGTTGCCATGGCCACCCTGAAAGGTGGCCTTCAGAAGAATGATCTTTTGTTCTCTCTGGAGAAGAAGTACCTCAGGGATTTTGCCGATTTACTGGCTCGGGCTGAAGGATACGCCCGAGCGAAAGAAGCCTTCAAAATGAAGGACGAAGAGACAGCAAGGGAGCATCAAGCGGGAGATTCGAGTAAGCCCGCAGTTGAGAAAAGGCCAAAGGAAGCCCGACCACGTTCCCGATCTCCTCCTGGATATAAGCGCACCCATACTCCACCCCAGGCACACAGGCAGAGAAGCCTGGACCGCGGGGTTCGGCGGGGCTCCCCACCAGGGAGATTTCGCAACTACGCCCCCCTCAACGCCTCGAAGGCCCAGGTACTAATGGAGGTCAGGGAGCAGCTCCCTAGGCCGGAGAGGATGCGCACACATCCCGAGAAGCGCAACCCCAACAAGTTCTGCCTCTACCACCACGACCACGGCCACGACATCGAAGAATGCATCCAGCTCCAGGACGAGATGAGGAGCTCATTCGACGAGGTCGACTCGACAGATTCATCCACCGCAGGCCTGAGGGTAGAGGAGACCGGCCAAGAGCCCTCCCACAGCCTGAACCGCAGAGAAGGGAGGAGCAACCCGGGGATCGGCCTCCCATCGGGACCATCGACTCCATCACCGGAGGGCCTCAAGGAGGAGCGGGAAAATTGTAAATGTATCACTTATGATTTCACCTTGAATCTACTTTCCTTTCTACCTAACGTGCCCTTCCCACCTGGCGTGGATTTATTATGACTGGATATGATCCCTCCAAAAACAAAGCCATGTTAGGAACAGGAGGAGAACCTCGTCCTGACATGAGCAAAGTCAAAGGCCCAGTTCTCTTAGACGGATGGGGGGAGAGGCCTTACAATGCCCTAATGTGCCCCCACAGCCACATCAGAACAGGAGGAGAACCTCATCCTGACATGAGCAAAGTCAAAGGCCCGGTTCTCTTAGATCGGATGGGGGGAGAGGCCTTACAACACCCTAATGTGCCCCCACAGCCATGTCAGGAACAGGAGAAGAACCTCGTCCTGACATGAGCAAAGTCAAAGGCCCGGTTCTCTTAGACCGGATGGGGGGAGAGGCCTTACAACATCTTAATGTGCCCCCACAGCCACGTCAGGAACAGCAGGAGAACCTCGTCCTGACATGAGCAAAGTCAAAGGCCGGTTCTCTTAGACCGGATGGGGGGAGAGGCCTTACAACGCCCTAATATGCCCCCACAGCCATGTCAGGAACAGGAGGAGAACCTCGTCCTAACATGAGCAAAGTCAAAGGCCGGTTCTCTTAGACTGGATGGGGGGAGAGGCCTTACAATGCCTTAATGTGCCCCCACAGTCATGTCAGGAATAGGAGGAGAACCTCGTCCTGACATGAGCAAAGCCGAAGGTCCGGTTCTTTTAGACCGGATGGGGGGAGAGGCCTTACAGTGCCCTAACGTGCCCCCACAGCCAGGCTGGTAACGAGGGGAGAACCTCACACCGGCTCGAGCAAAATGGAAGGCCCGGACTCCTACGGGAGCCGGGTTCCACCCACAAGGAAGACTTCACTCGGACTCCTACGGGAGTCGGGTTCCGCCCGCAAGGAAGACTTCACCCAGACACCTACGGGAGTCGGGTTCCGCCGCAAGGAAGACTTCACCCGGACTCCTACGGGAGCCGGGTTCCGCCCGCAAAGAGGACTTCACCCGGACTCCTACGGGAGCTGGGTTCCGCCCGCAAGGAAGACTTCACCCGGACTCCTACGGGAGCCGGGTTCTGCCCGCAAGGAAGACTTCACCCGGACTCCTACGGGAGCCGGGTTCGCCGCAAGGAAGACTTCACCCGGACTCCTACGGGAGCAGGTTCCACCCACAAGGAAGATTTCACCCGGACTCTTACGGGAGCCGGGTTCCGCCCGCAAGGAAGACTTCACCCGGACTCCTACGGAAGTCGGGTTCCGCCCGTAAAAGGACTTCACCCGGACTCCAATGGGAGCCGGGTTTCGCCCGCAAGGAAGACTTCACCCGGACTCCTACGGGAGCCGGGTTCCGCCCGCAAGGAAGACTTCACCCGGACTCCTACGGGAGCCGAGTTTCGCCCCCCAAGGAAGACTTCAGCGGGCTCCTACGAGAGTCGGGCTCCATCCATGACTTCTGCAGCGAGGGCTAATGGTGGCGAAACCTGGCCGGCTAACAAGATCAGATGAAAGGAAAAAGCCCCCTCCCAATGATGTCAACATCGGGCAAGACAGATGGCAAGAAAGGTTCGGCAGACAGCGATATTAGTGCAGCGCGCGGACGAGGTAGCGCAAAACACTCTTTTTATTCCATTTCCAATATACGCACTACAAAGCCAGGAAGGCCAAGGAGGGCAAAATGATAAAAAGGAAGTAACTACATGATAAGACAGAAAGGCAAAAAGAGCTCTAAGGAGGCCCTGCTCCCTCCGACCTAGAGTTATCTATTCCGTCCCTCAATCAGGACTGCCTCAGATTCTCTATTTCTCCTTCTAGCTCTTCCCTCTTTCGCAGTGCGTCCTGAAGCGCCCGACGAAGTTGCTGGCTCTCAGCCTCTGCTTCTCGATGCCTCTTCCTCAAAACTTCGGACTCCGCCTCCGCGTCTGCGATGGCCCGCCGCTCAAGTGCCAGTTGGATCTTCACTTGTTGCAGCTCGACTGACTTCTCCCCGAGGGAGACAGAGATCCCTTCAACAGTGCCTCTCAGGGCTTGGAGCTCTTCAGAATCTTGGGCAGAAGTAAGCTGCGCCCTGTTAGCCAGCTGCCTCTGGAGACGAACGACTTCGTCGACCGCCGTCGGAATCTCCCTTTATACTCTTCCACCTGCTGGTGCCAGCTGGCCCGCTGAACGTCATGGCTCATCTCGGCGTCCTGAAGCTGCTTCTGAAGGTCGGAGACCTTCTGCGACCACTTCTGTTCATCATCGACCCAGGCCAAGAGTCGGGATGAATTTTCTTCCAGCTGGCCAATCTTCCTCTTCGCAGCTGACAGTTCCACCTTAAGGGCACTGATCCTGGCTTCTTGAGCCCAAATACGGTCGCTGGTGCTCTTCTTGCACTCCTCGAGTTCCTTTGCAAGTTTGCCTTCCTCCGACTGTAATCCATGATCGCCTTCACATGGAGACTCCGAAAGTGGGCCGGGCTTCAGAATGGCCTTCTCTCGATTTGCGGAGTTCGCCTTCCATCTTCTTCAACTTCTTCGTCAGGTGAAGGACCTCTTTTTTCAACCGCTGGATTGTCGATTTCAGCGGGACCCCCAGGGGCAAGGGGAGTGCTTCTGCAGGGCACTGCCATCGGAAGGCAAAAGCATCAGGGAACGACTCATTGCAAGGAGAAAAGCGGAAAGAAGGAGGAGGGGGAAGGAGAAGCCATCCACAACAAGAAATTCGACTTTATTGATTGAATAATTGTGAAGACAAATAGAAAGAAAATATTGCGACAAAATAAGGGCACAAGATCAGAGGTCTCAGACCTCAGGGGCGGGAGGTGGAGAACCCGGCGTGGGGGGTGCGACCGCAGTGGCGGCAGACGAGGGGCCGGCCTCGTCTTCGGACTCCTCAAGGAAGCCGAGGTCGAGATCGGGGAATTTGCTGGCCACCTTCTCTTGGCAGAGCTCGAACCCCTTGGTGAACGCCTCCTGGCCGAACTGGACATTCAGGTCCCTCATCTCCATGGAGGCCTTGAATTCCTCCACCGCAAGGGCCCTGGCCTCCGAGACCAGGACCGGAGTTTGCTCGACCAAATGGGCGACCTCGGCCTCCGCCTTCCTCGCCGACTCGTCCAAGATCTGTCTCTCCTCCTCCCGGGCCTGCTTCTCTCTTTCCAGGGCCTCCTGGAGGGCGGCTACTTCAACCGACTTCGCTTGGAGGTGGGCAACCTCGGCTTGGCAGCGTTCCTCCGCCTGGAGGATGTCCCTCCTCATGCGGCTCACCGCCTCGATATAGGCAAAGAGCTGGTGCCCAATCTGCAAGGACGGATAGAGAATTACGACAGAGGCCGACTGACCGTGTAAATAAAGATCCGTTTACCTCGAGGAAGGACCCCAAAGAGTCCCAAGCCGCTGCTCAGGATCGGCGCGGTCGATCCTCCCCACGAGTCGGACAGGATGCAGCCGTCGATCAACCGCCTGATCAAGTCCCTATCGTTGAAGGGATTCTCCGATCCCTCCTTGGAGCAGACGGACTCGTCTACAGCAGCTCGGTGGCTACTCGCCCTGCGAGCCATCGATTTCCTCCTCCTCCCCCGACGGGCGCCTCCGTGGAGCGAACCCCCGGAGGGGGGCCCCAGTCGGTGGGCTCCTCGAGGAGGCCCGGGGAGCCACTGGCTCGGCATCTGAAGGAATGTCGATGGCCGGGGCCGCCTGGACGGGCGCTGCCAAGCTCGTCTCCTCCGCCCTGGCCCTCTTCGCCGATCCGGAGGCCACCGCGCCCTTTCTCTTCTGAGCTCTCATGCCCCTGGCGAGCATCCGCATTGCTTCGGCGTCCATTGCTAAGAAAAAAAAAAAGAGAAGAAAGAGAAGAAATAAGAAAAAGGGGAAAAAGAAGCAACACCGATCAATCAAGAGTCAAAAAAAAAAAAAAAAAAAGAGAAAAAAAAAAAGAGAGTGGGAAGGAAAAAGAAGTAAAGAGAAGAAGAAGAGGAAGGCAAGAAAAGAAAAGATAAGACGAATACTCGCTGGATCCTGGGGGCTCAGGCCGATGTTGAAAAGAAGCTACTCCCTCAGAAGATTAGGAAGGGAAGGAGCGGGATAAGTAGAGCTTCTGGGCAGCCTGGAGGTCATCCTCCCCCAGGCTGGGAGCCCGCGGACGGAATCCCTCAGAGAACCCCAAGGGGGCAGGCCCAGTTCCAAGGTTGGGCAGTGGACGAAGAGGTATTTTCCCTTCCAATTGTGAATCGAAGAAGGGGCGCCTTTCAGCAACCCCTTCTTACCAAACTGAGGGGAGAAGTACCACCAGTCCTTCCCGAAGGATGGCGTTTGAAGGTATAAAAATACCTAAACAAGGAGAGAGACGGCTGAACCTCGACTATGTGGCAGAGGGAGAGAAACCCTATCAAAAACCTAAAGGAATTCGGGGCCACGGAAGCGAGAGAGATGTCCAAGAAGCGGAAGAAGGCAGCGACAAAGGCAGGAAGCGAAGTCGGAGTCTGGCACGGAACGCTTCCTGATACAAACAAAAGCGACCAGGAGGAGGAGTGCTGGCCCGGTCAGAGGGGCCAGGTAGCTCTAGGTCGTACTCCGGAGGAACCCCATACTGAACCCTTATCAGAAGGAGTTCCTCCGAAGTCGAGGAACATGGAATAACGCCCGGTGCGAAAACGGGCGAGGCCCAGCCCCGGACGGGGTTCGTCCACAGAGACAGGGACCTGGGGGTTTGAAGCAGAAGAACTCTCGAAACTGCCGGGGGCAGAAGAGCCAGAGGACATTTTGAGTAGTTTTGAAGGGAGGATCTAAAGGATCCTAAAAAGACGGACCGAAAGGGGAAGAGAGGCCGAAGACTAACTCGGAGGGATACACAAAAGTAATGATGAGAAAAGAAGCCCCTAGGCGGTGAGAGGAAGGTTGGCACTAACCTATATTACTCTGAGGGATCTGGGGGACGAAAAACGGGAGGCGCCTATGGCTCGAGAAGACGCTCACTAAAGCAGGGCTCTCGAAGAGAAGACAGACACCAGCGAAAACTCAGGAATGAAGTAGGATGCCTAAAGGAGGGAGGACGGGTTTAAATAGACCCTGGATCCGATGCCGTAATGATCGCGAATCCCCCAGGCCAGTCCCATCCGACACGTGTCCCACTCCCCCTGGCAGATGGCTAAAAGTGGCTGACGGTTGGCAGGATCATAATTGTGCAGTACCTAGCCAGAGTACCTGTGGGAATTTCGAAGCATCCCCTCGTACCACTCCAATTCGAAAAGACTCCGGCACGCGCACATTTAATGCCAAAATATCCGGAGGCGGCAGTGCGCAGGATTCGAAGGGACGATTTCGGCTGTGTCCATCTCTCTCTCTGTACTTCCTTTGTTTGAAATTCAAACTCGAAAGTAGGGGGACTGGTGTTGGGTATAAAATATCCACAGCCGAAGTCCTCAGTGGAATCGACTATACGAAAACTTCACCCGGACTCCTACGGGAGCCGGGCTCCGTCACCGAGAACTCCAACAGCTTCAGCCGCAAGCAGACTCCGCCCGGACTCCTATGGGAGCCAGGCTCCGCCGCCGACATCGACTACAGAATAGCTCCGCCCGGACTCCTACGGGAGTCGGGCTCCGCCGCCGACATCGACTACAGAACAGCTCGCCCGGACTCCTACGGGAGCCGGCTCCGCCGTGACATCGACTACAGGACAGCTTCGCCCGGACTCCTACGGGAGCGGGCTCCGTCCTCAGCATTAACCGCTGGTAGGCCTCGTCCGGACTCCTACGGGAGCCGAACCTCCCCTCTGACTTTAATTGCAGGGAGACTTCGCCCGGACTCTTATGGGAGTCGGGCTTCATCCTCGATGCCAACAGCTTCAGCCGCAAGCAGACTCCGCCCGAACTCCTACGGGAGTCGGGCTCTGCGCCGACATCGACTACAGAACAGCTCCGCCCGGACTCCTACGGGAGCCGGGCTCCACCGCCGACATCGACTACAGGACAGCTTCGCCCGGACTCCTATGGGAGCCGGGCTCCGTCCTCAGCATCAACCGCTGGTAGGCCTCGTCCGGACTCCTACGGGAGCTGGACCTCCCCTCTGACTTTAATTGGAGGGAGACTTCGCCCGGACTCTTATGGGAGCCGGGCTTCATCCTCGACGCCAACAGCTTCAGCCGCAAGCAGACTCCGCCCGAACCCCTACGGGAGCCTGGCTCCACCACCGACATCGACTACAGGACAGCTCCACCCGAACTCCCACAGGAGCCAGGCTCCGTCCTCAATGTTAATTGCTGGTAAGCCCCGTCCGGACTCCTACGGGAGCCGGACTTCGCCTTTAACTTTGACTGCAGGAAAACTTCGTCCGGATCCTACGGAGCCGGGCTCCGTCCTCGACTCCAATGGCTGCAGACAATCTTCATCCGGACCTCTACGGTGGCCGGACTATGACCACTGCCGAACTTCAGCCGACAGATCAGTATCAGCACTCCCAGTTCACGATCGTGGCCATGATTCTGCTACATTTCCTACGGTGGATTCCGCGTAGCTCCACCACTCCCTGACAGGCCGCAGTAACGATCGCAGCACTGCTCCACTCCCCATGACGGATCCCGCACGGCTCCATTACTACCTGACCAGCCACGATAAACGGCCACGATCCTGCTCCACCGCCTCAACAGATACTGCACGATTCTCCTGGCAAGTCACGACGGCAAAACGCCGCCCCACTTCATGCGACAGACTCCACGTGGCACGCCTCAGCGATAGCCACGGGTCCGTTCCACTACGCTTCGCAGCAAACTCTGCCTGACCCTGGGCAGTCCACTGCCAGACGGTTACAAACGTCGCCATCAATTCGTTGCTTCCTCCGCCTATAAAAGGGGGACTCAGATACATTATTCGATAAGCTCATTTCTTATCTCAAAACTCTGCTAAATTCTCCGTTCGAGCACTCCATTCTTGTTGAGGCAGAGAACTGACTTGAGTGTCGGAGGGTCTTGCCGGAGCAACCCCACCTCCGATTTTGACTTCCATTGCAGGTCCCGTCGGCGACCGCGGCTTCCCCGACTCCAGCTTCTCCGGCGCAAGCAGATTTTCGCACCAACACATATCAAAGATGGTTCTCTAAGTGGGAGTTATGCTAGTAATCCTTAGATCTGAGATCACCATGAAATCCTGTGCACATGAATTTATATTTTAGTTCATACTCAAACATGGCTTTAACACATGTACGGGGTGTTTTGGATATAGTAGGAGTGTGTACGAAGATTTTGAGTAGGTCAATATGGAATCAATTGCTCCTAGTAAGAGGAGATCGCATCCTGTGTATTTTCATTCGTAGATGACTCAAAAAAAATCTTTCGATCAAAAATAGGAAGGAGATTAGAAAGAATTTCTAATGCTTCTTCATTGGAGTTATCATTGGTTAATTGAGAATTGATATGAATATGTGTTTGAGTTTGACATGATTCCATACTCATGAACATATTCAGGGTGCTGGGATGATCGAAGGATAGTATTGCACAGGAACTTGCCACTGAAGGGCATATTTGATATTTCTATCAAATTTTTATATCTTCTAGATAGTCATGATATATTACTCGATGTCAATCTTGACTTGTAGGTTTTTGATCGAATTAAAGAGTTTAATTCGAACGCCAATTAGAAAAAGTTCTAAATACTTAAATCGGGTTAGCTCGATTGGACCTAAATTAGTTAGATTAAATCAAATAAAATTAGGTCAACTTGCATCCAAACCTACTACTAGCTAGATGTGAAACCCAATGGGTCACACACATATAAAAATTGACCAAGGATTCTTTTTAAAAGGTTGATTGAAATTTTGGATTCAATCGGGGTTTTGGTAAGCATGCTAGCACGTGTGGAATCCCTAGCTCTTTTAGAGATCAATTTGGTCTCATGCCTTGCTCATTTGCTAGGCCAATTTGATGGACATTTGGGTTAGGTCAAGCCACCTCAAAGTAGCTAAAAAGAGGCACCATATCTAGTGTATACACCAAATAACTAAGAGTCCAACTTAAGGACTCTTGGCACTAATATACAGAATACATGCACACTTTATTTGTGGCACAGAGAAGGACTAAGAATCCTTCTATTTTGGGCCTCTATTTTTATGGCAAGTAGACTAGATGATGATCCACTTAGAACACTTTTTGAAGTATAAAAAATCTATCAGATTGTGCATAAAAAAATTACTTGAAACATTGCTGCACACACGATAGGTTTTTTTGGATGCGCGAAAGGATGTGAAGACTCCTTCTGTTTAGGGAGTCTTAAGTAATTTTTTATCTGATAATTTTTGTGATAAAGATCAATTTTAAGTGCTGATCATGTGATAAAAATTTAAAAAATTATCAGATTAAGAAAGATTACTTTTCACATCCTTTTTTGGGCGTGCGCGCACGTGATAGGGAGAAGGTTCTCGCACATCTCTTTGGCGAAGAGTCCTTCTCACATATGAAATCTTATCCAAATAATATGTCATTTGGTGATGGCTTTCCTATTTGAAAAAAGGTTCATGTGGAAAAATTTTATGCTAATCTGATGTGTGAAGTGATGCAAAAGGTATCTCGTTCTGGGTGTGCACGCATGAGAAGGCAGGAATCAACATATCACCCCCTGAAGAGTCCTTCTGTTTAAGGACTCTCAGATAAGTGATACAAGGACTTGATATACCTTTCTAGATGAAGTGTGCCTTTTCTATTAGTACCCCATCTAGTGATATAAATAGGGGATAGAAGATGGGGTGATCATTCAATTCTTACATCCCCTATCCACTCCCTCTCTCCCTCTCTTACAACTCTAGGTTTTAGAACAAGGCTTGTTCTTTTAAGACAAGCCTAATCCTAATAGCTCTAAAGGTTTAATGAAGAAAAAATTATATTTTTTCTTGTAGGATCTTTCAGATCTAATGAGATCTGGAGCAAAATATTACAAAAAAAAATATCCTACGACTATTTTAGATCTAAGATCTATTAGATCTGATTTTTATTATCTGATATTTAATCTAAAATTAAATCTAAAACTTGATGATTAGAGGAATACCTCTAGGGTAACTAGATTACCCTGTAGATGATCGCAGTAACGCTCGAGGTTCTAAAATAGCCATGTAGTCGCCTAGCCTCTATCGGTATCCACTAGAGCAAGATCTGGATCGTCTTCTTCTCACAAATTTTTATTCCAAAAATCAGATCTGGATCTGATCTAGAAGATCTTCAAAAGATCTTCTGAAGCTGGAGCAGCAGCTTCTCGATAAATCTCTACAGCCTTCTAATCAGGAAGCCACCACGCCTTGGACAAGCACCAGATGGATGTCCAACTTCTTGGACATGAAGAGGGGAGAGAGAAGACTAGAGGGGACATACAGAAGTGGAGGGATATTAGGCTTTTGCTAGGAATTGAGCAGATTCTCTAAACCCTAGGTGCAGACAGGGTTTAAATTGACCTTGCTGCGCCATGCAGTGCCACATCATTCGACCAATCAAAAAATTTCAATTAATTCTAAAAAAATTTTGATTGGTGGAGTGATGTCATCTGATCATATCAGATAAGAACCCCACCAAACCCAACCCCTACTGTTAGCGCCAACACTAGATAAACACAGTGAGGTTGGCGCCCAACAGTTTGAGTCGATCAAGGCATAGAGTCCTCATCTCATGGGACTGTATCCTTATCCACTTGGGGTGCACACCCAATTTGATCTTGGCACCCACTTTGAGGCCTAATTTAGCAGGTGGATACTCCACAAAAACTCTCCAATGATCTCTTGCCAAGTGACCTTCAGTTTAAGATCCATAAGTCAACGTTTGACCGATGTCCAAAAACAAAATTGGCAGGTGACAGTAATTGGCAGGTGTTATTTTAAATTCATCTCATGAATTAAGATAAGACTTTTTTTAACTGGACTGGCTCTAATCAGATAGAGAGAAACTTTCTCAAGGTTCTCTGGGTGAGTCAAATCACATTTGGCTCAGTTGAGATGAAAAATATTGCACGAGAAGAAAGTTAGGCTCAATCGTGTGCTAGCATGATTTCCTTGAACCTAATTGGATCTAATCCAAATCAATCGAACTGGGCTAGCTCAATTGATGATATCCAAACCCTAACTCTTGTTTGTGTGACCCAGTTAGGTTCATTTTTGTATGGTAATGAGACATGTCATGATCTCATCATCGACATCATCAAAACTCCTTTCGATGGACCAGAACTCTTCTGATTCAAACAATTAGAATGATCGATCATCAAGATCATTCTAATTACTCCCAAAATCTATCAGTGATACCTAGCAGTATATCATGGCAACCCATCAGAAATGAAGATGAACCTCTCAGTGCAGCTATCTGTGTGATTGAGTTTCTTTATCATGAGTTCCGACTGAATTAGGGTTAAGGTGAACTCATCAAACCCAACATCAGTCATATGAATCAATCGATCGATCCAAGTCTGATGTGAAACCTCAATAGAAAACTTTTTTTATTATTTCACTCTGCCATGGCCATGGGCTTAAGGACTCGATCTTTCGATCATCATAGGATTACTCCTCTCATCTATCGAGGTTGATAGATTCTTTCTTGATGCGATCTGGTTCCTACAATGAATATGCTACAGCCAACATACACCTCAGGATTTCGAATAGCTAGGAGATCGAGTTATAGTGTAGTCAAACTATAACACACTCAAGGTGAATTATCGATGCACCTCAGGTCAAAGAACTAGGTACACAGCTGCAGCATCGAGCTAGTCATCGATGAGAAGGTAGACTTCCTTATGACTGCTCGAGATGGTCACGCTCAGTACTCTCATTCTCAATGAATACCTGTACTCTCGCTCTGATATCTCCATACCATAGACTCAAGACACATCTATCCTAAGGAAGCGATCGTACACCAACCTTTCGGATCGATCACCATCCTCGTGATGATCCTATGGTCAGGAGCTATTTATGAGTTAGTTATGTAAATTCATGCCTTAAATTTTTAACTTTTGAAAATATGAATTAACATTCCTACTAACTCCAAGGATGTATCACAGACATAATTTACACAATATAATAGTAGAATAACCCTTTTATTTATTTATAGTCAAAATTATAAATTGCCCTTATATTTGTACAGAAATGTGTCAGCCAATCTGGCATCTAGGGCACACATCTAACAAACTCCCACTTGACCTAATGCCAATTGGCTACATATCTAAGTCCTATCTTCTCAAGGTGGGCTTCGATCTTTTGCTGGCCTAATAGTTTTGTCAGTGGGTCTGCCACATTATCTGTGGAGTCAACTCTCTTAACCTCGACATAATTTTTTTCGAGGTAATCATGGATCAGATGAAATTGTCGCTCGATATGCTTGGACTTCTGGTGAGATCTTGACTCCTTAGCTAGGGCTATGGCACCATTATTATCACAGTAAAGAGGGATGGCATCTGATGGCATCACTCCAAGCTCTGCGGCAAACTTCTTGTACCAGAATAACTCCTTCGCAGCTTCTGATGCAGCAATATACTCTGCCTCCATGGTGGAATTAGCAATCACCGTCTGCTTGAAACTCTTCCAGCTAACTGCACCACCATTGCAAATGAGTAGACTCCCTGATGTCGACTTTTGATCATCTACATCAGTCATAAAGTCTGAGTCTGTAAATTCCTGAACCTAGAGTTCTCCATTCCCAAAGACTAGAAACATATCCTTAGTCCTTCTCAAGTACTTAAGTATATATTTCACAGAAGTCTAGTGCTCTTCATCTGGATTCGACTGATATCTGCTTGTGACACTCATAGCATGGGCTATATCAGGTCATGTAAATAGCATGGCATACATGAGGCTTCCTATTGCCGAAGCATAAGGGATCTTGCTCATGCGTTCAATCTCCTCAGGTGTGCTAGGGCACATCTTCTTGGAGAGATGAATGCTATGTCTAAAAGGTACTAAATCTCTTTTGGAGTTTTCCATGCTAAACTTTTTAGCACCTCCTCTATATACATCTTCTATGAAAGTCCCAACATCCTATTTGGTCTATCTCTATAGACCTTAATACCCAGTATAAAGGATGACTCTCCTAGATCTTTCATAGAGAACTCCTTAGACAACCATATTTTGACTGAGGTCAACATGAAAATATCATTCTCAATTAGGAGGATCTCATCTACGTACAGTACGAGAAAGACAACTACGCTCCCACTGACCTTCTTGAACACACATGGTTCCTCCTCGTTCTTGATGAAATCAAATATTTTGATCACATCATTGAAATGAGTATTTTAGCTCCGAGATGCTTGCTTAAGTTCATAAATGGACCTTTGTAGCTTGCAGATCTTGTGATCATCATCACTGGATGTGAAACCAAGTAGCTGTTTCATATAGATATCTTCCTCAAGATATCCATTTAAGAATGTTGTTTTCACGTCCATCTGTCATATTTCATAATCGAAATAGGCTGCAACAGTAAGCAATGTGTGGATGGATTTTAGCATAGTTACGGATGAAAAGGTATCCTAATAGTCAATGCCTTCATGCTGACTATAACCTTTCGCTACGAGCCTAGCCTTGAATGTCTCCACATTTCTATCTGCACCTATCTTTCTTTTGAAGATCCATTTACACCTAATAGGTACAATACCTTCAGGTGAATCTACCAAGATCCAGACTTGATTTGAGTGCATCGAGTCAATTTCTGATCTCATTGCCTCTAACCATTTCTCAGAGTCAATATCTAATATCACCTCGTCATAGGTCTTGGGGTCATCACCATGAGCCACATTTCCTGTGAGGAATATTTTCTCTACTTCCTCTTGTATAGTACCTAAGTATCTTTCAGGAGGATGAGAAACTCTAGTTGATCTACGAGGTGGAAGAGGTTGTATTAGGACTGGTTCTAATTGATTTGGTTCCTCAGGTTTTTTAGCTCATTGCTCTTGGGAGACATTCTCCTTGAGCTTAATTATTCTTTCGATGCCACTATCTTGAATAAACTATTTTTCAAGAAAAATAGCATGTCGATTCACAATCACATTGTGATCTTCCAAATATAGAAATTGTATCCTAATGACTCTTTAGGATATCCTATAAATCGAGCTCTAAAAGACCTGAACTCTAACTTGTCCGCCTGCTGTCTCTTGACATGAGCCAGACAACCCCAAATTCTGAAATGACTCAGACTTGGCTTCTTATCATGCCATATCTCATACGGTGTGGTAGGAACGGATTTAGAGGGAACCTATTCAATACATTTATTGCTGTCATGAGACAATATCTCCAAAAAAACTCAGGGAGGTCCGTGAAGCTTATCATGGAACGGACCATATCTAATAGGATCGATTTCTCCATTCTGAAACCCCATTGAGTTGTGGTGTTCCAGGTGGAGTCCATTGAGAGACTATGCCATTATCCTTAAGATAGTCTAGAAACTCCCGACTAAGGTATTCACCTCCTCGATCTGATCGAAGAACCTTAATGGGCTTTCCTGTTTATTTTTCTACCTCATGCCTGAATTCTTTAAACTTTTCAAAAGCTTCAGACTTTGTTTCATTAGAAACACATATCCGTACCTAGACATATCATCGCTGACGGTAATGAAGTAGACATAATTGCCTCTAGCCGGCACATCAAATGGGCTACACATATCTGTATGTACTAGGGTAAGTAGGTCTGTGGCCCTTTCCCCATACCCACAAAAGGAGCTTGGTCATTTTGCCTTGAAGGCATGATTCACAAACTGGATATGACTCGAAAGTCAACAGACTTAATAGCCCAGATTTTCTAATTTGTTAACCCTATCTTTCGATATATGACCTAGCCTTAGGTGCCACAGATACATATTATTTAGACTATCTCTAGACCTTTTAATTCGTATGGCATTCACATTTTTCTCGATATTAAATACAAATACATCAATATGTAGCTGATAGAGACCATTAATAAGAAAACTATTTGCAACTTTATTATGTTCATAAAATATGTTACAATGGTCCTTATGAAAGCTAATCACATAGCCTTCTTGTGCTAAACATGACATCGAAATCAAATTCCTGCTTGCTGCAGGCACATAATAACAGTCTCTAAGAACTAAATCTAATCCTAACAGTAATCGCAGAGGATAGGTTCCCACGGTCACAACAGCAACTCTTGCTTCATTCTCGATGCGTAGGATCATATCCCCATCCCTCAGCCTCCTGCTTTCCTCAAGAGCCTGCACAGAAGTGCACAAATGAGCACTAGAACCAGAGTCAAGTACCCAACTGGATGCGAAAAAATCGTAAGATTAGATTCTATAACGAGCATACCTCCAGAAGGACCATCCTTCTTATTCTTCAGGGTGGTCAGGTACTGAGGACAATTCTATTTCCAATGGCCGTCTGAATTGCAGTGAAAATATTTTCCCTTTTCAGCAGCCTTCTTCTTCAGTTCCGTCTATTTCCTTTTCCCATCCACCTTCTGCTTCTTGCAGACTTTTTCTTCTTTCTAAAAGATTTTTTCTTGGAAGAAGTCCGCTCCATAGTAAGGACTGAGCCTTTTGAACTCTTCAAAGAAAGCTCAACCGTAACCAACATGTTCATTAACTCAGCCAAGGTACACTGCATCTTATGCATATGGAAGTTCATGATGAACTGACCATATGCATCGGACAAGGACTGAAGGATCACATCAATCTGAAAATTCTTGTCTAAGATGATATCGAGCTTCTCAAGCTCCTCAAGGTCCTTGATCATTGTCAAACAATGATCTTGGACTGACTGTCCATCATGCATTTTAGTCTTAAAAAGTCTTTGACAGACTTGATACTTGGCTGCATGACTTTGTTCACCAAACAACTCTTATAGGTGAGCCAATATTTGATGGGTAGTCATAATATTGTCATGCTGGCACTGCAAGTTATCAGACATTGCACCCAACAGAAGTACCTGGTTTTGTTATCGTCATCCATCCACTTTTTCAGAGATACTCTTTGTTCAGCAGTCGAACGTGCTGGTATGGCAGGTGGGTCCTGATCCAAGATATGAGTCAGTTTCTCAAATCTAGAATAATTCTGTAGTTCCTCAACCAGTCCTTAAAATTAGGTCCAGTCAATCTGTGGGTGTCTAGTATTTTGGTCTGGGGGTTGAATGCAGACATGTTTTCTGTAGAGAGTCAAAAGTTTTTAGTTAGATTTTGTAATCAAACTTAACCAATTTGTTTAGGAGTTTCATTTTTAAATAAATTAGGCTCTTACTATTTTCTCAGATCCCTACACTCCCTAGGTAGAGATGTGAAAATCTTCATGATTAGTGATTTCTAGTGGGTGGTGCGGTCTCACCGACTGGCTCACCACCTCACATAACAGTTATTGGTGATGGGTCAATCGAAAAGTAGACAACTCTTGTCCAATGATTCTCTAATCATGGTGCACCCAAAACTTGATCTCTAATTCATGAAGCTCATCGTGTTCAAAATATTGCTCCATTCCTCAGTTAAGTCAGACCCACCATTTGCACGAACTAGATTCCTGATTGCATCCCTCACCGTATCCGAAATATTGAGCACAACCCATCCTCTAATCCGTAGCATCCAATGCCTAATGGACATGGTTGCATCTTTCTGGTGCAACTGAGTCACTGTAACCAGTCGAGAACAATCAACCGTGAGAAGGGCCCGCACATCCACAATGGTGGAAGACCTAAGACTTAATATTTTCTTAGAGAGATTTAATTTAGGTCTCATTAAACTTGACTTGACATAGTCATAACAATTATGACTAACCTAGTGACATGGGTTAGCTGAATTGTTAGCCACCTCAAATTAGAATTGGGTCGACACATATAGCCAGGTAAGTGAGACCGGTGGGAGGGATATGCCATTAACTTGATAAGAACGTATTCAAGTCGAGTAGCTCCTAATTAAAAACTAGTCAGTCGCATCTGCCCAACTTATCTAAGACACCAAATTGTCGAACCAGAACCAATTAGGTTAGTCTACAATCCAGACACTAAACACTGAGCCAAATTAGATCTTAACTTGATCGAGTCGCTTCTAGATGTGATTCGATCTTGACCTAGACTTAATCCTATTAGGCTGGTCAATTATTAGCTTTCATGATCCCACCTAACCAATTTTTGATTCGATTTGATCAACCGCTAGACCTAATTGAGCTACCCAAGCCCGAACCCAATTTTATGAAAATGATTTAGATCTGAAATTCTCAATTTTAGACCAAATTTGATTTCATAGGCTTAATTCATTAATTAAGTCTTGGGTTCATAAATAAAATATATAAATAAATCTTAGGATTTCAGGATCTAGGGTTTTGCAGAAATGTAAGTTTGATTTCTGATTAAGGATGAATGCGCAGCACCCCTACACGCTATAAGAACACCCCATTGAATGGGAGGAGAGGGTCTTAAACCCTACTTTATTCTTATGACCGGACGGCCATGAGGAATACCTTAATCAGAAATATTGATTTAACTACAAAACTAGTTAGATCTAAGTTACATATCACATATATAATTTCAGATCTAACTTATACATGCATTGCATACATCTCATGTATTAAAATCTGATCTAATTAGCATGCTTTCAGATCTGATATATCACATGTAATATCTAAAAAATAAGATTTTAATTGAACTATTCAATATAAAATCTATTCTAGATAGTTACTAGAACAATTCTACAACTAGTCTAGGCATACAATAGATCAATCTTATAAATTAATTAAATTTTATTTTTTATTTTCTAATCTGAATATAGTATTTATAACATCAAAAAATCAAAGAATAAATTAGATCTAATTTATATTTTAATCACATTAAAACATAGAACTTTAAGACTATTCATAGTTTAAACTATTCCTAGTCTAGTCATGCATCTCACACATGTTAGATCTACTTAAATTTAATTTTAAATTTTTTGATTTTAGATTTAATCACATCTGATGTGACATTTAAATCTATTAATATCAGATAAATAAAAATAAAAATTAAATCTAAATTAGATCTGAAATAGAGCCATCAACCTGGCTCTGATACCAGTTGAAGAAAAAACCATATTTTTCCTTGTAGGATCTACCAGATCTAATGAGATATGGGGTGAAATATTATAAAAAAAAATATACTATGATTATTTTAAATCTAAGATCTATTAATTTTATTTCTATTATCTAATATTTAATCTAAAATTAAATCTAAAACTTGAGGATTAGAGGAATACCTCTAGGGTAACTAGATTACCCTGTAGATGATCACAGCAATGCCTGAGGTTCTAAAATAGCCACACAGTCGTCTGGCCTCTATCGGTATCCACTCGAGCAGAATCTGGATTATCTTTTCTTCTCAAATCTTTGCTCCAAAAATCAGATCTGGATCCTGATCTGAAAGATCTTCAAAGATCTTCTGAAGCTGGAGCAGCAGCTTCTCGACAAATCTCTGCAGCCTTCTAATCAGGAAGCCACCACGCCTTGGACAAGCACCAGATGGATGCCCAACTTCTTGAACGTGAAGAGGGGAGAATGAAGACTAGAGGAAATGTGGAGAAGTGGAGGGATATCAGGCTTTTACTAGGAATTGAGTAGATTCTCTAAACCTTAGGTGCAGACAGGGTTTAAATAGACCTTGCTGTGCCATGCAGTGCCACATCATTCGACCAATCAAAAAATTCTAATTAATTTTGAAAAAAATTTAATTGGTGGAGTGATGTCATCTAATCATATTAGATAAGAATCCCACCAAACCCTCCTACTATTGGTGCCAACACTGGATAAACATAGTGAGGTTGGTGCCCAACAGTTTGAGTCGATCAAGGCATAGAGTCCTCATCTCATGGGACTCTATCCTTATCCACTTGGGGGCATGCCCAATCTGATCTTGGCACCCACTTTGAGGCCTAATTTAGCAAGTGGACACTCTACAAAAACTCTCCAATGACTTCTTGCCAAGTGGCCTTCAGTTTAAGATCCATAAGTCAACGTTTGACCGATGTCCTAAAATAGAAATGGTAGGTGACAGAAATTGGTAGGTGCTGTCTTAAATTCATCTCATGAATTAAGATAAAACTTTTCAGAGCTGGACTGACTCTAGTCAGATAGAGAAAAATCTTCTCAAGGTTCTCTAGGTGAGTCAAAACATATTTGGCTCAGTCAAGATGAAAAAGATTGCACGAGGAGAAAGTTAGGCTCAATCGTGTGCTAGCATGATTTTTTTGAACCTAATTAGATCTAATCCAAATCAATCAAACTGGACAGCTCAATTGATGACATCCAGATCCTAACTCTTATTTGTGTGACCCAGTTAGGTTCATTTTTGTATGGTAATGAGACATGTCGTGATCTCATCATCGACATCATCGAAACTCCTTTCGATGGATCAGAACTCTTCTGATTCAGACAATTAGAATGATCGATCATCAAGATCGTCTAATTGCTCCCAAAATCCACTAGTGACACCTAGCAGTATATGATGGTAATCCATCAGAAATGAAGACGAACCTCTCGGTGCAGCTATCTGTGTGATTGAGTTCCTCTATCATGAGTCTTGACTGAATTAGGGTTAAGGTAAACTCGTCAAACCCAACATCAGTCATATGAATCAATCGATCGATCCAAGTCTGATGTGAAACCTCAATGGAAAACCCTTTTCTATTATTTCACTCTGCCATGGCCATGGGCTTAAGGACTCGATCTTTCGATCATCATAGGACTACTACTCTCATCAATCGAGGTTCATAGATCCCTTCTTGGTGCGATCTAGTTCCTACAATGAATATGCTACAGCCAACATACACCTCAAGGTTTCGAATGGCTAGGAGATTGAGTTATAGTATAGTCAAACTATAACACACTCAAGGTGAACTATCGATGCACCTCAGGTCAAAGAACTAGATGCACAGCTGCAGCATCGAGCTAGTCATCGATGAGAAGGTAGACTTCCTTCTGACTACTCGAGGTGGTCACGCTCAGTACTCTCATTCTCAATGAATATCTATACTCTCACTCTGGTATCTCCACACCATAGACTCGAGACACATCTACTCTAAGAAAGTGATCGTACATCAACCTTCTGGATCGATCACCATCCTCGTGATGATCCTATGGTCAGGAGCTGTTTATGAGTTAGTTATGTAAATTCATGCTTTAAATTTTCAACTCTTGAAAATATGAATTAATATTCCTACTAACTCAAAGGATGTATCACAGACATAATATACACAATGTGATAGTAGAATAATCTTTTTATTTATTTATAATCAAAATTATAAATTTATCCTTATATTTGTACAGGAATATGTCAGCCAATCTGGCATCTAGGGCACACATCTAACATTTAAGAGGTCTAAAAAAATATGATCTAATCTAGTGGATGGTTCAGAAAGGTTCAGACTCAGGTCTGGAGGAAGATCTGATCAATTGGTGGCTGCTTGAGTTCTAAGGGCTAGAACTCTTGAAGCAAGGTAAAGAAGAGCACTGTCCTTGGTTCAATTTTCATGTGGATCATCGTTGGAGGATGGATACTTGGATGCCTCATAAAAATTGGATTAGTATTATAGATATTCTTCTGATCTAAATTTATTTTATTATACTTTAATTGATATAGTCAAGAGTTTCTGGGCATTAGGATTTTCAGTGCATCGAGTATTTTTAATGAAAATTTTAAACACCTAATCCTTTTACTATGCCACTAAAATCCAATAGTGGTATCAGAGCCTACCTTGATCTATATAATCAATGGTTAAATTATTATCTTGATTGTGATCAAGCATGGATTTTTAGTTTGGTTCAAGTCGGCTCAAGGGTTGAACCCGATTGAACATCCAAACTCTAGTATGTCTTAGAGATATATTTTAAATATAAAATGCATGATGTATGTGTAGAATTTTTTTAGTAGCTTAGTACTTTAATTGAGATTCATCACTAGGCCATCCGATCATAAGAGAAAGTAAGGTTCAGAGATCCTCTCTTTCTATTCAATAGGGTACTCTTATGGCATGTAGGGGTGCCATTGTGATGTCCTAAGAAGAAGAACCATGAAAAGAATATTTTGTATTTATGCAAGTTATTAGAACTTTATGCATATGTGATATGCTTGAGATGCTTAGTTATAATCATATTGAATGATAATGATTTCATATCTTAGATATATGAATAGATGCCATGATTAGTTGTTATGATTATTAAGATATAACTATAATAGTGCATCATTGTGATTGAATTAGGATGTGCTTGAGACCATTAAAGCTCTCATAAAAATTATATTAAGTCATAGTATTATAAATCAGTAGCTAATCTATTTTTTGAATCAATTAATTAATTGATGTCTAAGGAGTATTTTAAGTACGATGGTTATTTAATTAGTTCCATTATGGGTCTGACTAATTTTATTGGTGTCTAAGAAAAGCAACGAGAGGACCCCCATCAATCTTAATACTTTTTTGACCAATTAGATTAGTTCAAATCTTGAATGATGGTAGCTCAATATTTTGAACACTACATATGTCTTCCTTCATGTCTAGTCAATATTCTATCAAAAATCATAGTAGGTCTGTTGTGATATCCATAAAGCTTGCTATAAAGATTGATGTGGGTTTGTCTTGATGCATATCAGATATTTTACGGTATATTTTGGATATGTTGCTTTGTTATGATATCCACAAGGGTAGTATTTTTCAGATATGACTGTATGAAAATGAAGGGTTTGACTAAACTTTAAAATACTATAATTTATTATGATATCCACAAGGCTATGAGTATTTTTAGAGGTAAAGTTTATGTTGAGAGTTGCATGAGATGCAATTGGATAGATTTTCCTACTTTTGAAATTATTAAGATTTATTGTGATATCCACAAGGCTTCAATAAGGGTTTAGGGTTTCAACCCCATTAAGAAATCAGATTAAAATTTTTTGTTTGCCATAAAAGAGGACTATGGTATCTGATAAAATAGTGGAGATATAACTAGTTTTTAAAAGTCCTTAACTAGTTATGCATGTCAAACTTGAGTGGTTTGCTTATACTATTATTCTTTATTTATGTAGATTTAAGTCTGTATTATGGCTTCTTTATTTTCACTGCATAACACTACAGATAAAAATATGTTGACCTATCTCAACTATGTGGATGGGTTGAGAAACTTGCAAGTTAGGTTTATATTAGAGAAGAACTCTAATGTTCTGAATATTTCTGACCTTGGGATGGTCAATAATAATGAGAAGGCAAAAGATATTCATATGAATATTAGCTATTTATTTTGTGGCAAGTTTAGATATTGGGAGTATAATTGCAAGAATAATCTTGCAAGTTTGAAGCAGGGTGCAAGTATAGCACCAAAATGTGTGTATATGATACAAATCTATTTTTATTGAGTGGATCAGACTCTGATACTTGGATATTAGATACTGCCTATTGATCGCATATTTGTAATTCATTACAGTGACTACAGAATATCAAAGGTCTGAAAAGAGGTGACCTCGAGCTTTATGGCATAAGTGGAGAGTCCATTAGCGTAGAGGCTGTGAAAACCTGTATGCTTGATTTACCTTCAAACAAAATTTTAGTATTGAAAGACTGTTATTACATGCCAAAGATTATTAGAAATATTATTTTTATACCTTTGTTATTAAAATAAGGTTATGAAATAAGGCTAATGGGAAATGGATGCTCTATTTTCTTTTCTAATGACTCTTATGGCAGTGGTTATATTGATAATAATCTTTTAATTCTTGCACTCAATGAAAATATTTTTTATATTAAAAAAAATATGAAAAAAGAGAGAAAAGATGTGAATATTACATATCTCTGGTATTGCCATCTTGGTTATATTAGCGAGTCAAGGATAAACAAGTTATACAAAGAGGAATTCTTTGACCCGTATGATTATGAATCATTCAAAACTTGTGAATCTTGGCTTATGGGTAAGATGACCAAGACCCTATTTTTTGAACATGGAGAGAGGGCAAGTGAGTTGTTAGCCCTAATACATATGGATGTATGTGGACCAATGACAACTCAGGCTAGAGGTGGATACTCTTATTTTATTACCTTTACAGATGATTTATCAAGGTTCGGATATGTGTATCCTATGAAACATAAATCCAAAGTAAAGATATTCTTGATCGAGGAGGAGAATACTTATCCAGTGAATTTTTGATCATCTTAAAAGTAAAGATATTCTCTCTGAATGGACCCCTCTTTATACATCTCAGTTAAATGGTATAGCAGAAAGGAAGAATCGTACTTTGATGGATATGGTGCAGTCCATAATGTGCTTCACTGATCTTTCAATATCTTTCTAGAGATAATGCCCTAGAGACTGCCACATACATATTAAACAGGATGTCTTTAAAGTCTGTTGCAAGCACACTATATGAGATATGAAAGGGAAAGAAGCCTAATCTTAAACATCTTAAGACTTGGGGCTGTCCTGCTTATGTCAAAAATATTTTTGGACATAAGCTTAGTGCTAGATCAGATAGAGTGCGTCAAGCACCTCTGAGATATGGTTTTGTCATTGAGAATGATAATTCAATTAATATCATTCAAGATGATGATCCACTGACCTATTCGGAAGCTATCATGAGTAGAGACTCAGACAGATGACTGGAAGCTATGAAATTTGATAAAGACTCGATGTACACCAACCAAGTGTGGACCTTGGTTGATGCACCTGAGTGTGTGATCCCAAAAGAGTGCAAGTGGGTCTTCAAAAAAAAGATCAGAGTAGATGGCCAAGTGAAAACCTACAAAGCTAGGTTGGTGGCAAAAGATTTCAGACAAAAGTAAGGAATTGACTATGATGAAACCTTCTTATCAGTGGCTATGCTCAAGTCCATAATATGATTATGAAATCTGGCAGATGGATGTCAAGACTGCATTCCTCAATGGTAATCTAGAGGAAGAAGTCTATATGACTCAGTCAGAGAGATTTGTCTCAAGTGGGAAGGCAAATCAAGTAAGCAAGCTAAAAAAATCCATCTATGGATTAAAGCAGGCTTCGAGGAGCTGGAACATCTGATTTGATATGACAGTCAAAGAGTTTGACTTTATCAAAAATAAGGATGAACCATGTGTGTATAAGAAGATAAGTGGGAGTGCTGTTGTCTTCTTGATTTTGGATGTCAATGACATACTGCTCATTGGGAATGATATCCTAATAATGCAATCGATCAAGACTTGGCTATCGAATAAATTTTTCATGAAAGATTTAGGTGAAGCATCCTATATACTGGGTATAAAGATCTATAGAGATAGATCTAAAAAGATGTTAGACTTATTCCAATCATGGTACATAGATCTCATATTAGAGAGGTTTAATATGGAGGCTAGTAAGAGAGATTACCTATCAGCAAGTCATGGTATACGTCTCTATAAAAAAATATATCCTGAGACACCAGAAAAGAGAAAGAGGATGAGTGAAATCCCTTATGCTTCGCTATGGGATCAATTATGTATGCTATGCTATGTACCAGGCCTAATGTAGCTTATGCTTTGGCGTAGCTAGCAGATTTTAGGTTGATCCAGGGGAGGATCATTGAAAAGCTGTGAAAAATATTCTGAAGTACCTAAGAAGGACTAAAGATATTTTTTTATATATGGAGGAGGATTAGAGTTGAAACTAGAGGGATATACAGATTCTAGTTTTCAATCTGATCCAGATAATAGTAAGTTAATATCAGGGTATGTATTTATCCTAAATGGTGGGGCAGTGAGTTGAAAGAGTTTTAAGTAGCAGATAGTAGCTGACTCAACTACTGAGATAGAGTATATCACTGTTAGTGAGCAGCTAAGGAAGCTATCTAGATGAAGAAGTTCATCATAGATTTAGGAGTAGTTCCTGAGATTGAAGAATCGGTGCCACTCTATTATGATAACACTGGAGTCATTATTCAAGCTAAAGAACCTAGGTCTCATCAAAGATCTAAGCACATCCTTAGACACTTCTGCCTCGTTCGAGAAATTGTAGGGAGACAAGATATTATCCTTGAACGAGTAGATACAAAGAACAATATAGCAGACCCATTCACTAAGGCCATACCACAGTAGCTATTTGATCGTCATCTTGATTGTATGGGATTGAGATACAAAGGCAATTGGCTTTAGTGCAAATGAGAGATTGAAAAAAGAGTACCCTATAAGCCAATCACAAGTGTGTTGCGATGAAACATTTTTTCATAATTTTTCAACTCATGTAATGATATTTATTATTGAATAATAAAATGAGGTATTGATTCATCATGTTAGCTGCTTCTTATTATGACTAAGATTATGATGAACCTCAAATATTAGGATAATAATTTTAGGAGATATGAATGGGTCATGCTAGTGAGACCTAAAATTCTAAAATTCTAATCTTAAATATTCCTGATCGAAGGAACATTGAGTCGGAGATCAATATTCTGAATAGATTGGCACATCCTATGTATGCTCGATGGAGTCGGTGGTAGATCTTACTAGCAACTTGTGTGGGACACTAATACAAGGATGTGGATGCTCATCTAAGAAATGAGTCCACTGAATTGACTCAATGAAAGAGAACATCTTATGGAAGCCTTACTTGCATATCAAAGATGGTTCTCTAAGTGGGAGTTGTGCAAGTGATCCTTAGACCTGAGATCATCATGAAATCTTGTGCACATGAATTCATATTTTGGTTCATACTCAAGCATGACTTTAGACATGTACGGGATATTCTGATATGGTAGGAGTGTGTACGAAGGTTGTGAGTAGGTCAACTAGAATCAATCACTCCTAGTAAGAGGAGATCGCATCCTGTGTATTCTCATTCGTAGATGACTTAGAAAAAATTTTTTGACTAAAAATAGGAAGAAGATTAGAAAAAAATTCTCATACTTCTTCATTTGAGTCATCATTGGTTAATTGAGAATCGATATGAATATTATTTGAGTTTGACATGATTCCATACTCATGAACATATTTAGGGTGCTGGAATGATTGAAAGATTGTATTGCATGGTAACTTACCACTGAAGGATATATTTGATATTTTTATTAAATTTTTATATTTTTTGAATAGTCATGATATATTGCTAGATGTCAATCTTGACTTGTAGATTTTTTATCAAATTAAAGAGTTTAATTCGAATGCCAATTAGAAAGAGTTCTAATTACTTAAATTGGGTTAGTTCGATTGGACCTAAATCGGTTAGATTAAATTCTAATCAAATTAGGTCAACTTGCATCCAAATCTACTACTAGATAGATGTGAAACCCAATGGATCATTTACATATAGAAATTAGCCAAGGACCCTTTTTAAAAAAGTTGAGTAGAATTTTGGATTCAATCAGGGTTTCGGTAAGCATGCTAGCACGTGTGGAATCCCTAGCTCTTTTAGAGATCAATTTGATCTCATGCCTTACTTATTTGCTAGCCTAATTTGATGAGCATTTGGGTAAGGTCAAGCCACCTAGAAGTAGCCAAAAAGAGCCATCTGGTGTACACGCCAAATAAGTAAGAGTCCATCTTAAGAAGGACTCTTGGCGCTAATATGCAAAATGCATGTGCACTTTATTTATGGCATGGAGAAAGACTAAGAATCCTTCTATTTTGAGCCTCTATTTTTCATGACAAGTAGATCAGATGATGAGCCACCTAGCACACCTTTTTGAGTATGAAAAATCTATCAGATTATACATAAATAAATTGCTCAAATTATTGCTGCACGTGTGACAGGTTTTTCTGGATGCATGAAGGGACGTGAAGACTCCTTCTATTTAGGGAGTCTTAAGCAACTTTTTATCTGATAATTTTTGTGATAAGGATTAGTTTTAAGTGCTGATCATGTGGTAAAAATCTAAAAAATTATCAGATTAAGAAAGGTTGCTTTTCACACCCTTTTCTGGGCGTGCGGGATAGGGAGAAGGTGCTCGTGTGTCTCTTCGGTGAAGAGTTTTTTTCAAATATGAACTCTTATCTGAATAATGTGTCATTTGGTGATGGCCTTTTTATTTGAATAAAGGTTCATGTGGCAAAATTTTATGCTAATCTGATGTGTGAAGAGATACAAAAAATATCTTGTTCTAGGCGTGTGCACGTGAGAAGGCAGGAATCGACGTATCACCTCTTGAAGAGTCCTTTTGTTTAGGGACTCTCAGATAAGTGATACGAGGACTTGATATACCTTTTCAGATGATGTGTGCCTTCTCTGTTAGTGCCCCATCTAGTGCTATAAATAGGGGATGGCAGATGGGGTGATCATTCAATTCTTACATCCCCTATCCAGTCCTTCTCTCCCTCTCTTACAACTCTAGGTTTTAGGACAAGGCTTGATCTTTTAAGACAAGCCTAATCCTAATAGCTCTAAGGGTTTAAGAGGTCTAGAAAAAGGAGGTCAAGTTTAGTGGATAGTTCAGAAAGATTTAGACTCAGGTCTGGAAGAAGATCTGATCGATTGATGGCTGGTTGAGTTCTAGGGGCTAGAACTTTTGAAGCAAGGTGAAGAAAGAGTGCTGTCCTTGGTTTAATTTTTCTATGGATCACCATTGGAGGGCAGACACTTGGACACCTCATAAAAATTGGATTAGTGTTATAGGTATTCTTCTGATCCAAATTTATTTTATTGTACTTTGATTGATATAGTCAAGAGTTTCTAGGCATTAGGATTTTGGTACATTGGGTATTTTTAATAAAAATTTTAAATACCTAATCCTTCCATTATGCCATCAAAATTTAAGAATATAAATCTTCACAGAGGTCTAGATGTGTAGATCCTTTACTTTGCATGCACGTCAGACGTCATAGGAAAGCAGGATGAACTCTAATCCAATTAACTTCGCAACACAATCAATCGAAGGATGAGATGTACTGGTGTGACTCCTCAAACTAGCATGTGGGACACCCAAAGAGACCCCATGCCCAAAGGAAGAGGAGCGGCAACAAGGGGAGAGGCCAAAGGGAGGAAAGGACCTCTCTCTCTTCTCATGCCTTTCTCTCTCTTTTCTCTTCTCTCAATCTAATTTGTTTGCTATGCTATTGCTATTCATCCATAGATAGAGACCGTCTCTATTTATAGATGATTGTCATGATCCAATGAGATTAGGACTCCTAATTCAAATTTGATTTGAATTGGTCCAATACTCATGAAAGAAGGATTCCTATATGAGGTATAATAATTGTCATCACATATGACAATCAACTTGCACCCAATCTCTCACCCACTTGGGATGCCCCAAATAAGCACCAAATAGGTTTTGGACATGCTTCCTGAGGGTGTATTCTCAGTGCAAGTAGGAATACTCATATCTCATCAAAAACAGGGCTGATTTGAATCTGATTCGAAGTTGGTTCAAAGCAATTTCGACAAACTGTCAATCCCAAACTCTTTAGGACATTTGTACCAAGTCTAACTTAGATTTTAGATCTATTTAAGTCCAATTAATTTAGATCTAATCTATAATTAATTAGCACTTAAATTCAATCTTTCATATGTTCCATGAATCATAGATCAAAAATTATTCATCCCCGGGATCAAACCTGAACCTCAGTGTAGTGCTAGCTAGACATAGTTAACTCTTCAATCTCGTTTGACCCATAACTTAATTCTCAATCAAGTTAGCTTATATGTTTAATCAAGTCAAGTACTTTCAAATTGGACAAATAAACATAGGTCAATTTCTTTCTACTTTGTCTGACGTGTGTGCGTAACTCCATAGGTTCAAACACTAAGTCGATAGCACAGAAACTAATTTCTGTACTAATCGAGATACCATCTAGCAATGGTTTTGATGTCCAGATAGATTGAATTATCATAAAAGAATATTTCAAAACCATACACATGGTTACCGCATAATTCATTCTTTTGATCCTGGATGCTCTAGGATGTTCTCAGGTTAACTGTCAACCGAGATTGCTTCATTTGCATTGTATTTTAACCTTTCAAATCCATCTCAAAGATTACCCTGGCCAAGGCTTTACTAAATTAAAATACAACGATACATCAACTCCAATAATCCAGAGGAGTCAATCCCATCTTGATCCACACACAGACTTCGTAAGTACTTGACTATATCCAGTAGCCTTCTGTCACTGCATTAGAAATTCAGATAGTCCGACATCAAAATACAGTGAGTTGCTTGCAAGTCACTATGATGATCTCAGGTCTGAAAGATACTTATATCCATATGTTTCGCGAGAAGCTCTTGACAGCAGAATGCTCAGCAGGTAAGTTACTTGTTCAGTGATGATGTACCCCTACATCTCATCTGTATGCCATACTAGTGTCACCACACTCTTTGGTTAAGAGGATAACTAATCCATATGGCACATAATGATCTCCGCTCGATAAACATCATTATCCATAATGATGTATCATTTGGTCGCGAACATATTTAAGAGCTATACGATAAATCCTCTCTTTATCGTACACTGACATAGTTCTAGGGACTTCATCACAATACAAGAGTTCAAGAAAGATGTCATTTTGTGATGAAAAATGTCAGAATAACTATTATTCAATTGATCAATAATTCATATACAAGGATGAACTCAATCATCACATGATTGGTTTTACGATATAATTTTCAACAACTCTCACATGGACTAAAGCCAATCGGGACAGTATTTTATAGCCATCTTCTATTTGAAGTTATTGAACTCTTTGATCCCAAGAGTTTTAGTGAAGAGGTCTGCTAGGTTCTCCTTTCCATCGATCTTCTGAAGCTCGATGTCACCATGGTTCACAATCTCTCACACCAGGTGATAGCGGCGCAGAACATTGTAGCATCCGATGCAGCAATATATTTTGCTTCGCATACAAAATCGGCCAAAGTATGTTGCTTGAAACTCTTCCAGCAAATAGCTCCTCCATTCAAGGTAAATATGTAGTTTGACATGCTTCTGCTGTTATCACAATCTGACTGAAAATTGGAATCAGTATATCCCACAAGTTTCAGATCAGAATCTCCATAGATAAGTCATTGGTCTTTAGTATTTCTCAAATACTTAAGCATTGCTTTCGCAATCTTCCAATGCTTCTTATCTGGATCTGACTGGTACCTATCACTACCCCTAGTGAATAGGCCACATCCGATCTTGTACATATCACAGCATACATGATAGATCTCACTGTCGAAGCATATGGTATTCTACTCATTCACTTTTTCTCCTCAGGAGTTGTCAGCCTGTCCTTCTTGAAAAGAGTAATTTCGTGACCTATCGGAAGATAGCCTTTCTTAGAATTATCCATGTTGAACTACTTCAACAAGGCATCAATATACGTAAATTAGGACAATCCATGCAACCTTCTGGATCTACCCTTATAGATCTTCATCCCTAGGATGTAGGATGCTTCTCCTAAGTCCTTCATGGAGAACTGTGATGATAACCACAGCTTCACACTCTGCAAAGTCCGGATGTCATTTCCTAGTAACGGTATGCCATCCATATACAGCATAAGAAAAATAATCACAAAATTGAAATTTCACTTGTAGATGTAAGGCTCTTCTCCATTCCTAACGAAGCTATACGTTTTAATCACTTTATCAAAATGCATGTTCCAACTCCTCGATGCCTGCTTAAGTCCATAAATAGACCTTTTCAGCTTGCACACTTTCGACTCATCTGTGGATATGAACCCTTTAGGTTGTATCATATACATCTCTTCTTTCAGTTTTCCATTAAGGAAAGTAATTTTGACATCCATCTATCAGATCTCATAATCTAAGTGTGCAGCGATAGCAAGTATAATTTAGATGGACTTGAGCATTGCCACAAGAAAGAACGTCTCATCATAGTCAATACCATAATGCTGACGGTAATCCTCGGCAACTAGATGGGATTTATAGGTCTCTACCTTCCTATCCGCTCCTCTTTTCCTCTTTAAAAATCTATTTACATCCTATAGATTTTATGCCTTCAGGCAGATCAACTAGTGTCTATACACTATTGATCTCCATGGACTCCATCTCAAACTTCATGGCCTCAAGCCATTTTTGAGAGTCGGGCCTTTGCATGACCCCATATAGGTGATCGGATCCTCATCATTCTCAGCAAGTTTAATGGGATCACCATCCCAGATCAAGAAATCATAGTATCTGTTCGATTGACACGGTACTCTATCGGATCTTCTTAATAGTGCCTTTATCGATTTCAGATTCAATTCACCAATCGAATCCAATTCTGTATGTGTCAGTCGTTCTACCTCATGAACTTCATTAAGTTCAATTTTACAGGAATTAGCTCCTTCATCAAGAAACTTCTTTTCCAAAAAGACTGTCTGGCTGCTAACAAACACCTTTTGTTCTACAGTGAGGTAGAAGTAATACTCTTTAATTTTCTTTGGGTACCCTACAAATAAGCATCTATCAGACTTCGATCCAAGCTTATCTATCTTTAAATGCTTGATATAAGCTGGACACCCCTAGACCCTAAGGTGTGAGAGTACTGGTTTACGCCCAATCCATATCTCATATGGAGTTTTATCAACAGACTTACTGGATACCTTATTTAAAATGTAGCAGGCAGTTTCTAGAGCAATCTCCAAAAGGGGATTGACAAACTCGCAAGACCCATCATGGATTGGACCATGTCTAATCTATTCCTTCTCTCAGACACACCATTATGTTGTGATGTTCTAGGAGGGGTCCATTGTGAAAGAATCCCATTCTCTTCCAGATATGTCAGAAACTCACTGGTGAGGTATTCACCTCCTCAGTCTAATCGAAGAATCTTAATATTCTTTTCAGTTTATTTTTCTACTTCAGCTGAAATCATTTGAACATCTCAAATGATTCTGACTTATGCTTCATAAGATAGACATACCCATAACTCGATAGGTCATCTGTAAATGTAATGAAGTAGTAGTATCCTCCTCTGGCACTTATGTTCATAGGCCCGCATACATCAGTATGCATTAGACTTAGGACATCGCTGGCTCTCTAATCTTTTCCTTTAAAAGGTGATTTAGTCATCTTATCAAGTAGACAGGACTCACAGGTAGGCAATGATTCACAATCATCTATTTCAAGGATATATTCTTTGATTAACCTGTCAATCCTATTCTTATTCACATGACTAAGCCTACAATGCCAAAGGTAGGATTCACTGACATTATCTATTTTGGGATGTTTACTAGGTGTGTACATTACACTAATAGACCATGATATTGTCTATATATCATATTTTAATTGTCCATGCATAATTGTAGTATCATTCATAATGATATCACAAAAATCATCTTTTATTATAAATATGTAACCAAGTTTGGCCAAAAGGCCTACAGAGATGACATTCATCATAAAGGAGGGATAATAATGACAATCATCCAACATGATACTACTAGACTCGAAAACAAGCTGCAAAGTTCTCAAGGCCAGAACTAGAACAAGACTTCCATCTCTAAGGTTAAGGAACCGCTCGCTCTCTCGAAACTTCTTACTTACCTGTAGTCCCTGTAACAAATTGCATATATTAATTAGACTTTCGGTATCCAATACCTAGGTAGTAGTATCATAAATAGAAAAATTACAAAGTGTTATCATATAAATATCTTGTGAAGCAACCACTTACCTCTTTCTCTTATTCTTAGGCCTGTTTGGGTCAAGGATGGCTATATAAGCAGGACAATTTCTTTTCCAATGACCTAGCTTCTTACAAAAGAAGCACTCTACTTGGCTCTTGTTAATTTTTGATGTTTTACTCTGCTTGGGATCAATGGCACGAGATTTTTGTACCTTTTTCTTCTTTTCTCTCTTAAAGGATCGACGCCCTATAGATGAACCTTCCACTAAATTCACCGGCTCCTTCTGGAGCTGGTGTTCCTTTTCAAAAGTCTGTAGTAACCCTAGCAAATCATAGTAGTTTACCGTAAACTTCATCATTCTATAATGACTGAGAAAGGGTAGGTAGGATTTCGGTAGTGAATTGAGGATAGCATTTGTTGGTGCAAAAATCCATCTGCACCGGAGAAGCTGGAGTCGAGGGAGTCGCGGTCGCCGTCGGGACCTGCAAAAGAAGTCTAAACCGGAGGTGGGGTTGCTCCGGCAAGACCCTCCGACGCTCAAGTCAGTTCTCTGCCTCAACAAGAATGGAGTGCTCGAACGAAAATTTTAGTAGAGTTTTGGGATAGAAAATAGAGCTTAGAGAATAACGTATCTGGGGTCCCCTTTTATAGACGGGGGGAGCAGAGGATTGATAGCGACTGTTTATGATCGCCTCATCATGGGCCGTACGGGGCCAGGAGGAATTAATCATGAAGAGTAATGGGGTGGAGTCGTGGCTGTCATCATGGCTCGCCATGTGGAATCAGTTGCGGGGAGTGGAGCGGCATCTGTTGTCGCGACTCACCAGGGAGTAGTGAAATTGCATAGAGTATCCATTGCAGGAAGTGGAGCAGAATCGTGGCTGTTACTGCAGTCTGCCAGGGAGTAATAGAGCCGTGTAGGATCCGCCGTAGGGAGTGGAGCAGAATCGTGGCCGTTACTGCGGCCCGCCAGGGAGTAATGGAGCCACGTAGGATCCGCTGCAGGGAGTGGAGCAGAGTCGTGGCCCTTACTGCGGCCTACCAGGGGGTCCAGACTTGTCGGCTGAAGTTCGATTGGAGTCTGATTTTCGCAGAAGCTCGGATGGAGATCATTTGTTGAGGAATCTAGGTCGAGACCTTCAGTAGGAGTTCAGGATGGATGTCCAGCTCCCGTGGGGGCCCGGATAAATCCCACCTATAGCTGGAGTCGGAGGCGAAGTCCAGCTCCCGTAGGAGTTCGGACGAAGTCTTCCTGCAATTGAAGTTGGAGACAGAGTCTGGCTCCCGTAGGAGTCCGGACGAAGTTTACCTGCAGTTGAAGTTGGAGACGGAGTCCGACTCCCGTAGGAGTCTGGATGAAGTTTACCTGCAGTTGAAGTTGGAGACAGAGTCCGGCTCCCATAGGAGTCCAGACGAAGTTTGCCTGCAGTCGAAGTAGGAGACGGAGTCTGGCTCCCGTAGGAGTCCGGATGAAGTTTACCTGCAGTTGAAGTGGGAGACGGAGTCCGGCTCCCGTAGGAGTCCGGATGAAGTTTACCTACAGTTGAAGTGGGAGATGGAGTCTGGCTCCCGTAGGAGTCCGGACAAAGTTTACCTGCAGTTAAAGTTGGAGACGGAGTCTGGCTCCCATAGGAGTCCGGACGGAGTTTGCCTGCAGTTGAAGTTGGAGACGGAGTCTGGCTCCCGTAGGAGTCCAGACGAGGTTTACCTGCAGTTCAAGTTGGAGACGGAGTCCGGCTCCCATAGGAGTCCGGACGAGGTTTACCTACAGTTGAAGTTGGAGATGGAGTCTGGCTCCCGTAGGAGTCCGGACGAAGATTATCCGCAGTTGAAGTTGGAGACGGAGTCCGGCTCCTGTAGGAGTCCGGACGAAGTTTACCTACAGTTGAAGTTGGAGATGGAGTCCGACTCCCATAGGAGTCCGGACGAATTTACCTACAGTTGAAGTTGGAGACAGAGTCCATCTCCCGTAGGAGTCCGGACGATGTCTGCCTGCAGTTGAAGTTGGAGATGGTGTTCGGCTCCCGTAGGAGTCCGGACGAAGTTTGCCTGCAGTCGAAGATGGAGATGGAGTCCGGCTCCCATAGAAGTCCGGATGAAGTTTGCCTGTAGTCGAAGTTGGAGATGGAGTCCGGCTCTCGTAGGAGTACGGACGAGGTTTACCTACAGTTGAAGTTGGAGACGGAGTCCGACTCCCGTAGGAGTCCGGACAAAGTTTACCTGCAGTTGAAGTTGGAGACGGAGTCCGGCTCCCATAGGAGTCTGGATGAAGTTTACCTGCAGTTGAAGTTGGAGACGGAGTCCGGCTCCCGTAGGAGTCCGGATGAAGTTTTCCTGCAGCTGAAGTTGGAGATGGAGTCCGGCTCCCGTTGGAGTCCGAACGATGTTTGCCTGCAGTTGAAGTTGGAGACGGAGTCCGGCTCCCATAGGTGTCCGGATGAGGTTTGCCTGCAGTCGAAGTTGGATATGGAGTCCGTCTCCCGTAGGAGTCCGGATGAAGTTTACCTGCAGTTGAAGTTGGAGACGGAGTCCGGCTCCCATAGGAGTCCGGACGAAGTTTACCTATAGTTGAAGTTGGAGACGGAGTCCGGCTCCCATAGGAGTCCGGACGAAGTTTACCTGCAGTTGAAGTTGGAGATGGAGTCCGGCTCCCGTAGGAGTCCGACGAAGTATACCTGCAGTTGAAGTTGGATGCCGGTGGAATCCCCGTGGGGTCACTCCTGACACGAACTTTGGTTGGGGGAGTTTTATACCCAACACCAGTCCCCTTACTTCCGAGTTCGTGCTTCGAGCGAAGGAAGTACAGAAAATTTTCACAGTCGAAGTCGTTTCCTTGAATTCTGCACACGATCGCCCTCGAAAATCTTGGCATTTAATGCGTGCATGCTGGAGCCTTTTTTTGATTAGGGCCATCCAAAAGTCCTTTCGGAACTCCCACCAGGGCGTAATCCTAAGCGTCACGCCATAGTGGTCCGCGAATGGTCAACCCAATGCCACGGTGAGTGGGACACGTGACGGGCATTGGTTGGCCTAGGGATATCTGCCACCATAACTGTACCAGGCCCCGTTGCTTATTTAAGCCCCCCCTTTACTCCAGGGGCTTCACTTCGTTTGAGGGTCGACACCTTTCTTTCGCCTGAGAGTTTAGCCACTTAGCCACTCCATCGGTGTCCTTTTCGACTCCGAGCACCCTTCGCACCAGTCTTCGCCATCCCCGCCGGCTCTCCGCCACCTTCAGTCCCCCTACCTCTCCAAGGAGTTCTCCCGTCGGGGCCCTCGTCCTGGAGGCCAACCTCGAGAGGATGCCATGGACCAAGAGGAGTGTGAGGAGGAAAACAGCGGCCTGCGAGTTCTCCGGCTGTCAAACTGTCACCGAGGGTTCCCGTCGCCTTAAAGGGGGCTCGAGGGAGAATTCCTTCAACAACAGGGGTTTAATAATGGGGACCACTGGTGAGGGCATTTCGCCGAGAGTTTCGGAGTAGCCGAACGGGGCGACACCAGTCAAGGGGGCAGAGTTGTCGTCACAAGCTGTGGCGGGATTCTTGACGTCGTCGGGGCCGAGGGACCAGAAGCGGTCGGCACTGATGGTGGGACAGTAGAACTTGTTGCGGGGACGGTGGAAGTAATGCATGCCGACCTTGCCGGAGTACCTACGACGGTGGTTGTCGTGGAGCACACGGTGGTGGCGCATGCCTCCGACGCCATCGCGGCCTCTGGGATACCTCCGGTTCTTCTTGAAGCAGGTCGTCATCGCCGCTGCTGTTGCCTTTGCTGCCCCCTGAATTCTATCCCATCCATTTTCCCTTAGGGTTGGGATTTCGGGATGGATCGGAATGAGGCGGGGGGCGAGAGCCGAGAGACTTATCACACATACTGAAAAATACTACTGAGAAGGATGGAACCGGGAAGAGAAGTCGACAGCTTGAAGTGGTCTCTGGTGTATCCCTTTCAAGTCTTGTAGTAATGTTTTCTTTTTCTGGCCCTCTGGGTCTTGTAACGTACATCTTGTTAATCGAAAAATGAGAAGGAGATTTTGTTACTTCGTCCGCACTTTGCATCGAATTGCTACCTGCTGAACTTCTTTCCTTTACCGTTGTTATTGTTGTATTCCCTTCTCTCTCTTTCTTTCTCCCTTTCTCTTTTTCTTCTTTTTTTTTTTTTTTGAGATCGTCCGGAGGTTACTGGTTGTGGCCACTCGGCTCGCCTTTCCAGTCATCCTTCTTCTTCAACCTTAATGGCTCTATAATGCATATTTAATAAATAATATGAGAAGGGAATTTTCTGCTACCTCTTTTACTCATGTGTTGAATTGTCGCTTGTCGTGCTTCTTTCGGCCTTTGTGTCGATCGAAGGTACCCGATTGCCATCACATTGATCCGTCCTTTCATTTGAGGCCGCAAATTTGTCTGGGGCCGCTCGGGCTTGGTGCCCCCCATTAGGGCTCGAGCTCGGAGGTCTGAGCTTCTCGTCACCCTGAGGAAGTCGTCTTATCTTGGGCTTGCGTTGAGAGCTTTCTTGAAGGCTGGGCTTCTTGATAAGAACCCCAATCCTTACTGAGGTGAGGTTCTCTGCATATTTGATGCTGTTTGTTTTCCATTCATCGCCGACGTAGTCCATCGCTTTCCTTTTTCATCACTTTCCTTTTTAACTCCTCCCCACTTTCCCCTTTTTCTTTTTCGAGTGGGATTTTTCCCTCTACTCTTGGTGGGGTTGCGGGAGTCTGGCTCCCATAGGCGAAGTCGGGGCGAAGTCCGGCTCCCGTAGGTGTCCGAACGGAGTCTTCCTACAATTGAAGTCAGGGGCGAAGTCCGGCTCCCGTAGGAGTCCGGATGAAGCTTACCAGCGGTCGAGGTCAGGGATGAAGCCCGGCTCCCGTAGGAGTCCGGGCGGAGTCTTCCCATAGCTGGAGTCGGAGATGAGATCTGGCTCCCGCAGGAGTCCGGATGGAGTCTGCTTGCGTTGAAGTTGGGGATGGAGCCCGGCTCCCATAGGAGTCCAGGTGAAGTCTACCTGCACTTAAAGTCAGTGGCGAAGTCTGGCTCCCTTAGGAGTCCAAACGAAGTCTACCTGCGATTGAAGTTGGGGCGAAGTCCGGCTCTCATAGGAGTCCAGACGGAGTCTTCTTGCGATCAAAATCGAGGGCGAAGTCCGGCTCCCGTAGAAGTCCGGACAGAGTCTTATTGCGAAGGGGCCGCTGGGAAGGTCCCCCTTTTTCTCATCTGGTCTTGAATGACCAGACCTTAATTGGTGTCAGGGCGAGGTTCTTCTCCTATTTCTGTCGTAACATGTTTCAGCTCTGGTTAGGACGAGGTTCTCCTCCTGTCCCTAATGCGGCTGTAGGGGCACATATGGCACTGCTGGGCCCTTCCCCCCATCCGGTCTAGGTGTAACCGGGCCTTCGACTTTGCTCATGTTTGAACGAGGTTCTCCTCCTATTCCTAACATGGCTGTGGGGGCACATATAGGCATTGCAGGGCCTCTCCCCCCATCCGGTCTAAAGAGAACCGGGCTTTCGACTTTGCTCATGCTAGGATGAGGTTCTCCTCCTGTTCCTAACATGGCTGTGGGGGCACATATGGGCGTTGCAGGGCCTCTCCCCCCATCCGTATAAAGAGAACGGGCCTTCGACTTTGCTCAAGTTAAGGCGAGATTTTTCTCCTGTCCCTAACAGGGCTGTGGGGGCACATATGGACGTTGCAGGGTCTCTCCCCCCATCCGGTCTAAAGAGAACCGGGCCTTCGACTTTGCTCAAGTTAGGACGAGGTTCTCCTCCTGTCCCTAACAGGGCTGTGGGGGCACATATGGGCGTTGCAGGGTCTCTCCCCCCATCCGGTCTAAAGAGAACTAGGCCTTCGACTTTGTCGAGAAGAAGTTCCCCTCCCGCTTCCGACACGGTTTGTTTTGACTGTCCTGTCGATATAAGCTAGTGCCAAGAGAGGAGACATGTAGATATGCAACTTTTATTTCAAATAAAGTTATCGGTAATACATTCGTAAGTTTTTCGAGCTCATGGTCGCGGGAGGTCTGCTCCTTCGAGCTCTTGAGGTAATAAGTTTCGGGCCGGACTACTTCTTTGACTTCATACGGGCCTTCCCAGTTTGGGATGAGCTTCCCTCGATCCTGAGGTTGCGAGATAGCAGCTCGTCGAAGTACTAGATCTCCTGCTCTAAAGACTTTATTCTTGACCCAGAAATTGTAATAGTGGGTGACTTTCTGTCTGTAGGCTGCCATCCGAACTTGAGCTACCTCCCACTTTTCTTCAGTAAGTCAAGGTTGGCTTTGAGACCTTGCGAATTGTGATGTTCGTTGAATGCCATGACTCGCGCTGACAGGAGTTTAAGCTCAATTGGGATAACAGCCTCCGTTCCGAAGGCTAAAGCAAAGGGGGTCTCCCCGTGGGCAGTCTTTGGATAGTTAGATACGCCCACAGCACATGATAAAGTTTATCTGCCCAAGTTTCTTTCGCCTTTTCGAGCCTTGTCTTGATCCCTTGCAGCAGGGTTCTGTTGGTCACTTCAGCTTTGCCGTTCGCCTGGTGATGGGCTACTGATGTGAAGTTGTGGGAGATGTTCAGACCTTCACAGAATTTGACGAATCTTGCTCCCACGAACTGTCGCCCGTTATCGGTAATTAGGGTTCTTGGCAGACCGAACCTGCAAATGATTGACTTCCAGACGAAATCTTGCACCTTAGCTTCTGTGATTTTCGCCAGTGGTTCGGCTTCGACCCACTTGGTGAAGTAGTCAATCGCTACCAGGAGGAACTTCCTCTGCCCCGACGCCACGGGAAAGGGTCCAAGGATGTCCATCCCCCATTGCGCAAAAGGCCATGGGGCACTCAAGGGTGTAAGCTCGGTGGCGGGCTGTCTCTGGATGTTGGCATATCTCTGACATCGGTCACACTTTCTGACATATTCAATCGAGTCATGATGCATCGTCGGCCAGTAATATCCTTGGCGGAGCAACTTGTGAGATAAAGATTTAGCCCCCATATGGCTTCCACAGATTCCTTCATGCACCTCCCACAAGGCGTAGTCAGCTTCCGAAGGCCAGAGATATTTTAAAAGGGGCAACGAGTATGATCTCTTGTACAACTTGCCCTCATAAAGGATGTATCGGGAGGCTTGATTTCTGAGCTTCCGAGCTTCTTTTGCATCCTGGGGGAGAACCCGTCTCTGAGATATGTTATCAGTGGGTCGATCCAGCTGGGCTCGTGGTCAATTTCCATCACGGGCCATGATTCTTTCGTACTCGGGCACTTTAGAACTTCAAAAAAATATCCTTGGGCAATTCGGTCGGAGCCGGTGTTGCCAGCTTGGAGAGAAGGTCGGCCCTGATATTTTTCATCCTCAAAATCTACTTGATGTTGAAGCTACTGAAGGCGGGGACGAGCTCCTTTACCTTTTCAAGATACTTAGCCATGCTGTCCTCCCGTGCTTCGTAGTTTCCATTGACTTGTCCCACTACTAGTTGGGAGTCGCTGTGGACTTGGAGCCGATCTACTCCCAACTCTTTGGCGATCTTCAGTCCTGCGATCAGAGCTTTATATTCTGCTCCATTGTTTGTTGCGGGAAACTCGAAGCACAGAGCATACTCCGCAACGATTCCCTCCGGACTGATCAAGATCAGACCCACGCCTGTACCTGACATGTTGGAAGACCCATCCACGTAGAGGGCCCAAAAGCAACCAGAGGGATCTGCTTCTTCTTTGGGGGGGTTCGGTCGGGACTCCAGGCCATCAATTTGCCTTGTTCAAGTTCGGCCTCCTCAGGGATAGTACACTCCACTATGAAATCTGCCAATATCTGGGCCTTCACTGCTGGCCTGGGTCAGTAGTTGATGTCGAATTCTGTGAGCTCGATCGCCCATTTTGCCATCCTCCCGGAGGCATCTGCCAGTGTAGAATCGCCTTGATCGGTTGGTTGGTGAACAGCATTATGGTGTGCCCTTGAATGTAGGGTCGGAGCCTCCGGGCTGCAATCAACAGGACGTAAGTCAGTTTTTCAAATTTAGTATACCTGGTCTCGGCGTCTCTCAATGCGCGACTGACGTAGTAGATCGACCGTTGGACTTTTGCTTCTTCCTTGATAAGGACTGCCGCGAGAGCCGTGGGAGAGACCGCCAGGTATAAAAACAGTTCCTCTCCAGGCTCTGGCTTCGCCAACAACGGAGGTGAGCTGAGGTAGCTCCTTAGTTCTTCGAATGCCTGTTGGCACTCAGAGGTCCAACAGAAGTTCTTCGGCCGCCTGAGGGTTTGGAAGAAGGGTAAGCACCGTTCGGCCGATCTCGCGACGAAGCGATTCAGGGCTGCCACCCTCCCTGTAAGGCACTGAACCTCTTTTATCGACTTTGGGGCGGCCATCTCCTGGATGGCACAAATTTTCTTCGGGTTGGCCTCGATTCCACATCCTGATACCATAAAGCCCAGGAACTTCCCCGAGGTCACTCCGAAAGTACATTTAGTCGGGTTCAGCTTCATCTTATATTTTCGGAGGGTGCCGAAGGCCTCCTCAAGGTCGGTGATGTGGTTCATGGAAGATTTGCTTTTCATGAGCATGTCGTCCACGTAGACCTCCATATTGTGGCCGATCTGCTCTTGAAGATTTTGTTCACCAGTCGTTGGTAGGTTGTGCCTGCATTTTTTAGGCCGAAAGGCATGACCCTGTAACAGTAAAGGCCCAGTTAGTAATGAAAGTAGTCTTTTCTTCGTCTTACGGTGCCATCCTGATTTGATTATAGCTGAAGAATGCATCCATAAAGGTGAGGAGCTCATGGCCCGAGGTCGCATCCACCAATTGATCAATTCTGGACAGAGGATAGCTGTCCTTTGGGCAGGCTTTATTCAGCTTTTTGAAGTCTATGCACATCCTCCACTTGCCGTTTGCCTTTTTGACTAGGACAACGTTGGAAATCCAGTCAGGATAACTGACTTCCCTAATGAATCCAGCTTTCAGGAGTTTGTCCACTTCCTCGGCTATCGCTTTCTGCCTCTCTGGTGCATGACCTTGGATTTTCTCTTTCTCGGTCGATGCTTGGATCGATGGATGGCCGGTCGATGCTTGGGATCGATGGCCAGGCGATGCTCCATGACTTTCGTGTCAATCCCTGGCATGTCTGCTGGAACCCAAGCGAAAACATCCGCATTCTTTCGTAGAAAGTCTATGAGATGCGCCCGTACCTCTTCCCCTAGGTTGGAGCCGATCTTCACCACATGCTCCACATTTTCGTCATTCAAAGAGATCAGAACCAGATCTTCGATTGGGCCGCCCCTCTCCTCGGTGAGGTCATCGCGAGCATCCAGCCCATCAACTGTACAGGGGTCGGATTGGTCGCTTCTTTGCAAGGCTATGTTGTAGCAGTGTCTGGCCAGGGCTTGGTCTCCCCTGACCTCTCCGATCCCCTGGTCGGTAGGGAATTTCAACTTCAAATGGTTGGTTGACACGATGGCTCGGAGAGCATTGAGGTGAGGTCGGTCGAGGATCGCGTTGTAGGCTGACGGCGCCTTCACCACCAGAAATTCACCAGAGCCCGGGATTGCCTTGGATATCGACCCGTGGCCATAGTCAAAGTTATCACTCCCTCCATCGGGACAGCATTGCCGGTAAACCCTACTAGAGGGGAGCTAATCAGCCTCAAATGGCCATCAAGGATGGACATTCTTGAGAAGGCGTCATAGAACAAAATGTCGGTCAAACTTCCATTGTTGACAAGAATGCGGCGGACATCGTAATTAGCTATATTCAAGGAAACTACGACCTCATCATTATGAGGGAATTGAACTCCTTGAGCATCTTCTTCGGTGAAAGTTATGGATTCCTCGATCTTTTGCTGCTTGGGAGGTCCGGCCAATATGCCAGTCGCTCCCCGTTGAGATTCTTCCGAGATAGTGTTGGCAAAATCCGTCGAAGGCCGATTGTCCGACCGCTCCATGCTGGAGCCATTGTCGGAGGATGTGGGGCCTGGGAAACTGGAGGCGAGGCTGGAGCCTGAGATCTGGCCGCAGAGGCCGTGGGTCGCCATGTGGATGCTTCGCGAGAAGGCATCGGGTAAGGATCTAGTGGGGGAAGGAGGAGCGGATGTCGGAGAAGATGATCGGAGACGGTCCCGTTGAGCACTCCTTTAAGAACAAGGGTACTGCGAAGACACAGGCCCTTCCTCTAGCTCCAATCCTGTTGGTGCAAAAATCCGCCTGCGTCGGAGAAGCTGGAGTCGAGGGAGTCGCGGTCGCCGCTGGCACCTGCAAAAGAAGTCTAAACCGGAGGTGGGGTTGCTCCGGCAAGACTCTCCGACGCTCAAGTCAGTTCTCTGCCTCAACAAGAATGGAGTGCTCGAACGAAAATTTTAGCAGAGTTTTGGGATAAAAAATAGAGCTTAGAGAATAACATATCTGGGGTTCCCTTTTATAGACGGAGGGAGCAGAGGATTGATAGCGACTGTTTATGATCGCCTTGTCATGGGCCGTACGGGGCCAGGAGGAATTAATCATGAAGAGTAATGGGGTGGAGTCGTGGCTGTCATCATGGCTCGCCACGTGGAATCAGTTGCGGGGAGTGGAGCAGCGTCCGTTGTCGCGACTCGCCAGGGAGTAGTGGAACTGCACAGAGTATCCATTGCAGAATGTGGAGCAGAATCGTGGCCGTTACTGCGGCCTGTCAGGGAGTAATGGAGCCGCATAGGATCCACCGTAGGGAGTGGAGCAGAATCGTGGCCGTTACTGCAGCCTGCCAGGGAGTAATGGAGCCGCGTAGGATCCGCCACCGGGAGTGGAGCAGAGTCGTGGCCGTTACTGCGGCCTGCCAGGGGTCCAGACTTATCGACTGAAGTTCGGTTGGAGTCTGATTTCCGCAGAAGCCTGGATGGGATCATTTGTCTAGGAATCTAGGTCAAGACCTTCAGCAGGAGTTCAGGGTGGAAGTCCGCTCCCGTGGGGGCCCGGACAAATCCCACCTCTAGATGGAGTCGGAGGTGAAGTCTGGCTCCCGTACGAGCTCGGACGAAGTCTTTCTGTAATTGAAGTTGGAGATGGAGTCTGACTCCCGTAGGAGTCCGGACGAAGTTTACCTGCAGTTGAAGTTGGAGATGGAGTCTGGCTCCCGTAGGAGTCCGGACGAGGTTTACCTGCAGTTGAAGTTGGAGACGGAGTTCAGCTCCCGTAGGAGTCCGGACGAAGTTTACCTACAGTTGAAGTTGGAGACGGAGTCTGGCTCCCGTAGGAGTCCGGACGAAGTTTGCCTGAAGTCGAAGTTGGAGACGGAGTCCGGCTCCCGTAGGAGTCCGGACGAAGTTTACCTGCAGTTGAAGTGGGAGACGGAGTTCGGCTCCCATAGGAGTCCGGATAAAGTTTGCCTGCAGTTGAAGTTGGAGACGGAGTCTGGCTCCCGTAGGAGTCCGGATGAAGTTTGCCTGCAGTCGAAGTTGGAGACGGAATCCGGCTCCCGTAGGAGTCCGGATGAGGTTTACCTACAGTTGAAGTTGGAGACGGAGTCCGGCTCCCGTAGGAGTCCGGACAAAGTTTACCTGCAGTTGAAGTTGGAGATGGAGTCCGGCTCCCATAGGAGTCCGGACGAAGTTTACCTGCAGTTGAAGTAGGAGACGGAGTCTAGCTCCCATAGGAGTCCGAACGAAGTTTACCTTTAGTTGAAGTAGGAGACGGAGTCCAGCTCCCGTAGGAGTTCGGACAAAGTTTACCTGCAGTCGAAGTTGGAGACGGAGTCCGGCTCCCGTAGGAGTCCGGACGAAGTTTGCCTGCAGTCGAAGTTGGAGACGGAGTCCGGCTCCCGTAGGAGTCTAGACGAAGTTTGCCTATAGTCGAAGTTGGTGACGGAGTCCGACTCCCGTAGGAGTCCGGACGAGGTTTACCTGCAGTTGAAGTTGGAGACAGAGTCGGCTTGTAGGAACCAGATCTAGGGTTTCAGAGTTAGATCTTGAAACTTTTTCAAGATCATACAGCGAAAGACTTAAATAAATCAAAATTTATTTTCTAAAATCAGAGAATTTCTTGATCTAAGATCCTATTATATGATTATTATATAGCATTAAATCAAAAATTAAAATATATAAATATAACATGAACTACATGTTGATCATATCAACATGTTTCTATACTACATCTAATGTATGTATTAAACAATAGATCAGATCTATTACCTTGCAAGTTAGATGCTCTAACCTCCTGATCTGGGCTTAAGGATGATGTTGCAAGCCGCACACATGTCCGGCCTCTAGGAGTCATCCACACGAGTCCACGAATCTCGATCAGAAGTCCTGCTTCAGGAAATCAGTACAGTATGCTAGTACTGCGCTGATCCTTCTTTGATGGTTGATCAGGTGCCTCGTTCTTCTTGATTTGGACTCTTCCAAAGATGAAAAGTAAAAGGAGGAGTTTCAGATCTGAGATGCTCTCAGGAAACTCAAGATGGAGGGAGGAAAGATATGAAAACAAACAAAACCCTAGAAGAAGACCCTCTTCTTCTTCTCGTTTCTCTCTCTAGACACCCTAACTTGTGTCTTTTATATCTCCATGACCCAAAGGTCTTTCTCTATTATTTTTGGATACCTCAAAGGTCTCTCAAATTTCTGTCTTCTCTAAAAATTTCATGAAGAAACTCATTTTGTACAGAGAGATATGATAGAGTCCTTGTCTAGGTCAAATACCTAGTCAAGGCTTATCCAAACATGGCAAGTTAAAGGGCGCCCAACTCTTGAGCACCTCCTCCATATTTTTATGTATGGATTTCCAGAAAAGGGTACACAATATATACCCTAAAAGCCACAAAAATTTCAAAAAAAATTTGGATAAATTCGGTGCAAAATTGAAAGAGTTTTGGATTTCTAAAACTCTATCTCATAGAATTCGAAATCCAAACTTATTCCTTTTTGATTTGATCCAAACCACCTTCCATGTAAGAAAGAAGAGAGGAAACCTTTTGTGAACATGGGAGAGACCTGGGAGAGGGCTTTTGTCACATAAAATAAGTGGAAATTGGCGTTGAATAAGAGAGAGGGCATGGGGAAGGCTTATGTGGCGCAAGGTGGAATCCTAGTCTTACTAGGATTCTATCTCATGACTTGTTTTAATTTGGTTTCTCAAATTAAATCAAACCAAAATTAGATCAACCTAATTAAAATAGATCTTAACCCAATTAAAAACTTAATTTAATCAGATTAAATTAGATTTAAATCTGATTTAATTTTCTAATCAAATTAGAAATTAGATTGACCCAAGTCCTAGTTGAACTAGGACTAATTTTTCCTTGTACTTGACTTATCCAATAAACCAATTGGACTTGATCCAATCAAGCCCAAACTAAATCTAATTAAATCATATTTAATTAGACTTAATCTCATCCCATTGGCTTAATCAAATTAAGCCAATTAGCAATCGAATTGCTAATCGATCCTCCTGCAACACTTGCACTGGGTTAAATGTCAATCGTATTGATCATTTAACACTAGAATGATTCTTAATCATTGATCAACCATCCGATCGGATCATGAACTCTAATGTGTGTGACCTCATAGGTCTGAACCTAAGCCGGTAGCACAGAAATAAATTTTTGTACCAATCGAAGTGACCATCTAGCAATGGTACCCGACGATCGGATAGGTCGAATGTATAGAACAACATCCTTAGAACCCATGCAGATATAGTTTTCATATAATTTATCTCCTTGACCAAAATGATCATAGGATACCCCAGAGTTCAACTGTTAACTTTAATCAGGTTGTCCACATTGTATTTCAAAATATCAAATCCATCTGATGGATTACCCTGGCCAAGATTTTGCTAAATTGAAATACAGCGACTCATTCTTCTCCAACTCTTGGAGTGGTCAATCCCATCTCGATCACACTCTGACTTCGCAAGTGCTTGACTGTGCCCAGAAGCATTCCATCCCTGAATTAAAAATTCAGTTAGTCCAGTACCAAAGCATAGTGAGTTGCTTGCAAGTCACTGAGGCGATCTCAGGTCTAAGGGACACTTATACCTATATCCCATCAGAGACATTCTCGACAGCAGAATACTCTGGAGTTGGTCACGTTCAATGATGATGTACCCTTACATCTCACCTGTATGCCATACCAATATCTTCACACTCCTTGGTTAAGAGGACAACCAACCCATATGGTCTACAGCGACCTATGCTCAATAGAAGCTGTCGTCCTTATTAACAGCTTATCATTTGGTCGTGAACAGTTTTAAGGACTAATCAATAAATCCTCTCTTTATCGAACTTAAATAGTCCTAAGGACTTCATCATAACAACAGAGTTCATTAGAAGATGAAAGCTTATGATGAAGATGCCAAATATATTTTATTTATTAACAAATCAATTACAATACTTGGTTGCTCAACCGTCAACAGCTTGATGATTGGCTTTTGGGACATATTTCCCAACACGGCTCCCGTAGGAGTCCGGACGAAGTTTACCTGCAGTTGAAGTTGGAGACGGAGTCCGGCTCCCGTAGGAGTCCGGACGAAGTTTACCTGCAGTTGAAGTTGGAGACGGAGTCCGGCTCCCGTAGGAGTCCGGACGAAGTTTACCTGCAGTTGAAGTTGGAGACGGAGTCCGGCTCCCGTAGGAGTCCAGATGAAGTTTACCTGCAGTTGAAGTTGGAGAGGAGTCCGGCTCCCGTAGGAGTCCGGATGAAGTTTACCTGCAGTTGAAGTTGGAGACGGAGTCCGGCTCCCATAGGAGTCCAGACGAAGTTTCCCTGCAGTTGAAGTTGGAGATGGAGTCCGGCTCCTGTAGGAGTCCGGATGAAGTTTGCCTGCAGTCGAAGTTGGAGACGGAGTCTGGCTCCCATAGGAGTCCGGACGAGGTTTACCTGCAGTTGAAGTTGGAGACGGAGTCTGGCTCCCGTAGGAGTCGGATGAAGTTTACCTGTAGTTGAAGTTGGAGATGGAGTATGGCTCCCATAGGAGTCCGGACGAAGTTTACCTGCAGTTAAAGTTGGAGATGTAGTCCGGCTCCCGTAGGAGTCCGGACAAAGTTTACCTGCAGTTGAAGTTGGAGACGGTGTCCAGCTCCCGTAGGAGTCCGATGAAGTTTACCTGCAGTTGAAGTTGGAGACGGAGTCCGGCTCTCGTAGGAGTCCGGACGAAGTTTACCTGCAGTTGAAGTTGGATGCTGGTGGAATCCCCGTGGGGTCACTCCTGACACGAACTTGGCTGGGGGGTTTTACACCCAACAACATTCTTGCCTAATTGTTCATGTAACAGAAATTCAAGTTTGCTAAGATGTTCAATCTGCTCAATTATGTATAATAATATATGATCGGTGACTGAAGCTCCCTCTCGCATATGGGCATTGAGCACTATGCAAGAGGTTTTATTTCTCTCCACATCCTCAAGGGTGCCGAAGGACTCATTCAATATTTGAATCATCTCCTCAGGCTTTACATCTACAAACTTATGACTAAGTTCATCTTCATAGCTGCCCTCATCATGCAACGCACAGTCATGCAATCATTGGGCCACTTCATATAAGTGTCTCTCGCAGCACGAGGAGCATTGGCTGCAGGTTCTTCAAGTGCTTGATCCGTAAGGCATATAAAATTCTTTCATGCTCCAGCACAATCTTCAACTTTTGATACCAGCTATCGAAGTTGGGTCCGATGAGCTTGTCGCTGTCCAACAGCGAACAGAGGGATAGTGTGTTGGCCATAATTGAAAGGAGAAAACACTAGCCTATTAGTATATGAATTATTTTTAATTCTAAAGATTTGGACTTTAGTCTAAAGGTTCTTCCACTATTTTTAACGAATTGATAGCCTCTACCTCCAACTCGAAGAATTACATTAATTTCTTAGCGGGCACTAGAATCCACACGGACTGCATTCGGGCCTGAGTGTGGCTCAGCCAATCCTAATGCATCCATGGATAGGTTCATTACCAATTGTTTTCTAAACCACTTCTAGCAATGGGTTCTACCCCAGGTGTCCCTTTAGCAGGTGTGTGCACCTCCACTGAAAATTCTGATTAGGTCCAACCATTAACATGACACACCAAGTGCATCCAACAAATAGATGTCTCGGCCCGAGTATGGCTTGACCAACCTGAGCATTGATCTGAAGGTACATCATGATGATCATATGATGAATGACAATTTCAATATGAAATAGACACTAGACATGTGGCACCTTCAATGCCTATTTGGAATATTAGACTCATTATCACACACTTTAATGGGAGGCAATGCCAAGTTATCTCATTACTTTATCACTTTATGGACCTAACAATTTAGAGAATTTGATTTAATTGATTTAAGAATAAGAGAAGAAGTCGACCTGCAAGCTGCAAATCCTCCCACTGTCTTCACCAAGTCATGTAAAGGATTAAGCACAAGCTGGTCCAAAGACACCTAAATCAGTCACACTGATTCACCTTAATGGTATGGGTCTGCACGAATCGATTCATGATCTAATCAAAATATAATCTATCATGTTGGACAAGTAAGTGAGATCAGTGGAAGGATCTACCCTTAACTCACCATAGACGCATCTAGATGAATAGCTCCTAATTAAAAATTACTTGATTGAATCTACCAAGCTTACCTTAGACACCAACTGGTTAATTAGTTTCGATTGGATACACCAGAAGATTCGGGCTTAACCACGGAGCCATGATCATGGTCCATTTATTAGGGTCAAACACATGGACTTGATCAAACTTCAACTATTGAGATTGATTTCAAGAAATACTGACCTAATCTAATTCAACACTTGATAGATTTAATCAATTTCTCTACTTGGTCCATTTGTATTTCTAACCCTAGGTCTAATCTATTAGAAGGACCTGATTCATGCTATCCCATTGCCCATTATATTATGTGGTGTCTTAATGATCTTCAATTCTCAAATCTAGATCATTCAAACTTAATTCAAATTAATTATGTGAAATGTGTGTTTTAGTTTGTAGAACTATTCTATAAGAGTTTCAGGTGAAGCATACCATATGTTTCAATACATGAAAATATTTTTTATAATATATTTAATAATTAAACATACATAGGTATAATCTAAATTTCATTCATACATCTCATGTATCATGATAATTTTTAGATCAATATCAATTACATCATATGCAACATGTAATTCTGATCTAAAATAATTTTATATCTGAATTTTATCCTATTAGAATAAATTATAAATTATTTAAAATTTAATCTAAATATATTTATGATCAAAATAATACATAAAAATCTGTTCACTTTTCTTCTTCATGAAACTGAATCACAATGATACCCCTACACATCATAAGAGAACCCATCGAATAGGCAAAAAAGAGAATAATCTCTTCAATATCTTATGACCGAGCGGTCTGATGATCTCATCAATCTGAGTACTAGGCTACTAGAATTTAAATCTAATTTCATATGTAATTACATCAACATGCAATTATTGACAAAACTATTTTATGTTATGAACATATCTTTGATCTTATCAATTATGTTCTTCATCTAAGCCAATTAGATTTGATGTATCATATACATCATATCAAATCTGAAATATATCTTATACTGATTATAAAATATTAATTTTAAATTTGATGTCAAATAAAAAATTAATTAGATGCAAATATGAATGCATAAGAAATTAATTTCTGATCAAATCTGTTTTCATGCAGTACTGAATTATGATAGGATTCAGGTCTAAATATCCATCAAAATGGATCTAATTTAAATCTAAAATAAATCTTACTTTATAGTAAAAATAATAATATTAAAATTTTATTAAAATAAATTTAAAATAAATTTTAATTCACATTGCTATTCCATTAGAAATTCAGCAATATCAGAATTCTATTATAACAGACTTATAACAACCTCAATCAACCATTGATTAGGCACCTCTAATCCGATCAAAATTAGATCAAAAATTTTATATAAATAGATTTAAATTAGATTTAGTATCCTACAAAATTCTCAAAAATATCTTATATAATTTTTTTAAAAAATTTTATTTTGCATACATATATTTCAGGCCTGCTCTGATACCAATTGAAGAGAAGGAAAACAGTTTCCCTCCGGGATGCCCAGGTTGCATCTAAATTTTTTTAATATTCTACTTATTTAATGATTAAATCTTACTTAAAACACAGTAGAATCAGAGATCAAATCCTAAATTATTTGATATAAATCTTCATGGAGGCCTCGATGTGTAGACCCTCTACTTCGCATGCACATCAGATACCGCAGGAAAGGAGGATGAACTCTAATCCAATTGGCTTCATAATACAATCAATTGAGGGATGAGATGTGCTGGTGTGACTTTCAAACCAGCATGTGGGACACCCAAAGAGACCCCACCCCAAAGGAAGAGGGGTGGCTACAAGGAGAGAGGCCAAAGGGAGGAAAGGACCTCTCTCTCTCTTTTCTCTTCTCTCAATCTGATTTGTTTGCTATGCTATTGCTACTCATCCATAGATAGAGACTCTCTCTATTTATAGATGATTCTTATGATCCAATGAGATTAGAACTTTTTATTCAAATCTGATTTGAATTGATCCAATACTCATGAAAGAAGGATTCCTATATGAGATATAATTATCATCACATATGACAATCAACTTGCACCCAATCTCTCACCCTCTTGGGATGCCCCAAATAAGCACCAAATTTGGTTTTGGTCATGCTTCATTAGAAAATATTTTTAGTGCAAGTAGGAATACTCATATCTCATCCAAAACAGATCCAATTCGAAGCTGGTTCGAAATAATTTTGAAAAGCTGTCAATCCCAAACTCTTTAGGACTTTTGTACCAATTCTAACTTAAATTTTGGATCCATTTAAGTTTAATTAATTTAGATCTAATCTAAAATTAATTAGTACTTAAATTCAATCTTTTATATGTTCCATGAATCATAGATTAGAAATTGTTCATCCCCAAGATCGTACCTGAACCTCATGTGTAGTGCTAGCTAGACATAGTCAACTCTTCAATCTCGTTTGACCCATAACTTAATTTTCAATCAAGTTAGCTTATATGTTCAATCAAGTCAAGTACTTCCAAATTAGACATATAAATATAGGTCAATTTCTTCTTGCATTGTCTGACTTATGTGCATGACTCCATAGGTTCAAACACTAAGTCGGTAGCACAGGAACCAATTTCTGTACTAATCGAGATATTATCTAGCAATGGTTCCTAACATCCAGATAGGTCGAATTATTGTAAAAGAATATTTCAGAATCTATACACATGGTTACCATATAATTCATCCTTTTGACCCTGGATGCTCTAGGATGGTCTCAAGTTAACTGTCAACCGAGATTGTTTCATCTATATTGTATTTCAACCTTTCAAATTCATCTCATGGATTATCCTGGCCAAGGCTTTACTAAATTAAAATATAACGATACATCAACTCAATAATCCAGAGAGGTCAATCCCATTTTGATCCACACACAAACTTCGTAAGTACTTGACTGTACCTAGTAGCCTTCCGTCATTGCATTAGAAATTCAGGTAGTCCGATACCAAAGTACATTGAGTTGCTTGCAAGTCACTATGGTGATTTTAGGTCTGAATGACCCATATACTCATGTGTTTCACGAGTAGCTCTTGACAGCAGAATGCTCGGTAGGTGAGTCACTTGTTCAATGATGATGTACCCCTCTATCTCACTTGTATGCCATACCAGTGTCACCATATTTTTGATTAAGAGAACAACCAACTTATATGGCACACAATGACCTCCACTCGATAAACATTATTGTCCCATAATGATGTATCATTTGATCATGAACATGTTTAAGAACTATATGATAAATTCTTTCTTTATCGTATACTAGCATAGTTCTAGGGACTTCATCACAGTACAAGAGTTCAAGAAAGATGTCACTTTGTGATGAAAAATATCAGAATAACTATTATTCAATTGATCAATAATTCATGTACAAGGATAAACTCAATCATCAAATGATTTGTTTTTGGACATAATTTTCAACACTCAATATAATCAGTCGGATGTCAGATCAGCTAATTTAGAAGAGACCTAAACTCAAATCTCTATGTTAAATATTAAGTTTAGAGGTCTTCCATCATTGTAGAGATGCGGGTGCCTTCCTAACATTGATCATTCTTAACTGGTTATAGTAGTTCGATTGCATTGGAAAGGTACAACCACTCTATTGATATTTGATGTCTTGGATAGAGATGGGATTGGGCTCAATAACTATTAGATGAGGATTCCAATGATGGCTTTGTATTTGCTGGTGAATGATATGTTTGACTTAACTAAGAAATGTGCCAATAACTGTTAGTTGAGGCCACAGGACTTAGAGACCAAGACCACTGTATCTTGCTTAGTGAAGCAATGGATAAAGTGTTATCCACTCATTGGTCTGTACTTACCAATAACTGTTAGGTGAGGTGTGTATAGATTAATGAGACCGTAGTATTCACTTGAAACTGATCGCATATAGATTTTTATTTCTCCACCCGAGGAGTGTGAGAGATTCGAGAAAATAGTAGGAGCCTTTGTTTATTTTTAAAGTTTCTAGAATAAAAAATCTTATAAGTACAAACATCTAACTAAAAACTATTCTCTTTGTAGATAATCATGTTGAGTACCAACCCCTTAGCCCGTATCCTCGATACCAATAGGTTGATTGATGCCAACTATAAAGACTGACTCCAGAATCTGAGAATCATTCTCAGCTCTGAAAAGCTTACCCATATCCTAGACCAAGATGTGCTTGTGTTACTTGCTCATCCATCCCCTGATCAACTAGCTGTACTTGAGAAATGGATGGACGAAGATAACAAGGTGAAGTGCTATATGTTAGCATCCATGTCCAATGATCTTCAGCGACAGCATGAAGACATGAGGACTACCAGAGGGATATTGACTCATTTGCAAGAGTTGTATGGTGAGCAGAGTCACACAGTTCGCTTTGAGGTCTCTCGAAGATCTTTCAAAGTAAGATGCATGATGGGTAGTCTGTCAATGATCATTGTTTGATAATAATCAAAGACATAGAGGAGCTTCAGAAGCTCAGGATGAACATGGACAAGAAATTATAGGTGGATCTGATCCTCCAGTCTCTTCCTGATTCGTATGGGTTGTTCATTATGAACTACCATATGAATAAAATTGATAGCACTTTGCCCAAGTTATTGAATATGTTGATAACAGCAGAGGATACCTTGAAGAGTTCAAGAGATACAGTTTTAGCTATGGAGCGGGCTTCCTCCAAAAAAAATCTTCTTTTAAGAAAAAAAATCCCATCAAGAAATAGAAGAATGAGGCCAAGTCCATGAAATAGGTTTCAAAAAAGGCCGATGATAAGGGAAAGTATTTTCATTACAACGTTGAAGGTCACTAGAGAAGAAACTGTCCGGTCTACCCGATGACTGTCAAGAGCAGGAAGAAGGATGGGCCTTTTGAAGGTACATCTGAATTGCTTGTTATTAAAACTAATCTAATAGTTTTCTCTTCTTCTAGTTGATTCTTGATTCTACTTCAAGTGCTCATTTGTGTACTTCTATATAGGATCTTGAAGAAGTAAGGGGGTTGAAGGAAGGCGAGATCACCCTCCAGATCGATAATGGAACAAGGGTTTCTATTATGGCCATCGAAACCTATCATCTATGACTACCATTAGGACTTAATTTATTTTTAAAAGATTGTTATTATGTATCTATAGCCAGTAGAATCTTGATTTCTATCTCTGCACTAGCACAGGATAATTATAACTTTTATTTCAATAAAGACATATGTTCAATTTATTTCAAAAATAAAATTATAGCATATACTTTCTTGATTGATAGTCTTTATCATTTGCATACAGATATGAGTGTAAATATTAACAAGTAAATTATGAATGCCATAGGATCTAAGAAACCTAGAGATAGAATTAGTCAAAAGTATTTGTGGCACCTTAGGCTAGGCCATATTGGAGAGGATAAACTCAACAAACTGGAGAAAGATGATCTTCTTGGACTTTTGACTTCTGAGTCTTATCCAATTTATGAATCATATCTTCAAAAAAAAATGACCAAGCTACCCTTTGTGGGATTAGGGAAAAAGACCACTGAGATATTAGCCATGGTACACACTAACGTGTGTGGTCCATTCGATGTACAAGTCAGAAGTGGCTATATCTACTTCATAACCTTTATCGATGATTATTCATGGTATAGGTTTGTGCATCTGATGCACCGAAAGTTTGAAGTCTTTGAAAAGTTCATAGAGTTCAGACATGAAGTAGAAAAATAGATCAGAAAATCTATAAAGATTCTTCGATCAGATCAAGGAGAGAAATACCTTAGTGAAAAATTTCGGGCCTATCTCAAGGATAATAGCATTGTCTCATAGTGGACACCTCCAGGGATACTTCAGCTCAATGGAGGATCCAAAAGAAGAAATCGAATCCTATTAGATATGGTCTGATCCATGATAAGCTTCACTAACCTTCCTGTCTTTCTCTGGGAACATGCTTTACTTTCTGCGATTCATCTTTTGAATCAAATTTTCTCTAAATCCATTCCTACCACACTATATGAGTTATGGCATGGTAAGAAACTAACTCCTAGGTACCTCAAGATTTGAAGATGTCCGATCCATGTCAAGCGACAGTAGACAGACAAGTTAGAGGCTGGATCCTTTAGGGCACCCTTTATAGGATATCCTAAGAAAACCATGGGATACTACTTCTATTTTTTTGAGGATTATAATGTGATTGTGAGCCATCATGCCATCTTCTTGAAAAAAAATTATCCAAGATGGAGGCAGTGGGAGGAAGATTGATCTCGAAAAAAAATCTTTGAAGAGCATCAAGTCCAAGAACCTAAATCCAATAATGAGCCAATAGATGTGACTCATAGATCAAGTAGGGTCTCCCATCCTTCTGAAAGGTACTTCGATGTTCTTACAGAGAATTTAGAGAAAGCATTCCTGATGGGAGATAGGGACAATAGGAATGATCCCAAAACCTATGATGAGACAATGTTAAATATAGACTCTGAAAAATGGATGGAAGCGATAAAGTCAGAAATTGACTCCATGCATTCCAACCAAGTTTAGTCTTTAGTAGATCTACCTGAAAGTATTGTATAAATTGGATGTAAATAGATTTATAAAAGAAAAATTAGGTCAGATGGTAAGATAGAGACCTATAAGATAAGGCTAGTTGTGAAAGGTTATAGTCAACATGAAGGCATTGACTATTATAAAATTTTTTCGCTCGTAGCCATGCTGAAATCCATCCATACTTTACTTGCGATAGCAACATTTCATGATTATAAAATTTGATAGATAGATGTGAAAACTGCCTTCTTATATAGATATCTTAAGGGAGATATCTATATGGAGCAACCTTTGGATTTCACATCCAGTGATAGTGATCACAAGGTCTACCAGCTGTAAAGATCCATATATAGACTTAAGCAAGCATCTCGGAGTTGGAACACTCGCTTCAATGATGTGATCAAAATATTTGATTTCATTAAAAATGAAAAGGAGCCATGTATGTACAAAAAGGTCAGTGGGAATGCTATCACATTCCTCATATTGTACGTTGATGATATCCACCTGATTGAGAATGATATTTTCATGCTGACATTAGTCAAAGTATGGTTATCGAAAGAGTTCGCTATGAAAGACCTAAGAGAAGTCTCCTACATTCTTGGTATAAAGGTCTATAAAGATAAATCTAAGAGAATGATAGGACTCTTATAGTAGATATACATAGAGGAGGTACTGAAGAGGTTTAACATGAAAAACTCCAAAAGGAGTCTTTTGCCTCTTCGACATAGCATTGATCTCTCCAAGAAGATGTATCCCGACACACCTGAAGAGATCTAGTACATGAGCAAGATCCCTTATGCTTCAATAATAGAGAGCCTCATGTATGCCATATTATGTACATATCTTGATATAGCACTTGCTATGAGTGCCACGAGCAGATATCAGGCGAATCCAGGTGAAGAGCACTGGATTGTTGTTAAAAATATTCTTAAGTACTTAAGAAGGACTAAGGATTTGATGTTAGTCCTTGGTGGAGGATCGGAGCTGAAAGTTGAGAAATACATCGATTCAGACTTCATGATTGAAGTCGATGATAGAAAGTCTACATCGGGGTATATCTTGTTATGCAATAGTGATGCGATTAGCTGGAAGAGTTTCAAGCAACCGATCATTATATATTTGACCATGGAAGTCGAGTACATCGCCACCTCTGAAGCTGCTAAGGAAGCCTTTTGGTTCAAAAAGTTTATTGCGGAGTTGGGTGTGATGCCATCAGATGCCATTGTACTGCACTATGATAATAATGGCACTAGAGCCTTCGCTAAGGAGCCTAGGTCTCATCAGAAGTCCAAGCATATAAAGCAGCGGTTTCACATCATATGCGAATACCTCGAGAAGAAGTTCGTCGAGGTGCAAAGAGTCGACTCTATTCTGAACATGACGGATCCATTGACCAAGCCTCTCAGCCAGCAAAAGATCGAAGCTCATCTTGAGAAGATAGATCTTAGATATATGGCCTATTGGCTTTAGGTCAAGTGAGAGTTTGTTGGATTCATACTCTAGAAGCCAATTGTTGGCTAACACATTATGTAATTCCAAGGCTTTAACTTATACTTATAATTATTTATTATCAATAAAAGATTTATTTTTTTCCATCATATTTATGTATCCATGATTTATCCAAGAAATTAACAAAGATGATTTTTATATATTCTTAAAAAGTTATGAATTTTAGACATACATTAATTAGTAGTTAATTTTTAAATACTTCTAATTAATGGATCGTCATGAAAGATAATGATCAATCCATTCAAGATCGATGCATGTTCACCTTCCTCATGGGTAGATGAGTCTTGGGTATACAGTGTAGGGACACTGGGGTGAGGGTGTGAGTAGTTGTTGAAGAATAACTTGCACTGAGCATGACCAACATGAGAACCACATAGATGTTTATTCACTAGTCAGTGGTCTTCTCGACGATGTAGTGGTGTGAGTGATCCTTTGACCACCGATGTCATTAGCTATTCATAGTGATGCTACTGAGTTTAACTGTACGTTCTCTTGGTCTCTAGCCATTTAGGTCCTTACTATGTATGTTGGCTTCAGTAGGTTCAGGTTCGCTGTTTTGAGTAGGATGCACCTAGATGGAATCTATCGATCTTGATAGAAAAACAGAAGTCCTATGTGATTTGCGAGACTGAGTTCAGAAAATTTTTGGCCAAAGCAAGTATGAATATTGAAAATTTTTTTTTTCAAAATTCACAAATGAACTTGAGTCGATCCAATCTATCATATGACTAACAATGGAGTCTGACGAGTTCTCCATGACCTCGATCAAGTCGGGACTCATGATAGAAGGACTGAATCATACGATAACTATGCCTAAGAGTTCATACTTTCATTCTACTAGATTGCCACAACATACTACTAGGTGTCACTGATGGATTGTGAGACTTATCGGATGTTGTCTTGATGATCGATGACCTTCGAAAGGTAGAATTAAAAATGTTTCAATCCATCTAAAAGAGTTTCAGTGATATTATGATGGAGATCACAATATATCTTACTACTAGATAGAATAAAATCTATGGGATCACACATTAAGAGATTTAATCTCGAATTTGTCAATTGGGCTTATAAAATTTTAATTATAGGATTTATTGAAATCCTATTGGGTTTAACTAAATCATGCTTGCACATGGTTAACTCTAATTCTTCTCAAACTTCGATTTGATCAAGTCCATAGCTTTAAACTTAACATAAATCTATTTAGACTTTTATTGGGCTCTTAATTGTGAGCTTAAGAAGATTGAATAATATCAATGAGTTGGCATAAATTATCCTAACATTATCTCTTCATTATTTCTTAATTATCTCTAAGTGTATGTGGAATAGAAGAAAAGCATGGGTGGTGCCTTCCTTCAATTTTGGCAAGACCAAGGGCTCCAATCTCCAAGATTTTGCAAGAGGGGCCCCCCTCTTATGGCTTGGCATGGAGGGGAGAGAGAGAGAGGGGCCATGCCCCCTTTCTTGATCAAAATCCTAATGTGGGGCACCAAGAGTTGGCGCTTCAACTACCTGACTTGTATACCATGGGGCACCCCTTGTACCTACCTAAAGGGGCTGATAATATGCCAATTATATATGGTTTTATTGAAAAAAAATATATTAAAATGGTAGAGTATTCTTATGAGATAAGGATGTAACTTTTTAAGATAATTGAATTCCTCTTATGAGTCAAGGTAGAGCTTATATAAAGAGAAGGTCTTTAAGATTTCTGAGAAGAATTTTGTGAAAACAAAAAAGCTCTCTCTTTCCCTTCTCCACACCTCCCCTCCTTCCTCTATTCTCTTCCACACCCAAATGTTGGGTGTCCCACTTTCCACATACCAAAAAGTAGAGGTGATTTTTTTTCAAGAGCGAAGAACAAGGAGAAGAAAAAGAAGGCTGCAGATCAAGGAGTTGATCCCACAGTCAAGATCAAAAAGTTAATCTAAATTCTAAGGCTGAGGTTCTACTTGAAGAAGAAGAATCTATCATGAGAATATCAGTTCAAGATTGATCCCGATTGATACCCGTGTTAAGATTTCATGGTTTCATGTATGTAAAAATTTTAAAATAAGTACACAGTAAAAATTAAAAAGATTAAATCTAATTTAATCTAAGCATGCATAAGATCAAATCTAAAAATTATAAAATAAGATCTACTTATGTAAGATAGGATTTATATATAAAAATTAATTAAAAAAAATAAATAGAGAAGATCTAATCTTCATACCTTGGTGCGGATCGATCTAAACTACGAGCTGATGATCGTGGATGTCTTCCGAAGATTTCTTGAAACTGTACAAGTGTCCGACTCCTACGGGTATGCACATGAGGCTTTGATTAGATCAAAAGCTTCTTGATCTCATTAGGGTGCTAGCTCTCTTACAGAAATCCCATCTTGATAGTTGAAAACTCTTTGCTTCTTTCAAGACTCTCTTAGAGAAGAAGAACAGAATAAGAGGATGATGATCTCTACGCTAGAGATCATGAGAAAAATATTTTCTTTTCATTCTTTCTAAAACCCATACACATGATCTCTATGCTAGGGATCCAAAAAATTGATGTCTAACTCTTGGACAAAAGGGAGAAAAAATTTTATATCCAAAATTGGACAAAGAGGAGAGAGAAGGTCCTAACAACCAACTTTTGGTTGTTTGTAAGAAAGAAGGGACAAGAACAAACAAACCTCACACCTTCCCTTGGGATGCCGTGTCTCTCTCCCTTGGATTTCTTCTCGCACACCTCCTCTAAGTTTAGGCATCTTAATCTGATCAATATCAACCTCTTGGTGCCACCTCATATGATCCCATGTTTAAATAGGAATTGATAAGGGTTTTAGGTAAATAGATAAGAGTCCAACTATCCTAGGACTCTTGATTTACGCCGCCTACCTCCCTAATTTTGTGTGCCTCTCTCTTGCACGTTAAAAGCAGAAAAGAAAAGAGTTTTCATCACACAAAACAAGAGGGGTGTTGGATATTTGTGGCGTCCAAAATCTAAGTGGGCGTGGGGCTTCATAATGGCGCAAGGAGAGGTAGAGTCCTAACCACTTAGAACTCCTCTTTAGGTGACTGATTTAAATCAAATAAAACTCTAATCAAGTCTAGTCATATTATAAATTGATTAGATTCAAATAGATTGAAATCCTAATCTGATTAGGAGCCCAAACTATCTATATTAGAACCTAATCCAATTAGGAATTAGACGTCACCTAATTAGAGGAGGATTTCTAGTCCAAATAGGAACCCAAACACTCTTTAATTAGATCTTAATCTAATTAGGAATTAGATCAAACCTAAATCTTAATCAAATAAGAAATTATTCTCTCATGCATTTTGGTTATCTCATAACCCAATTAGGCTTGATCAAATCAAATCCATGTCAAGTCAAATTGAATCTAATTCAATTAGACTTGATGCAAGCCCCATTGCTCAATCAAATTGAGCCAATTAGCAATCTAATTGCTAATTAATCCTCCTATAACTCACTAACTCTTTAGCAAATTACTTAATTGCTACTTTTGCATTGGATTAATCATCAATCAAATTGATAATTAAATCCTATCACAATTCATAATTGTAATTCAACCATCTGATCAGTCAAAAGTCTCTTTGTGTGTGATCTCATAGGTTCTATTCCATCTGGTAGTGAGATATATTGTGATTTCTATCATAATATCATTAAAGCTCCTTTCAATGGGTTAGAACCATTTCAACTCTATCCATCAAAAATCATCGATCATCGAGATGATGCTCGTAGGTCTCACAATCTACCAATGATACCTAGTAGTATGTAGTGACAATCCAGCAGAATAAAAAGAGATGAACCTTTAGGTATAGTTAATGTATGATACAATCCCTCCATCATGAGTCCCGATCAGATGGCAGGTCATGGATAAATCATCAAACCTCATCATCGGTCATATGATAGATTCAATTAGCTCGAGTCTATGTGTGATTCTCACAGAAACTCTTTTCCATCAATCACACTGTTATGGTCATAGACTTAAGAACTCAGCTTCTTAAATCCCATAAGACTACTCTCTTCTGCTAGGGTCGATAGATTCTATCTAGCTGCGCACCCTACTTCTACAGTGGACCAACTATCACCAACATCCACTACAAGGACTCATTGAGTCAATATTTATGTGTAGTCAAACTCCAGTAGCTTCACTGTGAGCAGCTGTAGCACTATAGGTCAAAGGACCCGTCATACTACTGCAGCATCAAGAAAGTCACTGAGTGAGCAGACATCCATATGACTCTCATGTTGGTCACACTCAATACTAGTTATTCTCTAACAACCATTTGCACTCTCTCTCCAGTGTCACTACACTGCAGATTCGAGACTCATCTGTCCGAAGGAAGCGATCCGTGCATCGGACTATTTGGATCAATCACCATTCCCATGATGATCCTATGATCAGGAGCAATTTAAGAATTAACCATCAATGACACTTGTCTCAAATTCTTAACTCTTTAAAAATATGTGTCATCATCTTGTTAATCGCTTGAATGATTCATGGATACATAAAATATGAATGGTAATATAAGTGCCCATTAAGTATAAAAACATGTCCTAGTAATATGATATGCATCAGCTAAGATTGGCTTCTAAAGCATACATCCAACAATTTCTCACTTGCACAAAAGCTAATCTGCCATATACCAAGCCCCATCTTCTTAAGACAGGCTTTAGTCTTCGGCTAGCTATGTGACTTATCAGTGAGTTTACCACATCTCATGTAGAGTTTGCTCTCTGCACCTCTATATATTTCTACTTGAGGTAGTCGCATGTTTTGTTGCTCTATGTGATTGTATATCTAGTGAGACCTAGGCTCCTTAGCAAGGGCTATGGTGCTATTATCTTTGTAGTATAGTATCATAGTATTTGATGGTATGACATTTAGTTCTACAACTAATATTAGAACCAGAATACATCCTATATATCTACAGTGTATTCAGCTTTGATCGATCAATTGCTTGGAATCCTTCCAAGATATCGACATGATTACATAGGAACACACCTCATGATGTAGATATTCTATCATTAACATCAGACATAAAATCTAAATTGGTATATCCTCCCACTCTTAGCTTTGACCCTTCTCCAAAAATTAAGAACAAATCTATAGTTTTTCTCAAGTACTTAAAAATATTTTCACAGCAATCCAGTGCTCTCAGTCTGGATACAACTAATATCTACTAGTGTTATTCATAGTATTATCTATATCAGTTCAAGTACATCACATGGCATACATCTATATCCAAGAGGATAGCAGATCCCTCTCTGAGATTTCTGTGCTGAACCCTTTCAGCATCTACTCTCTGTACTTTATCTATAAAAACACAAGCATCCAATTATATCTATTCCTATAGATCTTTATATTCTCAAAATATAGGATGCTTGCTTCATATCTTTCATTATGAATTTTATATACAACTATATTTTAACCGATGTCAGTATTGGACACTCCCACTGACCCGTTTGAAAATACATAATTATTCATTTTTTATCAAACAATTTGATCATATCATCGAGATGAATATTCCAACTCCAAGATTATTGTAGATTTTATGATCTCTTATCACGAGAAGTGAAATCCATAAGCTACTCTATATGAAAATCTTTAAAAGGTATCTAGTTAGAAAAGCTATTTCACATCCCTTTCTTGTAGTCGATGTCTGACATCATCTCATTATAGATTTTGAGATCGTCTTTATTGTTGCTTTTGAATTTATTTTGATGATTATAAAGTATTTGAGGGAACTACTAATGATTTTGGCTTGAAAAAAGACTTATTGTATTTCAGGGGCAAAATCATAATTTTGTCAAGACCTGATTCAGAAGCCTCAAGAGCAAGAACTAAAGACGTACAATCTATTGGAGAAATTTCAATATTTTTGGAAGTATATTTTGTAAGAAAACCAGGCCTTTTATTTTTGAGTTGATCCCATGAGTCGACTCATGGCTTAAAGGGCTGAACGGCATGCTGAAATTTTGGCTGGCACACTTTGTGAGTCGACCCCATGGGTCGACCCTTTGGCATGAGTCGACCTCTGCTACTCTACAGGCCAAAATTACAGAACAGTCATTTTCTGCTCTTTTTCACAGAGGTCGACCCCATGAGTCGACCCATGAGCATGAGTCGACCCTATGAGTCGACCCCTGTGATGGAAAAATTCCGCAACGGCTAGTTTTTAACCCATTTCAATTGCATTTAATGCTCATTTAATGTGCTCTAACAGCTCTATTTCAGCCCAAATTACTCTCCACCATTATTTGAAGTTATATAAAGAAACTTTAAGGAGGGAATCAAGAAAAAGAGATAGAAAGATTTGAAAAAGGTTCTTCAAGCATTCTTGTCAATCCTAAGCAAGAGTCCATAAAAAGAGTTCAAGAAGCTTTTATTTTAAGTTCGCCAATTCTTCAAGAGTTCATTAAAGTCTCCAACCACCTTGAGGAAATCAAGAAGAGCTTCCTTCTAATTGTGTAAAGTATATTTAAAGCTTTATTCACTCATTAAAAGAGCTTCATCTGTATTTTTGTGCAATTAACTGTAATACTTTTTTTGAGTTATTTTTTTTGTTTTGGAAGGGTTCCAAAATGTGGGAAGGTTGATCCGAACCTTGAATCGAATTGTATTGGATTGGCTTGTACCCAAAAATAAGTGGTCTAGCTTGGGATAGCTAGAGTCAGAGGTTTCAATGAGTGTATTCAGGTTGAATACAGTTTAGTGGATTGAAATTTTCAAGTAGGAGCTTGGGGAGTGGATGTAGGTGCAAGGTTGGCACCAAACCACTATAAATCCTCTTGTTTGTGTTGTGCTTAATTACTCTCCTTTTCAACTTCTTTATTCTTTTATATTCTTGCATCCAACCATTACCCTTGCATCAATTACACTCTCCTTACTTATCTTGCTATTGTTAAATATTCTTCATAAGTTGTAAGTTAAGTTTAAATTTTTAGAAACCCAATTCACTCCCCCCCTCTTGGGTTGCATAGTTGGGTAACAAGTGGTATCAGAGCCCGGTGCTCTAGCCCTACTTTGATTTAACCAATCAAAGAGCTAAAGATCTATGGCAACTCAAGTTGGTACTTCTCTAGTCGAGGGGCAGTCCACTAACCGACCTTCACTTTTAATGGGTCAAACTATACCTATTGAAAAGCTTGGATGAAAATCTTCATTCAAGCACTTGACTATGATATGTGGAGTATCATAGTAAATGGATCACACACACCCACTAAAATTATTGACGGTATGGAATCAACCAAATCCGAAAAAGATGGGATGAGGTTGATAAGAAAATGGCTCAACTTAATGCTAAAGCCATGAATGTCTTGTATTGTGCCCTAGATGCTAATGAATTTAATTGTATTTCAATTTGCATGTCTGCTAAGAAAATATGAGATAGATTAGAAGTAACTCATGAAGAAACTAATCAAGTGAAAGAATCTAAAATTAACATGCTCGTGCATAAATATGAACTTTTTAAAATGAAGCATGATGAATCTATAACTAAAATATTTACTCACTTTACTGATATTATAAATAATTTAAAAAGTCTTGGTAAGTCTTATGCTAATAGTGACCTCGTGAGGAAGATTCTTAGGTCCTTACCAAGAACTTGAGAAGCCAAAGTGACCGCTATCCAAGAAGCAAGGATCTGAACATCCTACCCTTGGAAGAGCTTCTAGGATCACTGATGACACATGAGCTGAGCATAAAATAATATCAAGAAGAAGAAGTCAAAAAGAAGAGGACAATCACCCTCAAATCCATTGCTCAACTTGATGAAGAAACTGATGATACGAAAAATGAAGAGCAGGATGAAGAAATGGCTCTCATTACTAGAAGGTTTAAGAAATTTTTAAGGAAAAGAAAACAAGAAATGAGGAAGAGGCCACCCACAAAAGGAGAATATAGCAAAGAAAAGTATAAAGAACAATAATCCCTTATTTGCTACGAATGCAAGAAACCAAGATATTTTAAGTCTGAATGCCCACAATTGAAGAAAGATCCCAAGAAGTACAAGAAGAAGGCCATGATGGCTACTTGGAGTGGAAGTGATGAGTCAAGCTCCAAAGAAGAAGACTCAAATGAACAAGCCAACTTGTGCCTTATCGCATATGAAAATGAGATAAATTCTGCAACTCCTGTTGACTTTACCTTTGAAGAACTTTATAAAGCTTTTTATGATTTAATTGATGAACTAAAGAAGCTAGGGGTAAAGAATAAAGAGTTAAAATCAAAGAATCAATCTTTACTAAAATAAAATGAGAGCATTTCGAATAAAAAATCTACCCTATTTCAAAAAAATCTGAACTTAAAGAGTGAAATTGCCAAGCTAAAATCAATAGTTGAAAAATTTACCTTAAGTTTTAATAAACTTAATATGATTCTTGAAAATCAAAAGGCTGTTTATGATAAGGCTGGTCTTGGTTACAACCCCTTAAAGAAACAAAAGTTTCTAAAAAATATCTATGTAAACTCTTCAAACAATAAGTTTTCAAACATTACTTGCTTCAAATATGGTAAAATAGGTCACAAGTCATACACTTGTCTCTCTAACAAATTTTTAAATTCTAATGCAAAGAAAATATGGGTTCTAAAAGAAACCATTGTGACTAACCAAGAAGGACCCAAGAAAGCTTGGGTACCTCAAGTAAAAACTTAACTTTTGCTTGCAGGTGTGTCTAGCATCCCAAGGAGCAAACCGAAAATGGTATCTTGATAGCGGATGCTCGAGACACATAACTGGTGATGAATCCCAATTCATCACACTTGATGCTAAAATGGAGGGATGGTCACCTTTGGAGATAATGGCAAAAGAAATATCATCGGTATAGGTAATATTGGTATCACTCCCTCCAAGTATATTAAAAATATTTTATTAGTAGATGGTTTAAAATATAATTTATTAAGTATCAGTCAATTTTGTGATAAAGGATACAAAGTTATTTTTGAATCTTCTGTTTGCATTGTAACTAGTCCTGTTAATGAAAGTATTAAATTTGTTGGGCATAGACATGGCAATGTTTATATGGTAGATTTGAATGATTTATCCAAAATAAATATGCAATGCCTAGTATCCTTGAATGCCAAGATTAATAAGACTAGTTGGCTTTGGCATCATAGGCTTGCATATATTAGCATGCATTCACTTTCAAAACTCATTAAGAAGGAATTGGTTATTGTTTACCCAAATTGAACTTTGAAAAGGATAGAATTTGTGATGCACGCCAACTAGGTAAACAAACAAGAGTTTCATTCAAATCTAAAAATATTGTTTCAACTTCTAGGCCATTAGAACTTTTGCACATGGATTTATTTGGACCTACTAGAACTACTAGTCTAGGAGAAAAATGATATGGTTTTATAATTATTGATGATTTCTCTCATTTTACATGGGTTTTCTTTTTGGCACACAAGGATGAAACTTTTCAAATTTTTTCTAAATTTTATCGAAAAGTCACAAATGAGAAAGATTTTTCAATTCAAAATATTCAAAGTGATCATGGAACCGAATTTAAAATCAAGATTTTGAAAAGTTTTGTGATGAAAAAGGAATTGACCATAATTTTTTGGCACCTAGGACACCCCAACAAAATAGGGTAGTAGAAAGAAAAAATAGAACCCTTGAAGAAATGGCTCGTACCATGCTATGTGAAAGCAACCTTCCAAGATATTTTTGGACGGAAGCAATTAACACAGTATGCTACATATTAAATCATACTTTAATTAGACAAATTTTAAAGAAAACTCTCTATGAGCTTTGGAAAGGAAGAAAACCAAATATTGCATATTTTCATGTTTTTGGGTGTCGATGCTTTGTGTTAAATAACGGAAAAGAAAGACTAGAAAAATTTGATGCAAAATCTGATGAAGCAATTTTTCTTGGTTACTCCTCTTCTAGTAAAGCCTTTAGAGTTTTCAACAAAAGAACCTTAGTAGTAGAAGAGTCAATTCATGTTGTCTTTGATGAAACTAACGATCTTCCTTCAAGAAAAAATGAGAGTTTTGATGATGCAGATCCTCTTATAGAAGGGATAAAGGAGATCAATCTAAAAGATTCAACAATTCAAGATGATGAAGAACATAAAGACAAACAAGATGAGGAAGGTGAAGAACGATAAGAATAACCTCAAGGTACAAATAATCTACCCAAAGAATGAAGGTATGATCACAATCACCCCAAGAAACTAATCATTGGTGATCCTACACATGGTGTAAAACTCGTTTCTCACTTAAAGATGTATTCAATCATTATGCTTTTGTCTCTCATCTTGAACCTAAAACTATAGACGAAGTTGAAAAAGATTATAATTGGATTAATGCAATGCAAGAAGAACTTAATCAATTTGAAAGAAACAATATATGGACCTTAGTATCAAGACCTAAAAACTATTCAATAATTGGCACAAAATAGGTATATAGGAATAAATTGGATGAATATGGAAATGTGATAAGAAATAAAGCAAGATTGGTTGCAAAAAGTTATAATCAAGAAGAAGAAATTGATTTTGATGAGATTTTTGCACCTGTTGCTAGATTAGAGGCAATCAGACTTCTACTTGCATATGCTTGCTTTATGAAATTTAAATTATTCCAAATAGATGTTAAAAGTATCTTTTTGAATGGATATATTGCTGAAGAAGTTTATGTAGAACAACCCCTAAGTTTTGAAAATCATGCTTTTTCTAATCATATTTTTAAATTAAATAAAGCTCTATATGGTTTGAAACAAGCATCCAGGACTTGGTATGAAAGGCTAAGCAAATTTCTACTCAATAATAATTTTTCAAGAAGAAATATAGACACAACTCTTTTCATTAAAAAAAATCAAGATGATATATTAGTTATACAAATATATGTCGATGATATTATTTTTGGATCTACTAATGAAACTCTTTGTCAAGATTTTGCAAAGCTCATGCAGGGGGAGTTCGAGATGAGCATGATGGGAGAACTCATATTTTTCCTCAGACTCTAAATAAAATAAACAAAGGAAGGAATCTCCATCACCCAAAGCAAGTACACAAGAGAATTACTCAAAAGATTTGGAATGGAGAACTCCAAACTGATTAGCACACCCATGAGCCCAACATGTAAGCTTGACAAGGATAAAGAAGGTAAAAGTGTAGACTTAAAATTTTATAGAGGCATGATTGTTCTCTATTATATTTAACTGCTAGTAGACCTGATGTTATGTTTAGTGTTTGCCTATGTACTCATTTTCAATCAAATCTAAAAGAATCACACTTGAATGCAGTTAAAAGAATCCTTAGATATTTAAATGGTATACAAACTTTAGGATTATGGTATTCTAAGGACTCACTAATTGACTTAATAGGATATTTAGATGTCGATTTTGCTGGATGTAAATTAGATAGAAAAAGTACTAGTGGAACTTGTCAATTTTTTGGAGTTAACCTAATCTCTTGGTTTAGCAAGAAATAAAATTTGGTAGCACTATCTACAGCCAAGGCTGAATACATTGCAGTCGGAAGTTGTTGTACTCAAATCTTGTGGATCAAGCAATAACTCGAAGATTTTGGTATCAAACTTAATGAAACTCTCATAAGATGTGATAACACTAGTGCGATAAATCTCACTAAAAACTCAATTCAACATTCTAGGTCAAAACATATTGAAATCAGGCATCATTTCATAAGAGAACATGTCCAAAATAAAGACATAATTCTTGACTATATTTATGCTGAAAAATAATTAGCTGACATCTTTACCAAGACCTTAACTGAAAATAGATTTTGTGAAATTAGGAGAGAACTAGGAATCCTTGATCCATCTGCATAAGTGTCTCTCTGATTTCAAGGTATCATCACCAAAAATCCTTTTAGCTTAATTCTCATCTTTTTCTTTTGAGATCAAAAATCAAAATTATCATTCTCATAATCAATTTTTGGGTAAACATCGTTCTCCTAATATTTCAAATTTTTTCAAAATTGTTTAATCATTTTTCTGAATTTCTCTGTGCCATGAGTCGACCCCCAAGGTCGACCCTAGGGTAAACTTGTAATATTAACTAAATCCTTCGGGTGCTTTCTTTTTGTTGGAAAACCTCCCTTGAGCCGACCCAACTCTCCATCTTCTTTCTTCCACCAAGCCAAAAGACTCCCTCTCTTTTTCCTCAAACCCAAGTTTTTTCCCAAAACTCTTCTCCCACCATCTCTCACCCTCTAAATCGCCCTCTAAGAACCAAGCTCCTCCCTTTCTCCTTCTTCATTTGGAGCGAGTCGAGCTTACCCTAGATTCTACCCATCTTCTCCAAATTGGCACTCCACTTCTCCAAAATCCTTGTCTTTCCACTCAAAACCCTTCATCTCTCCCTCACATTTGCTCTCCTAAGTTCCTTGCTGTTTCGGCCTGCGCAAATGGCTCCGAAGATGAAGCTTCCATAGAGGAGGAAATCAGTTCATGGGTTGGAGGAAAGTGTGCGCCGGAAGAGACAAGCAACCGAGATCACTTCTGCTTCAAACCCTGCTCCTGCATCAGCTCCTGCTACAACCAGGTCTCCAATCAGCCCTAGTAAGGTACCCCTCTCTGATAAGAAGGTAGAGCCCGGCAAAAATATTGATTTCAGATTTTTTGAAAGGGAAGGGTTCTCTATCGGATCAAAAAGGACCAAGGTTGGGAATTCTACTGCTCCCTAAAAGAAAATACTTATGTGGATCTTGTTAGAGAATTTTATCTGAATTTGGGATACAGCAATGAAACAATAAAATCCATAGTAAAGGGTATAGAAATTAGCCTAGATCCTATGCTTTTGGGAGAAATTCTTCATTTACCTTGTGAGGGATACACAAACATAGAACTCCCAGTTAAAGAGGAAGGAATAAATGTTATTCTAAGGAGGACCTTCACTGGAAGCCTAAACAAATTAGAGGCAAAGATTCTTTCCATTGAGATGAGGCTGCTACACCACATGGTAACTAAGTTATTTTTTTCTAGAAGTGGTAGATATGATCTCCTCTTTAGTCGGGACATCTGCATTATGTATCATGTGTTGAAATAGTGTCCCAAAGCCAATTTCAGCCTGTTGACGGTTTGCTCATTTTTGTATATGTACATGAATTATGATTAATAAAAATTATTTTGTTATTTTTCATCATAAAATGTTTCATCTTCAAATGAACTCTATGTTATGGTGAAGTCCTTAGGACTATTTAGACTCGACAAAGGAGGATTTTCATTTAGTCCTTAAATCTGTTCGTGACCAAATGATACGTTGTTACCAAGGATGACAACGCTTATCAAGCATAGGTCTTGTGTGTCATATAGGTTGGTTGTCATCTTAACCAATGAGTGTGGAGACACTGGTATGGCATACAGGTGAGATGTAAGGGTACATCTACACTGAACGTGACTGACTCTGGAGCTATTTCTGCTGTCAAGATTTGCTTCGATAGAATTGGGTATAAATATCCCTCTGATCTGAGATCGCCATGGTGACTTACAAGCAACTCACTGCACTTAGGCACTGGACTACCTGAATTTTTAATTCAGTGACGGAAGGCTGCTGGGTGTAGTTAAGTACTTGACTTGTCGGTGCGTATGTCAAGATAGAATTGACCACTCCAATTTAGGAGCTGTATACAGTCGTGTTTCAATTTAGCAAAACCTTGGCCAGGATAGTCCTTGTGAGGAGTCACAGGACTATTTGAGTTGAGCACGATTCGGATGATCTGATCAGGGTTGACAGTTTAACCCTGAGTTATCCTAAACACAGGGGTCAAAAGGATGAATTATATAGTAACCATATTTATGTAGGTTCTGAGTGTTGCGATTGTGACTCTTCGACCTATCCAAACATCGGGTACCATTGCTAGATGGTCACTTTGATTAGTACAGAAATTGGTTCCTGTGCTACCGGCTTAGGTTCGAACCTGCGGGATCACACACATTAGAGGTTCCTATCTGATCTGATGGCTGATGTAGAATCCTACATGTTTGGGACTCAGTGATCGAGAATCAGGATTCTCTGATCATGAGTTCCACACATTATGGGTACCGGGGTCAAGAGTCCCACTAGTTGGGACTTTTCGATCAGGGTTACATATCGATGAATTCTGATGCCTGATTGCCCATCGGATTTGGACTCAGTATTTATGAAGATTTAATTAGTGATTTGATCACTAATTAATTCAATTTTATTGAGTAATTATTTTTGGATCAAGTCCAATTGAATTGGATTCAGTTGGGTTTGACCCGATTAGGTTAATAGTTGACCTAATCGTCGAGATGGTTTGGTCCCTGATTTGATCAGGGGTTGGGCTTAATCAATTCTTGATTTGATTAGGATTTTATTGTGCCTAATTAAGCCTAATTTAGTTGGATTTAAATTAGTCTAATTGAACCTAACTTATTTGGTTCAATTAGGTTGGTTTAAATAATTAAACCACCTTGACCCAATCTCCATGCGCCACCTCACTTCCACTGCACCCATTTGAATTCGTGAGAAGAAACTTCTCATGAATTTTTTTCTCACACCAAGCCCTCTCCACGCCCCACTTTAATGTGCCATATGAATGGATAAGAATGATTGGTTGGCCATTCAAATTCAAAATAAAGTTTGAATTTGAATGGGCAATCAATCTTTGCACCTTATCCTTTTTTTTACGCTCCATTTATTACATGAGAAAAGGTTTCTCATGAAATCACTCCATGCACAATTAAGCCATGCCTCATACCTTTAGTGGATAAGAGATGAGTTGGTGTCCATTTGAATTCAAAATTTGATTTGAATTTAAATGTGCAATTACTCATCTTTATCCTTTTTTTGGATAAGACGTTTGACGTTGTTGTAAAAGGAGGAGAAGAGTGGGGCGTGAAAGAAGAAGATTTTTGGAGAAAAATTTTGGGGCGTGAGGAAGTCTTGTGCATGAGAAGGAAGTCCATATCCCTCCAAGAGAAAAAGAAAGAAAAGAAAGAAAAGTGGGTGCAAGGTTTCCGGTGAGTTCCCTAGAGTTTTTGCCTGGGGTTCGGAAGTGAGAAGGTGAGCTACGAGTGTCGTGAGCCCACAAATTTTAGAGAGATCTTCAACATCCTCTCAAGCATATCTGTTGATGATTCAGAGTATCCGAAGAATTGACAGACATCGATCGAAGGAGTTCGATCAGCATCGACCGTCAAAAGGGCTCTACAATGAGCTAGCACTCGTGAGGAGTCGATCAGACCGGGAGCTTTATGTGGACAATCTACAGAGGCCAGACACACTGTGTGGCAGTATCACGACGATCAGACTCTCCCGACAGTGATCAGATTGTGGCGATCTACTACCCGCACAAAGATATTGTGTTCTGAACACATTATAGTAAAGTATTTACTGTTCGAATTTAAATTTTAAATTTAAATACATGCATGCTATATATCATATTTAGATCCTAGTGTAGGATAAATTTATATTAATTAATTAGATTAATTAATATTTTTTACTGTAAAATCATAATTTTAAAAAAGTTTTAAAATTATCATTTTACCCCCACACTAAATTTCCCACATCATGTTATTACTCAAACCCCCCTGAACCTCCCGGCACTGATGTTTGAGGCTATGAGAGAGACCTTGAATAGGTCCAAGGCACACTTGCCTTTTGGTATGGCTCTTACTTTAGTATTTAGGAGGTTTGGAGTTAGCTTTGAGGGGGAGGCAGTAGCTAGGCTATCTCACTCCGACACTATCAACCGTCATACTTTGCACAGCATGGGATTTTTCAAAATTGATGGTGGTTGGACAAAAGGTGTGGATGAGAGAGCTGAGGATAGAGCAGAGGAGAAAGGACCATCCTCATCCCTCCGTGATCACAGGGCTATATCTCCAGATATTCAATTTGTTTCTGACCATGAGGCTGGGCTGTCAGAGTCTACGAGGAGGCATACTTCAGTTCAACAGCCGGACAGCAGAGCACATCCTTCAGAGATCAGATTGGCTGATGATGAGATAGAGATGATATCTCAGCGTGTAGCCTCCATACTATCTCATCAGATGGGCACTTCACTTTTGCTCAGGGATCGACATCTCATGATGTATCTGATCAGATACTGATCCCCCACATCTCCACTATTTTTCAGATGATTTTTGATTAGTCAATACACATCGAGCAGCTTGAGGGTTGTGTATTGAGATTGACTGGCAGAGTACCTGATTTGCAGGGGCAAGTGTTAGCTCTAGCCCATCCACAGCCGCATGAGGACATCACTGAGGTCTCAGACCTATCTGCGGAGGCAGCCAGACTGCGAGGAGTCTTAGAGAGTGGTTTTGACTTCCTGAGGAGAGAGATTAGGGGCTCTAGTGAGCATGCTTCCACTTAGTTCACTGCACTGCTACAATCTATTTTGATAGCTTTGAACCTTCTGGACACCATCAGACTCTCACTTGTAGCTCAGTCCTTTGCTTCTCAGCCTTCAGGATCTTCTCACCCCTCTACTCGTGCTGGCACCTCTACCCATGGCAGAGGCAGATGCAGTCGAGGTCAAGCTCGTGGACATGATCCTTCATCTCCTCACCCCACTCTGATTCATCAGATTCGGATCCATCCAGCCATGATATCTATTAGATCCAGTGTAGTCTGTCCTTTCCTTAGTTTTTGTCTAGGATCTATCTTATGGGCCATGTAATGTAATGTTGACTGATTGACTCTTGGATAGTTTCTATCCATATCTTTTGTACTCTAAGTCAATACTTATGTATTGAAACATCTATGTTTTCAGTCATCTTTTGGATATATATATACACTTTGACTTTCAATGAATATCTCTGAATGTGATCAAATTGAATTACTTTTAAATTATGAAATACTTGAATAGCAATATCTGTTAAATGAGCAAATTGATATATCTTTTATGATTGCTATATTGAGGGAGAGTAAAATAATAAGCAATAAAGAAACAAGCAATAAAGAAGGAAGCTAAAGATGTAAAATTGATCCCATCAAAAGGAAGGAATAGAGAAAATATATTAAAAAAAAGGGAAAGTAAAGAATCTCAATTGATGCTGTCAAAAAGGGGGAGTAGAGAATCGAGATTGAGATTGAGCAATAAGAGCAATAAAGATTGAACATTAAGTAAATTGTTAAGCAAATGGGTACATGTGTCACATGCCTTTTTCTTTCCAAGCAAATGCACTTATAAGAACATTAAGTAAATTGTTAAGCAAATGGGTACATGTGTCACATGCCTTTTTCCTTCCAAGCAAATGCACTTATAAGCAAATTTCAAATTTATCTTTAAACTGATTATGATGCGTTTCGTTCCAATACTTGGCTATAATATCTAAGTGATGCATCTTCATAAATTTGAAATTCATGTTCAATGCTTTCTATTTGCTTTTGCTCAAATATTTTGTCATCATCAAAAAGGGGGAGATTGTTGCTCCTTGAATTGATTTTGATGATTACAAAGTATTTGAGGGGATTACTAATGATTTTGGCTTGGAAAAAGACTTATTGCATTTTAGGGATAAAATCATAATTTTGTCAAGACCTGATTCAGAAGCCTCAAGAGCAAGAACTAAAGACGTACAATCTATTGGAGAAAATTTTAATATTTTTGGAAGTATATTTTGTAAGAAAACCAGATTTTTTATTTTTGAGTCGACCCTATGAGTGACTCATGACTTAAAGGGCTGAACGGCACGCTAAAATTTTGGCTGGCATACTCTGTGACTCGACCCCATGGGTCAACTGATGCGAAATTCAGTGCAGGGGTAAAATGATAATTTTAAAACTTTTTCAAAATTATGATTTTACAGTGAAAAATATTAATTAATCTAATTAATTAACATATGTTTACTCTACACTAGGATCTAAATATGATATACAGCATGCATGGATTTAAATTTGAAATTCGAATTTGAACAGTAAATACTTTATTGTAATGTGTTCAGAACACAATACCTTTGTGCGGGTAGTAGATCGCCATAATCTGATCACCGTCGGGAGAGTCTAATCATCATGACATAGCCACACAGTACGTCTGACCTCTACGGATCATCCACACGAGGCTCCCAATCTGATCGGCTCTCACGGGTGCTAGCTCATTGTAGAGCCCTTTCGACGGCCGATGCTGATCGAACTCCTTCGATCGATGTCTGTCGATTCTTTGGATACTCTGAATCATCAATAGATATGCTTGAGAGGATGTTGAAGATCTCCTTAAAATTTGGTGGGCTCACGACACTCGTAGCTCACCTTCTCACTTCCGAACCCCAGGCTGAAACCCTAAGGAACTCACTGGAAACCCTGCGCCCATTTGTTTTTTCTTTTCTTTCTTTTTCTCTCGAAAGGATATTGACTTCTTACTTGTGCATAAGGCTTCCTCATGCCCCACTCTTTTTTTCTAAAAAATTCTATGCATGCCCCACCTTTCTCCTCCTTTTAAAACAACATCGAACGTGTCTTATCCGCATGAGAGGATAAAGATAAGTGGTTGCACATTTGAATTCAAATCAAATTTGAATTCAAATGCAAAACCAACTCATCCCTATCCACTTGGGCATGAGAAGAGAAGGGGTGTGAGTTGATTTGTGCATGGGGAGTTTACACGAGAAACACTTTCTCATGTAAAATATGGGGCGCACAAGATAAGAGCATGGCGCATGGATTAGTTGGTTGCTCATTCAAATTCAAACTTTCTTTTGAATTTGAATGGCCAACCAACTTATTTTTATCCAGATAATTGCACACAAGGATGGGCATGGGATGCCTTCTGCATGGAGAAAATTCATGAGAAGTTGCTTCTCATGAATTCAAATATGCACAGAAGAAGTGAGGTGGCGCAGGGAGGAAGGTCAAGGTGGTTTGAACCTAATTGAGCCAACCTAATCTAAATAGGTTAAGCACAATTAGACTAAATTAAATCCAACTTAACTAGGCTTAATTAGGCTCAATAAAATCTAAATCAAATCAAAAATTGACTAAGCCCAACCCCTGATCAAATCAGGGACCAAACCACTTCAATGATTAGGTCAACACTTAACCTAATCGGGTCAAACCCAACTGAATCCAATTCAATTGGACTTGATCCAAAAATAATTACTCAATCAAATTGAGTTAATTAGTGATCAAATCACTAATTAAACCTCTCATAAATATTGAGTCTAAATTCGATGGGCAATCGGATATCAAAGTTCATCAATATGAAACCTTGATCAAAGAGTCCCAAACCAGTGGGACTCTGGACCCCGGTACCCAAAATGCGTGGGACTCATGATCAGAGAATCTTAATTCTCAATCACAGAGTTCCAGACACGTAGGACTCATAGTCCATGAACATTAAGACTCTTCATCAGCCATCAGATTAGATAGGAACCTCTAATGTGTGTGACCCCGCAGGTTTGAACCTAAGCCGGTAGCACAGGAACCAATTCCTGTACTAATCGAAGTGACCATCTAGTAATGGTACCTGACATCTGGATAGATCGAATAGTCGCAATCACAACACTCAGAACTTATGTGAATATGGTTACTATATAATTCATTTTTTTTGAGCCCTGTGTTTAGGATGACTCAGGGTTAAACTGTCAACCCTCATAGATCATCCGAGTCGTGCTTAACTCAAACAGTCCTGTGACTCCTCACTAGGACTACCCTGGTCAAGATTTTGCTAAATTAAACACGACTGTACACAGCTCCTGAACTGGAGTGGTCAATCCCATCTTAACACACGCACCGACAAGTCAAGTACTTGACTACACCCAGCAGCCTTCCGTCACTAAATTAGAAATTTAGATAGTCCAGTGCCTAAGTGCAGTGAGTTGCTTGCAAGTCACCATGGCGGTCTCAGGTCGGAGAGACATTTATACCCATATCCCATCAGAGTAAATCTTGACAGCAGAGATAGCTCCGGAGTCGGTCACGTTCAGTGCAGATGTACCCTTACATCTCACCTGTATGCCATACCAGTGTCTCCACACTCCTTGGTTAAGAGGACAACCAACCTATATGGCACACAACGATCTATGCTTGATAAATATTGTTGTCCTTGGTAACAACGTATCATTTGGTCACAAACAGATTTAAGGACTAACCGATAAATCCTCCTTTGTCGAGTCTAAATAGTCCTAAGGACTTCACCACAACACAGGAGTTCATTAGAAGATGACAATTTGTGATGAAAAATGTTAAAATAATTTTTATTTATTTATAATTTATGTACTAATACAACAAAGAGCACAACCGTCAACAGGCTGACGATTGGCTTTGGGACACTATTCCAACAATCTCCCACTTGGCCTAAATCCAATCAGTGCAGTATCTAATACCCATCTTTGACTTGAAGTCGTCGAACTCCTTCACCGCAATGGCTTTAGTGAATGGGTTGGCTAGGTTCTCTTTCCCGTCGATCTTCTGAAGGTCGATGTCTCCTCGATCCATGATTTTTCGGATGAGATGATAGCGACGTAGAATATGCTTCGTCCGTTGGTGTGCCTTTGGTTCCTTCGCCTGAGCAATGGCTCTAGAGCTGTCACAGTAGAGCAGAACTGGACCAACAAGGGAGGGTGCTACTCTGAGCTCGGTGATGAATTTCTTCAGCCACACCGCTTCTTTGATAGTATCTGATACAGCGATATACTCTGCCTCGCAAACTGAATCAGCCACTGTGTGCTGCTTGAAACTTTTCCAGCAAACAGCCCCACCATTAAGGATAAAAATAAATTCCGACACACTCTTACTGTCATCATGATCAGACTGAAAATTAGAGTCTGTAAACCCTATAAGTCTCAAGTCCGATTCACCATAAACAAGCCACTGGTCCTTAGTATTTCTTAAATACTTCAGGATGGTTTTAACAACCTTCCAGTGATTCTCCCCTGGATCAGATTGGTATCTACTCACTACCCCTAGTGAGTATGCCACATCTGGTTGTGTACATGTTATGGCGTACATGATAGATCCCACTACTGAAGCATATAGAATTCTATCCATATGCTCTCTCTCTTGAGGTGTTGTCGGACAATCCCTTTTCGAGAGAGAAATTCTATGGCCTATCGGTAGATAGCCTTTCTTGAAATTCTCCATGCTGAACCTTTTCAGCATAGTATCAATGTACGTGGACTGGGATAAGCCAAGCAACCTTTTAGATCTATGCCTATAGATCCTCATCCCTAGGATGTAGGAAGCTTCTCCCAGATCCTTCATGAAGAATTGTGACGACAGCCAAATCTTTATTCCCTATAATGCAGGGACATCATTCTCGATTAAGAGAATGTCATCCACATACAATATAAGAAATACTCCTACTGAACCATTAGCCCACTTATAAATGCAGGGCTCTTCTCCATTCTTAATGAAGCCATACGTCTTGATCGTCCTATCAAAACGTATGTTCCAACTCCGAGATGCCTGCTTAAGTCCATAAATGCACCTCTGTAGCTTGCATACCTTAGACTCATCTGTGAATGTGAATCCTTCAGGTTGTATCATATACACCTCTTCGTCCAGCTCTCCATTTAGGAAAGCTATCTTCACATCCATCTGCCAAATTTCATAGTCCAGATGGGCAGCTATCGCAAGCATAATCTGAATGGATTTGAGCATTGCCAGAAGAGAAAATGTCTCGTCATAGTCTATACCATAACGTTGACAGTATCCCTTGACAACCAGATGGGCTTTATAGGTTTCCACCTTTCCGTCTGCGCCCCTCTTTCTCTTGAAGACCCATTTACACCCTATGGGTTTTACTCCTTCGGGTGGGTCAAACAATGTCCACACATCGTTGACCTTCATGGACTCCATTTGGATTTCATGGCCTCTAGCCATTTTTCAGAGTCAGATCTCTGCATTGCATCCATGTAGGTGATCAGGTCCTCATCATTTTCATCAAGTTCGACAGGATCGTCGTTCCGGACCAAGAAACCATAGTATCTGTCCGGTTGACGTGGTACTCTACCAGATCGCCTTAAGGATGCATCAACAATGGACTCCGAATTTGGTCTAACCAAATCTGGTTCAGGTTCAGCTACTTGTGTCAGTTTTTCCACCTGCCGAACTTCCTCAAGTTTGACCTTAGAGGCAACAGTCCCTTCACTAAGGAACTCCTTTTCTAAAAAGATTGCCTTAAGGCTGACAAACACCTTTTGCTCATTAGCTAGGTAGAAATAATATCCTTTGGTCTCTTTTGGGTACCTATAAAATTACACTTGTCAGACCTAGGTCCAAGCTTGTCCGTAATTAAATATTTAAATAAGCCGGACACCCCCAAACCCTAAGGTGCGAGAGTACTGGCTTACGTCTTATCCATAACTCATATGGTGTTTTGGTTACAGACTTACCCGAAACCCTATTTAGAAGGTAACAAGCCGATTCGAGTGCATATCCCCAGAGGAAGATTGGCAGACCAGCAAACCCCATCATGGATCAGACCATGTCCAACAAGGTCTGATTCCTCCTTTCAGACACACCATTATGCTGTGGTGTTCCAGAAGGAGTCCACTGAGAGAGAATCCCATTCTCCCCTAAATATGTTAGAAACTCATTGGAAAGGTATTCACCTCCTCGATCAGATCAAAGAGTTTTAATACACTTCTCAGTTTGTTTTTCTACCTCATTTTGAAATAGTTTGAACATTTCAAATGACTCCAACTTATGCTTCATTAAATAGACATACCCATACCTTGATAGGTCGTCTGTGAAGGTTATGAAGTAGAAATATCCACCTCTTACACTTGAGCTCATAAGTCCACATACATCAAAATATACCAGACCCAAGAGTTCACTGGCTCGCTCACCTTTTTCAGTAAAAGCTGACTTGGTCATCTTCCCAAGAAGACAGATTCACAGGTTGGAAGTGATTCACAATCACCAACTTCAAGAATTCCTTCTTGAGCCAACCTGTTTATCCTGTTCTTATTGATATGACCTAGCCTACAGTTCCAAAGGTAGACTTCTGATACATTATCTATTCTAGGGCATTTACCGGAGGTTTGAACCACATTAACAGGCCGTGACAGTAAGTAAATTACATTATTTAGTTGTCCAACAAACATTGTAACACCATTCAAAATGATATTGCAAATATTTCTTTTTATTAAAAATTGATAACCGTACATGGCCAAAAGGCCTACAGAAATAATATTTAATAAAAGATTTGGACAATAGTGATATTCACTCAGAATTACATTACGAAATTGATTACAAGGTTCATGATTCCTAAAGCTAGAACTGAAACTTTGCTTCCATCTCCAACGTTCAGGAACCTCTCGCCATCATCAAATCTCCTACTGACCTGCAGACCTGCATCGAATTGCAAATATGATAAGGGCTTCCGGTATCCAATACCCAGGCAGTAGTATCACAAATAGAAAAGTTGCAAGGTGTTATCATATAATTACCTTGCTTCTTCTTCGACCTGTTTGGGTCCAGGGAGGCAATGTATTGAGGACAGTTCCTCTTCCAGTGCCCCTGCTTCTTACAAAAGAAGCACTCTTCCTGGCTCTGGTCGGGCTTGGCTTCTTGGTCTGACCCTGTGCAGACATCCCAGCATACGGCTGCATCTTCTTGTTCTTCTTCATGTTCTTCTTCCCTTTCTTAAAGGGTCGATGACAGAAGAAGATTCTCCCACAACATTCACCGAATCCTTATGGAGCTGGTGGTCCTTCTCAATGTTCTACAGCAACCCCAATAAATGGTGGTATTCACTGCAGGCTTTGTCATTCAAAATGAGTAAGGAAGGGGAGGAAGCACTTGGGCAATGAATTAAGGATCGCATCCTTACCGAACTGCTCATGCAAGGGAAAGCCCAGTTTACTTAGACGCTCAATCATTTCGATCATGTACAGTACATGATCAGTGACTGAGGCTCCATTTCTCATTCGAGTATTGAAAATAGCACAACTAGTTTTGTACCTTTCAACATCGTCAGGCATGCCAAAGGAGTCGTTCAACATTTGAAGCATCTCCTGCGGCTGGGCATTCTCAAACCTGCGGCTAAACTCATCATTCATTGCCGCCAGCATTATGCATCGAACGGTGGTGCGGTCATTGAGCCACTTCTGGTAAGTATCTCAGACCGTCCCTCTAGCGTTCAGGGCTGGCTCCTTGGATGCCGGATTTGTTACTACATAAAGGATCCGCTCATGCTCAAGGATGATTTTTAATTTTCGATACCAGCTATCAAAATTTGGTCCCATGAGCTTGTCATTATCTAATAATGCCGGAGCGACAGGGTAGTAGCCATAGCTGCATAAAAAAAAATCAGACCTCTATTAGTACATAAATTATTGATACTAAAGACTTGGATTTTAGTCTAAAGTTTCTCCCAGTATTTTAACGAACTGGTAGCCTCAACCTCCAATTCGAGGAATTACTTTAATTTCTTAGTGGGTACTAGAATCCACACAGACTACACACGAGCTCAACTTTGGTTGGTCAACCCATGTGCATCTATGGGTAGGTTCATAACTAGTTATTTTCCTAAACAACTTCTAGTAATTAATTTTGCCCCAGAACCTAATTAGTAGGCTTTGGCCTCCACTGAAAAGATCTGGTTAAGTCCAACCATTAACATGACTTGATTTGATGAATCGGACCAATAAATGATCAGGCCTGACTTTGGCCAACCAACCTGACCACCATCAGAAAGACTTAAACCAAATTATCATATTATGAATGATAATTCCATTAGTCAATAAGCACCAGGCCTTTGGGCCTCCAATGATTATTAAACTAATGGACTGATTATCACTCACTTAATGGGAGGCTATGACTTAGTTATCACTATAACTTAATCATTTTAGGGACCTAATAATTTTGAAGATTTTATTAAAGGATAGATGAGAAGGAAATATCCAGTCAATTTCAATCCTCCCACTGACTTCACCAAGTCAGATTAAAAAAAGATTTAATTAAAGCTGGCATTAGGAGCACCTAAATCAGTCAAACTGATTTACCTATTGACATGGGTGAGCCCTAATCACCAAGTGATCTAATCAAAACCTAACTCACCAGGTTGGCCAGGTAAGTGAGATCAGTGGTGGGGATGAGCCATTAACTCGTCAGAGATCAAATCACTGCGAGTAGCTCCTGCTTAAAAACCACTGGTCAAACAGCCAAACTTACCTTAGACACCAATCGGTTCATTAGTTTTAATTTGATCAACTTAGTAAATAGGGTTCCACCGCGTAGCCATGAATTAAGTCCATCTTGGTCTAGTTAAAGACATGGACCCATTCAACTACAACTATTGGAGTTGAGTCTAGAGTATCCTTGACCTAATCTAATTCAACTTTTGATTAGATTTGATCAATTACTCTAATTTAGTCTATTTCTTTAACTAACCTTAGGTCTAACCCAATTATGGACCTAATTCATCGAACCCATTGACCCACAAGTTTATGCAATTATCTTAGGTCTTAATTCACAATTCTAGACCAACTTGACAATACTTAATTCTTTTAATTAAGTATTTGGGCTGATGGGTCAAGGTTTGGCTTTTTGAAAATAATTTTTAATTTTTGAAAAATTTTATTTTCTGTTCACCAAATATGTTGACTCATTTCACAAATAGATCAGCACATTTCATAAATAGCAATCCTATTGCTAATTACACAACAGAAAATAACTCAATCAAAATAAATCATGAATATTCCTTTAGATCTAATCTAACACATTCATGATAAATTTTACAATTGAACCATTACAATTAAGTCTTTTCGCTACTTTATCTGCATGGGATATAATTACAGCGGCACCCCTACCGCCATAGGAGACCCCATCGAATGGGATGAGAGGGCCTTTAAACCCTACTTTTTTCCTATGACCAGACGGCCATGGCAACCAACCAAATTTGATTACTTGCTACTTGGATCAAGTATATCTAAATATACCAATTTCAAAATTTAAATTTCAAATTTCAAATTTCAAATTTTAAAATTTTGAATTTCAAATTTCAAACAAATTTCAAATTTCAAATTTCAAATTTTTGAATTTTAAATTTTGAATTTTAAATTTTGAATTTCAAATTTGAAATTTCAACCAAATTTTAAATTTCAAATTTTTGAATTTTAAATTTCAAATTTCAAATTTCAAAATTCAAATTTCAAATTTTGAATTTCAAACTTTTGAATTTTAAATTTCGAACAACTTTCAAAATTCAAATTTCAAATTTTGAATAAATTTTAAATTTAAACTTTTAGATTACAATTTAATCTATGCATGCAAATTCATATATCATATCTTAGAACCTGCTCTGATACCATTTGACATGAAATTCAGTGCAGGGGTAAAATGGTAATTTTAATTTTTTTCAAAATTATGATTTTACAGTGAAAAATATTAATTAATCTAATTAATTAATATATGTTTATCCTACACTAGAATCTAAATATGATATACAGCATGCATGGATTTAAATTTAAAATTCAAATTTGAACAGTAAACACTTTACTGTAATGTGTTCAGAACACAATACCTTTGTGCGGATAGTAGATCGCCGCAATCTGATCACCGTCGGGAGAGTCTGATCATCATGATGTAGCCACATAGTATATCTGGCCTCTACGATCATCCATATGAGGCTCCCGATCTGATCAGCTCCTCACGGGTGCTAGCTCGTTGTAGAGCCCTTTCGACGGCCGATGCTGATCGAACTCCTTCTATCGATGTCTGTCGATTCTTTAGATGCTCTGGATCATCAGCAGACATGCTTGAGAGGATGTTGAAGATCTTCCTAAAATTTGGTGGGCTCACGACACTCGTAGCTCACCTTCTCACTTCCCGAACCCCAGGCTGAAACCCTAGGGAACTCACTAGAAACCCTGCACCCACTTGTTTTTTCTTTTCTTTCTTTTTCTCTCAGAAGGATATGGACTTCCTACTTGTGCACAAGGCATCCTCACGCCCCACTCTTTTTTTCCAAAAAATTTTACACACACCCCACCTTTCTCTTCCTTTTAAAACAACATCAAATGTGTCTTATCTGCGTGAGAGGATAAAGATAAGTGGTTGCACATTTGAATTCAAATCAAATTTGAATTCAAATCAAATTTGAATTCAAATGCAAAACCAACTCATCCATATCCACTTGGGTGTGAGAAGAGAAGGGGTGTGAGTTCATTTGTGCATGGAGAGTTTACATGAGAAACACTTTCTCGTGAAAAATATGGGGCACACAAGATAAGAGCATGGCGCATGGATTAGTTGGTTGCTCATTCAAATTCAAACTTTCTTTTGAATTTGAATGGCCAACCAACTTATTTTTATCCAGATAATTGGCACACAAGGGTGGACGTGGGATGCCTTCTGTGTGGAGAAAATTCACGAGATGTTGCTTCTCGTGAATTCAAATATGCACAAAAGAACTGAGGTGGCGCCGGGAGAAAGGTCAAGGTGGTTTGAACCTAATGGAGCCAACCTAATCTAAATAGGTTAAGCATAATTAAACTATATTAAATCCAACTTAATTAGGCTCAATAAAATCTTAATCAAATCAAAAATTGACTAAGCCCAACCCCTGATCAAATCAGGGACCAAACCACTTCGACGATTAGGTCAACACTTAACCTAATCGGGTCAAACCCAACTGAATCCAATTCAGTTAGACTTGATCCAAAAATAATTACTCAATCAAATTGAGTTAATTAGTGATAAATCACTAATTAATCCTCTCATAAATATTGAGTCCAAATTCGATGGGCAATCAGATATCAAAGTTCATTAATATGAAATCTTGATCGAAGAGTCCCAAACCAGTGGGACTCTTGACCCTGGTACCCAAAATGCGTGGGACTCATGATCAGAGAATTCTAATTCTCGATCACAGAGTCCCAGACATATAGGACTCATAGTCCATGAATATTAGGACTCTTTATCAGCCATCAGATCAGATAAGAACCTCTAATGTGTGTGACCCCACAGGTTCGAACCTAAGCCGGTAGCATAGGAACCAATTCCTGTACTAATCGAAGTGACCATCTAGCAATGGTATCCGACATTCGATAGGTTGAATAGTCACAATCGCAACACTCAAACCTACGTGAATATGGTTACTGTATAATTCATCTCTTTTGACCCCGGTGTTTAGGATGACTCAGGGTTAAACTGTCAACCCTGATTAGATCATCCGAGTCGTGCTCAACTCAAACAGTCCTGTGACTCCTCACTAAGACTACCCTGGCTAAGATTTTACTAAATTGAAATACGACTGTATACAGCTTCTGAACTGGAGTGGTCAATCCCATCTTGACACACGCACCGACAAGTCAAGTACTTGACTACACCCAACAGCCTTCCGTCACTGAATTAGAAATTCAGGTAGTCCAGTGCCTAAGTGCAGTGAGTTGCTTGCAAGTCACTGTGGCGGTCTCAGGTCGGAGGGACATTTATACTCATATCCCATCGGAGCAAATCTTGACAGCAGAGATAGCTCCAGAGTCGGTCACGTTCAGTGCAGATGTACCCTTACATCTCACCTGTATGCCATACTAGTATCTCCACACTCCTTGGTTAAGAGGACAATCAACCTATATGGCACACAATGATCTATGCTCGATAAACATTATTATCCTTGGTAACAACGTATCATTTGGTCGCGAACAGATTTAAGGACTAAACGACAAATCCTCCTTTGTCGAGTCTAAATAGTCCTAAGGACTTCACCACAACACAGGAGTTCATTAGAAGATGATAATTCATGATGAAAAATATCAAAATAACTTTTATTTATTTATAATTTATATACTAATACAACAAAGACCACAACCTCAACAGACTGACGATTGGCTTTGGGACACTATTCCCAATATCGACCCCTTGGTATGAGTCGACCTTATGAGTCGACCTCTACTGCTCTACAGGCCAAAATTACAGAACAGTCATTTTCTGCTCTTTTCCATAGAGGTCGACCCCATGAGTCGACCCATGAGCATGAGTCGACCCTATGAGTCAACCTCTGTGATGGGAAAATTCTGCAATGATTAGATTTTAATCCATTTCAATTGCATTTAATGCTTATTTAATATGCTTTAATGGCTCTATTTCAGCCCAGATTACTCTCCACCATTATTTGAAGTTATATAAAGAGACTTAAAAGAGAGAATCAAGAAAAAGAGATAGAAAGATTTGAAAAAGATTCTTCAAGCATTCTTATCAACCCTAAGCAAGAGCCCACAAAAATAGTTCAAGAAGCTTTTATTTCAAGTTCACCAACTCCTCAAGAGTTCATTAAAGTCTCCAACCACCTTGAGGAAATCAAGAAGAGCTTCCTTCTAATTGTGTAAAGTGTATTTAAAGCTTTATTCACTCATTAAAGGAGCTTCATCTGTATTTCTGTGTAATTAACTGTAATACTTTTTTTGAGTTATTGTTTTTATTTTGGAAGGATTCCAAAATGTGGGAAGGTTGATCCAAACCTTGAATCGGATTGTATTGGGTTGGCTTGTATCCGAGAAACAAGTGGTCTAGCTTGGGATAGCTAGAGTCGAAGGTTCCGACGAGTGTATTCAGGTTGAATACAGTTTAGTGGATTAGAATTTTCAAGTAAGAGCTTGGGGAGTGGATGTAGGTGCAAGATTGGCACCGAACCACTATAAATCCTCTTGTTTGTGTTGTACTTAATTGCTCTCTTTTTAAACTTTTTATTCTCTTACATTCTTGCATCCAACCATTACCCTTGCATCAATTACACTCTCCTTACTTATCTTGCTATTGTTAAATATTCTTCATAAGTTGTAAGTTAAGTTTGAATTTTTAGAAACCCAATTCACCCCCCCCACTCTTGGGTTGCATAGCTGGGCATATCTATGTTCCCTATCTCTCATGAGAAATGATTTTTCTCTACATCTTCTGTCAAGCATATCCAAATACCTTTCGAGAGGATAGGAGATCCTACTATGTCTATGAGGTGGAGGAGGAACATACATATATTGGTTCATCATGAATAGGTTCTTTAGGTTCTTTGGCTCGCTGTTCTTCAGAGACTCTTCGAGCTTAACTTTCCTCTCACTGCTTGATCTTTGGGAAAATAATTTTCAAAGAAGATAGCATAATAGGTCACAATCACATTGTGATCCTATCAGAAGAAAAGTAGTATCCAAAACTCTTTTAGGATATTCTTTGAAATGAGCTTTATAGATCTATCCTCTAACATGTCCTCCTGCTGTCCTTGACACAGATTGGATATTATTGGATCTTGAAATAATCAAGATTTAGTTCTCACCATGCCATATCTCATACGGTGTGGTAGGAACAGATTTAGAGAGAACCCAATTCTATAGAAATAAAGTATGTCCCTAAAGAAATAAAATAGATCAGTGAAGTCCATCATGGACCGGACCATATCTCATATAGTCTCATGACTCTTCTTAATTATCTCATTGAGCTGAGATGTACTAAGAGGGTCCAATATGGAACTATGCTATTTTATGAGATAATCAAAAAAAAAAAATGATATTGCATCCTCGATCTAATCGAAGTATCATTAAAATTTTTTGATTTACTTCTCTACTTTACATCTGAATTCTTTGAACCTTTTAAAAATTTTAGATTTGTATCTCATATACTACCCATACCATGACTGATCATCGATGAAGGCAATAAAGTAAAGACAACTCCTTTTGTTAGCATATCAAATGAGCTACACACATCAAATGTGTACTAGAATAAGTATCTCAATGGTCTTTTTCCTCTTGTCCCACAAGAGTTGCTTGATCATTTTTTTTCAAAAAGTTGATGTACAAACTAGATATGACTCAATAGTCAATGAGCCCAAAATCTCATATTTCTTTAGTTTGTTAATCATTTCTTCTCCTATACAACCTAGCCCAAGGTTCCACATATACTTAAGGTTTATCTCAACTTTGGATCTCTTAGATCTAATGGCATTCACTGCTTGCTCAATTAAGTTCACAAATGTATCACCATATAAATGATAGAGACTGTCTCTATGAACTAAATCCAAACGATAATCACAAAGGATAGATGCCCATGGCCATTGTAGTAACTCTTGTCCTATTGCTAATTTTAAGGGTTACTTCCTCAGCCCTCTACCTTCCCATAGACTCTATACTAAAGTGTATAAAAAGTACTAGAGTCTAAAACTTAACTAAGAGAAGAAGAAATTATAAGGATAGTATTGAGCAATTTCAACGAACCTACTCAAGACGTGTGTTGTTTCTTTAGGCTCTCCAGATATGTACCTCTAAACTTTTCAAGGTTCTTAGTTATCAATATTTTGATCAATTCAGATAAGATACCAAGAAGGTCATTCATATGGTAGTTTACCATAAACTATCCATATAAACTAAAAAGATATTGCAGGATCAAATCCATAAGCAATTCTTTGTGCATGGTCATGTCGAGCCTTTTAAGCTCCTTAATATCCTTGATCATTATCAAACAATAATTATAGACTGACTGTCCATCACGCATCTCATGCACTGTGTGACTCTGATCACCTCACAACACTTGTAGATGAATTAATATGTCATTGGTAGTGTATATATAGTCATGCATATGTTGGAGTTCATCTTAACATGGACTTCAACATATAGCACCTACCTTTATTGTCATTGTCCATCCACTTATTAAGTATAGCTCGTTGACTTTGAGTTGGATAGGCTATTAACATTAAAATAATTTGATAAAGAATATTGCTTAATTTTTTAAAATTAAAAATAATTTTTAAGTTTGTGAGCTAGTCTATGTAATTAATTTCGGTTAAACGGTTGATATCTAGGATTCGAGCTAGAGGGTTGGAAGCTGATACAATAAACAGCAGAGAGTAAAGATTCTAGTTAGATGTTTATACTTATTTTATAATTTACATTAAAAAATTTTAGATGCAAAAAGACTCTCACTATTTTATCAGATCTCTCACACTCTTCGGATGGAGAAATGAAAATCCTAACACGATAACTAAATTTTTTGTGGGTACTGCAGTTCCACCGATGCCATGCATATCACCTAATAGTTATTGATAATACGCACATCGACGTATGGACAACTTTTTACCTAGATTCTTCTCTAAGCATGTTGCAGTGATTTGGTCTCTATGTCATATAGGCTCATCTAACAGTTATTGCCCACACTCCTTAGTTAAGTCAGACCCACCGTTCACAAGTAGGTGCAAAGCTATCATTGGATCCCTCACCTAATAGTTATTGGGTCCAACCTTATCTTTATCTTGGAGCCACTCTTTGCTAATAGAGTGGTTGCATGTTTTTGATGCAACTGAACCACTGTGACCAGCCATGAACAATCAATACCGGTAGCATGCCTGCATATGTATAATGGTGGAAGATCATTGGATTTAATATTTATGAGAAGTTTTGAATTTAGGTCTCATCTAATCAATCATAATACGACTGATTTAATTGGCATGGACTAAATCAAATCGTCAAGCAACTATATTTGAGACTCAATCTTCCAAATTGATCAGATAAGTGGAGATTGATGGAGGTCTCTTCATTGCTTTTCTTAAACACCAACAAATTGGCCAGGTCAGCGAACCAAACCAATTAAATAACCATCTTTCAATTACTTGTCTTAGACATCAATTGGTTAATTGGTTCAAATAGGTTAGCTTAGGTGAATCAGATTCGAGCCATAGAGCTGAATTAGATTCTTAAGTTAATTGATTCTGCATATGGGTGTCAATCAATTTGATCAACAATAATTGTATGATCTTAAGCTCTATTGACCTAATCTTAATCAACACTTGACTCAGTTTGATCAACTGCTAAATTGATTTTGACCCATTATGATCAAATCAAAAATCTTATATATAATCAAATTACATGACCTAATTAGATCTATCCATGAACAATCTCTCATGCACAAACACTAGTTTCACATCTTAAATCTAAATTTTTAGATCTAAATTCTTTACATAAAAAGTATGTTTTAATCTTAAAATAATTTTTAGATCATACATACAAATATATATCATACATATGAATAAAATTCAGATTATAAAAACTGATTTCAGCCCTAAACATACTTTTATATATCATATATACAAATCAAAATAGATCTCAAAGCTCTTTTTAGATCTAAACAATAAAACATATATCACATATATGATAAAAAATTAGATCTAAAATTTTATTTTAATTAAAAATTTTAATATCATTCTAAGACAATCATGCAGCATAACAAGTTATGCCAGAGCAACCTTATATCAGAATGACATCAAAAAATTTTAGATCTAAAATTTTTTTCTATAGATTTTAGATCTAAATTTTAATCTCATGCTTATTATATGGCTCTAATACCACTGTTAAAATTTTATAGTTTCATGCATGCAAAAATTTTAAAATAAGTATACAATAAAAATTAAAATTTTAGATTAAATCTAATTTAATCTAAGCATGCATAAGATCAAATCTTAAAATTATAAAATAAGATATACATATATGAGATAAGATTTAGATATAGAAATCAAATAGAGAAAAATAAATAGAGAAGATCTAATCTTCATTCCTTGGTGTGGGTCAATCTACACTATGAACTGAAGATCTTGGATGTCTTCCGAAGGTCTCTTGAAACCGCACAAGTGTCTGACCTCTACAAATATCCACACGAGGCTTCGATCTGATCAAAAGCTTCTTGATCTTATTAGGGTGCTAACTCCCTTGCAGAGATCGTATCTTTACGGTTGAAAACTATTCACTTCTCTCAAGACTCTTTTAGAGAAGAAGATAATAGGAGGATGATGATCTCTATGCTAGAGATCATGAGAAGAATATTTTCTTCTCTTTCTTCCTAACATCCATACTCATGATCTCTACGTTAGAGATCTAAAAAATTATGTCCAACTCTTGGACAAAAGGGAGAGAAAAATTTTATGTCCAAACTTGGACAAAGAGAGAGAGAGAGAAGACCCTAACAACCAACCTTTTGTTGTTGGTAAGAAAGAAGGGACAAGAACAAACAAACCTCATGCCTTCCCTTGGGATGCCGTGTCTTTCTCCCTTGGATTTTTTCACGCACGTCTCCTCTGAATTTAGTCATCTTAATCTGATCAATATCAGCCCCTTGTTGCCACCTCTTATGATCCCATGTTTAAATAGGAATTGATAAGGATTTTAGGTAAAGGGATAAGAGTCCAACTATCCTTGGACTCTTGATTTATGCCGCCCACCTTTCTAATTTTGTGTGCCTCTCTCTTGCACATTAAAAGCAGAAAAGAAAAGAGTTTTCATCGCACAAAACAAAAGGGGCATTGGATATTTGTGGCGTCCAAAATCTATATGGGCGTGGGGCTTCATAATGGCGCAAGGAGAGGTAGAGTTCTAACCACTTAGGACTCCTCTTTAGGTGACTGATTTAAAACAAATAAAACTCTAATCAATTCTAATCATATTAGAAATTGATTAGATCCAAATAGATTAAAATCTTAATCTGATTAGGAGCCCAAACTATCTAGATTAGAACCTAATCCAATTAGGAATTAGATGTCACCTAATTAGAGGAGGATTTTTAGTCCAAATAGAAATCCAAACACTCTTTAATTAGATCTTAATCTAATTAAAAATTAGGTCAAATCCAAATCCTAATCAAACAAAAAATTATTCTCCCATGCATTTTGATTATCTCATAACCCAATTAGGCTTGATCAAATCAAATCCATGTCAAGTCAAATTGAATCTAATTCAATTAAACTTGATGCAAGCCCCATTGCTCAATCAAATTGAGCCAATTAGTAATCCAATTGCTAATTAATCCTCCTATAACTCGTGACTTCTTTGGCAAGTTACTTAATTATAACTTTTGCATTGGATTAATCATCAATCAAATTGATAATTAAATCCTATCACGATTCATAATCGTAATTCAACCATCTGATTAGTCAAAAGCCTCTTTATGTATGACCCCATAAATTTTGTTCTATCTGGTAGTGAGATATATTGTAATCCCTATCACAATATCATTAAAACTTCTTTCAATGGGTTGGAATTATTTCAACTCTGCCTATCAAAGATTATCAATCATCGAGATGATGCTCGTGGGTCTAACAATCCATCAGTGACACCTAGCAGTATGTAGTGGTAATCCAACAAAATAAAAGGTGATAAACCTCTAGGTGCAGTTAATGATGATACAGTTTTTCTATCGTGAGTCCCGACCAGATGGCAAGTCATGGATAAATCATCAAACCTCATCATCGATCATATGATAGATTCAATTAGCTTGAGTCCACATGTGACTCTTTTCCATCAATCACATTGCTATGGCCATAGACTTAAGAACTCAGCTTCTTAAATCCCATATGACTACTCCCTTCTATTAGAATCGATAGATTCTATTTAGATGCGCACCCTACTCTTACGGTGGACCAACTATCACCAACATCCACTACAAGAACTCATTAAGTCAATGTTTATGTGTAGTCAAACTTTAGCAGCCTCACTGCGAGTAGCTGTAGCATCATAGGTCAAAGGACTAGTCACACTACTGTAGCATCGAGAAAATTACTAACGAGTGAACAGACATCCATATGACTTCTCATATAGGCCATGGCCATGCTCAGTGCTACTTGTTCTCTAACAACCACCTGCATTGTCGCTCCAGTATCACTACACCACAGACATGAGACTCATTTATCGGAAGGAAGCGATCAGTGCACTGATCTATCTGGATCAATCACCATCTCCATAATGATCCTATGATCAGGAGCAATTTAAAAATTTACCATCAATGACACATGTCTCAAATTTTCAACTCTTTGAGAATATATGTCATCTTGTTAATCCCTTGGATAATTCATGGACACATAAAATATGAATGGTAATATAAGTGCCCATTAAGTATAAAAATATGTCTAGTAATATGATAGGCGTTAGCCAAGATTAGCTTTTAGGACATATATCCAACAATCCATAGAGGTCAGACATATGTGCAGCTCGAGCATCTACGAATCTGTGATCATTAGTAGTGGTGAATATCTATCCACACTAAAGAATTGAGATTCGATCTCATACTTATTTTTAAATTCTAGATTATATATTTGTTTTTCTCCTGGACTTGGGTAGGATTAGATTTGATCTTATGCATGTGAGGTTAAAGGGTTTAACCCATTTATTTTTCTGCTGTAATCAAAAAAAAAATTGAAATATATACATATTGCCTATCTAGTTTTACTAACACAAACTTCAATAGATGGTATCAAAAGTTACAAATAGTTCTATAGTATGAATGGATCCTATATATGATTATGGATCTAACACCTAATGTTTCTACATCCAACACACATGACGTGATCAAAGATACTTATCAGAAGTGACCAAATGATCATATCACCGTGTGGTGCTTTTTTGAGAGTAGCAAAGGACACGAATTTAGTTGTAAATTTGATGATGCTCAGTGGGAGGAAATCTTTCAAATATTGGAAGAGTTCTTTTGCACCTCTGAAGATGTGTCTTCAGTGGGACTATAATTTTTATGAAAGAAAAAAAAAATATAGATGTAAAAGAGTCATACTTGGGGTTGATGAGTTTGAACTGACAAAAGAGTTTAAGGTTAACCTAGTCTGATAGAGTTCTTTGAGTCGAACAGGCTAAAAAAGAAAAATTAACAAAGGATTGCTGGTCAAGATACTTATATGATAACACCTTGTGATTTCACTATTTGTGACACTACTACCTAGGTATTGGATATTAAAAGTCTATGCAAATTATTGCAATAACTTCAGGTTAGTAGAAAGATTGAAAACAACAAAAAAATTTTGAATGTTGGAGCTGAAAGTCATGATTTAGTTCTAGCTTTAGAAATTCTCAAGCAAATTTTTAATTCTAATAATATTATTTTTGATGATTGTCACCATTGTCTATTTTAACAAATGTAATTTCTGTAGGCCTTCTAGCCAAGGATGGATTTGCATTGTCAACATAGAATGATTTTTGTAATATCATTATAGATCATGTCAAAATCATGTGTGGACAATTAAAAAAATGACATTTACGAATAGTCACAGCCTGTTAATGTACTGTATACAACAAATAAACTTCTTAAAGTAGATAATATCATGGAAGCTTACCTTTGGCAATTTAGGCTCGGTCATATCTGATACATAATGATGTATTGGATCTATGAACATGCTTGCCATAAATTTGGATTATTTGAAATGTGCAAATAATTTCTTAAGAAGGTAGAGAAACAAATTGAAAAAAGCATTAAAACCAAGGAGGAGAATACTTTTTCGATGAGTTTTTGACATATCTAGAAGAGAATAGGATTCTCTCTTATTGGAATCACTTTGTCAGACATTGTTCGATTCAAGATGGGGTTTACAAGTCTATCTGTCTCCTTTTAGGATTATGCTCTTAAGACTACTTGTTATGTTTTGAACTGAATTTTGAATTAATCAGTCACAAAGACTCCATATGAGATATGGACTAGGTGTAAGCCGATACTCTCTTATCTTAGGGTCTAGGAGTGTTTGTTTTATGTCAAATATTTGCAGACCAATTAGCTTGGATCCTGATCTTATAAATATTATTTTGTAGGATACCCTAAGGAATCTAGAGGATATAACTTCTACCTTGCTAAAGAATAAAAATTGTTCAGCATTTTTTTTAGAAAAGTACTTTGGTAAAGAAACTGATGCTTTTAATATGGAACTTATGAAGTTCGACATGTAAAAGAACCAACACAATCTAGTGAACTCATAGAATCGGATTTGACTAGATCAAATCCAGAACCTGTTGTAGTGGCACGATTAAGGAGATCTAATAGAGTACCACATCCGTCAGATAGATACTTCGATTTCTAGTTCGAGTTATGATCCTGTTGAACTTGATGAGAATAATAAAGATTTGATCACCTATATGGATGCCATGCAGAGGTCCGACTCTGATTAATGGCTTGGAGCCATAGGTCCAAAATGGAGTCCATAATGGTCAACAGTGTATGGACACTTATTGATCCACTCGAAAGGGTAAAGCCCATAGAGTATAAATAGATCTTCAATAGGATCAGAGTAGCACAGGCAAGAAGGTGGAGACCTACAAGCTCATCTGATTGCCTAAGGATATTATCAACGTTATGGTATTGACTATAAGGAGACATTTTTTTCTATGGCAATACTAAATATTTTAAATTTGAAACATGTATTTTAATAAGTGATCAAAATACATAGCTTCATTGAGAACGAAGAAGAACCCTATAAATACAAATGGATTAATAGTTCTGTGAGTGTATTTCTTATTTTGTATATGAATTAAATTCTCTTAATCAAGATAACTTTCTTTACATTATAGGAATAAAGGTTTCGCTGTTATCATTATTTTTCATAAAGAATTTTGAGAAAGCGTCCCTCATCCTAAGGATGAAGATCTATAGAGATAAATCTAAAAGCCTGCTTAGGTTATCCTAGTCTGCGTATATAGAGTGTTTATGAGTAGAATTTGTTCTATCATGAATACCATGCATGAGATCGGATATGGTATACTCACTAGGATAGTGAGTAGATACCTGTAAGATCTAGATGAGAATTACTGGAAGGTCATCCTTAAGTATTTTAGAAATACTAAGGATCGGTGACTCGATTATGGAGAATCTGACTTAAAACTTGTAGAGTATGACTTTAATTTTTAGTTGGATATAATAATAGTAAGAACAAGTCGGAACACATCTTTATCCTAAATAATGGAGTAATCTGTTAGAAAATTTTCAAGTAGAATAATATAGCCAATTTAATTTACGAGGTAGAATGCATTGCAGCATCTGATGCTTGCAAGGAAGCTATGTAATTGTAGGTTCATTAATAAGCTAGGAGTGGCACCCTTCTATGATGTTCTTGCTGTATTGTACAGCATCGGTACCATAGCTCATGCCAAAGAGTCAAAATCTCATTAGCTTACCAAGCATTTTGCATCACTACCATCATATTCGAAAAATCTGTTAAGGTAACGTCAAACTTTAGAAGATTGATGAAAGGGTGAACCTGACCAACCCATTTACTAAAGCCTCAGTATCTAGGAGTTCTGAGATGATAAATCGAAGATAAGTATACGATACTATACTGATTGACTTTAGTCCAAATGGAAGTTGTTAAGAAATATGTTCTTAAGCTAATCGTTTGACGATTGTGCGAATTATAAATGTATATAAATTGATAAATAATAAAAGTTATTTGGCCTTTTTCATCACAAGGTTACATCTTCTAACGAACTCCTATGATGTGATGAAGTTTTTAGGATTATTTTGATCAATAAAGGAGGATTTATCACGTAGTCCTTAAACTAGTTCGCGACCAAATGATACGCTATTACTAGGATGATAGTAATATCAAGTGTAGGTCATTTTGTACCATATGTGTTGGTTATTCTCGTAATCAAATAGTGTGTAGACACTAGTATGGCATGCAGATGAGATGTAAGAGTACATCATCACTAAACGTGACTAACTACGGAGCACTCTGTTGTCAAGAGTGGCTCGCGAAGGGTATGAGTATAAGTATCCCTTCGATCTGAGATCACCACGGTGATTTGCAAGCAACTCGCTGTATTTTAGTGTCAGACTATCTGAATTTATAATTTAATGATGAAAGATTTTTGGATGTAGTCAAGTACTTGTCAAGTCGATGTGTAAGTCAAGATGGGATTGATCTCTCCGAATTAGTAGGATTTATGTATTAATGTATTTCAATTTAGTAAAACCTGAGTCTGGATAATCCATGTGATAAATTTAAAAGATTGAAATACAATGTAGATGACTATTATAGGGTTGACAGTCAAATCCTAGATCATCCTAAAGCATTAGGGTCAAAGAGATGAATTATACGATAACCATATGTCAATAGGTTTATGAATGTTGCTTTACCATCATTCGACCTATCCGGACGTCGGATCTCATTACTAGATAGTTACATCGATTGGTTTAAAAAATTATTTTTGCACTACCAGCTTAAGTTCAAACCTATGGGATCATACTCAAAAGAAGTTTCTGACTGATCATGTAGCTAATCAATGATTAAGAATCGTTCAAAGATTTAATTATTAATTCGATTGATGGTTAACCTTATGCAAAGTTACACTAAATTTATTCATCAAGTGTTAGTAAATTAATAGAAGATTAATTAGTAATTAGATTACTAATTAGTTCAATTTTATTGAGCAAAGAGATTAGATAAAATCTAATCAAATTAGATTCAATTACATTTGATCCGATTAGGTTATGAGATGACCTAATCGCTAAGAAAGAATTATCTCTGATTTGATCAAAATATTGGTTCAATCAATTCTTAATGTGATTGGAGTTTGGTTAAAAATTTATGAACCTAATTAGATGGAGTTTTATCTATTTATTTGGGCTTAACCAAATATGATTTGGTTTGGATTCAAATAAGAAAACCAAGAGTCCATAAGATGTTGGACTCTACCTCCTATTCGCCACCTATTTTTGATGCCCACCTTTCTCCATGCCATAAAGTTTTTTGTGTGAGTTTTTTTCCATCTAAAAGAGCCTTCTGCCCTCTCTTTCTTACATCCAAATTATTGAAAAATATATCCCAAAAGCCAATCATCAACCTGTTGATGGTTGAGCAACCTTGTATTGTAATTGATTTGTTAAAAAAAATATATATTTTTGGCATTTTCATCATAAGTTTTCATCTTCTAATGAACTTCGTTGTTGTGATGAAGTCCTTAAGACTATTTAGGTTTGATAAAGAGAAGATTTATTGATTAGTCTTTAAAACTGTTCACGACCAAATGATGGGCTATTAATAAGGACGATAGCTTCTATCGAGCATAGGTCGCTGTAGGCCATATAGGTTTGTTATCCTCTTAACCAAAGAGTATAGAGATATTGGTATGACATACAGGTGAGATATAAGGGTACATCATCATAGAACATGATCAACTCCAGAGCATTCTACTATCGAGAATGTCTCTGATGGGATATAGGTATAAGTGTCCCTTAGACCTAAGATCATCTCAGTGACTTGCAAGCAACTCACTATACTTTGGTACTGGACTAACTAAATTTTTAATTCAATGATGGAAGGCTTTTGGGCACAGTCAAGTACTTATGAAGTCAGAGTGTGATCGAGATGGGATTGACCATTCCCAAGAGTTGGAGAAGAATGAGTCGCTGTATTTTAATTTAGCAAAACTTTGGCCTGGATAATCCATCAGATGGATTTAATATTTTGAAATACAATGTGGATAACCTGATCAGAGTTGATAATTGAACTTTAAGGTATCCTATGAGCATTTTTGTCAAGAGGATGAATTATATGGAAACTACATCCACATGGGTTCTAAGGATGTTGTTCTATACATTCGACCTATCCAATCGTCGGGAACCGTTGCTAGATGGTCACTTTGATTGGTATAAAAATTTATTTCTATGCTATCAACTTAGGTTCAAACCTATGAGGTCACATACATTAGAGTTGATGATCCGATCGGATGGTTGATCAACGATTAAGAATCATTCTAGGGTTAAACGATCAATATGATTGATATTTAACCTAGTGCAAGTGTTGTAGGAGGATCGATTAGCAATTCGATTGCTAATTGGATTAATTTGATTAAGACAATGGGTTGATATTAAGTCAAATTGAATATGATTTAATTAGATTTGATTTGGTCTTGATTGGATCAAGTCTAATTGGTTTATTGGATAAACCAAGTGCAAGGAAAAACTAGTCCTAGTTCAATTAGGACTTGGGTCAATCTAACTTCTAATTCGATTAAAAAATTAAATTAGATTTAAATCTAATTTAATCTGATTAAATTAGATTTTTAATTGAGTTAAGACCTATTTTAATTGGGTTGATTTGATTTTGGTTTGATTTGGTTTGAGAAACCAAATTTGAACAAGTCATAGATTGAATCCTAGTAAGACTAGGATTCCACCTTGCGCCACCATAGCCCCCCACGCCCACTCTCTCTTATTTTATGCGATAAAACCTTCTCTCCTAGGCCTTCACACACACCCAAAGCTTTCCTCTCTTTCTCTCTTACATGGAATGTGGTTGTGGACCAAGTCAAAGTAGGAATTAGTTTGGATTTCAAATTCTATGAGATAGAATTTTATGAAACCAAAATTCTTTCCTTATGACACTGATTTTATCCAATTTTTTTCTAAAATTTTTGTGACTTTTATAGCACATATCATGTACCCTTTTCTGGTGATCCATGGCAGAAAAAGAAGGAGGCACCCAAGAGTTGGGCACCGCTTGTCTTGCCCTGTTTGGATTTTCCTTGATTAGGTATTTGACCTAGACAAGGATTCTTTATATCTCATTATTTAAGATGAATATTTTTTTGAAATTTTTGTGAATTATAGATCATTGAGAGATCTTTGGGGTATGTAAAAATCAGAGAGAAAGAGTGTAGGGCCATGGAGATATAATAGACACAAAACTATGTATTTGGGTTAGAGCAAAGAGAAGAAGAAGAGGATCTTCTTCTAGGGTTGCTGTGTTCACCTCTTCCCTTCCTCCATCTGTGAATTTTCTGGAGTGTCTCACATCTAAAACTTCTTCTCCTACTTCTCATCATTGAAAGAGTCCAAATCAAGAAGAAGGAGGCATCTGATCGATCATCGAAGAAGGAACAGTACAATACTAGTATACCGTGTTGATTTCCAGGAACAGAACTTCTGATCGTGATTTGTGGGCTCGTGTGGATGACTCCTAAAGGCCAGATGCATGTGCGGCTTGCAACATCATCCTCAAACTTGGATCAGCAAAGTTAGAACATCTAACTTGCAAGGTAATAGATCTGATCTATTATATTTTACATACATTAGATGTAGTATAGAAACATGTTGATATGATCAACACATAGTTCTTACTCCTTATATTTTAATTTTTAATTTAATTTCATGTAATAATCATGTAATAGGATCTTAGATATTTTTAACTCATGCTGGAACCTCTACCCATGGCAGAGGCAGACGCGGTCGAGGTCGAGCTCGTGGATATGATCCTTCATCTCCTCACCCCATCTCTGATTCATCAGACTCTGATCCATCCAACCATGATATCTATTAGATCCAGTGTAGTCTATCCTTTCCTTAGTTTTTGTCTAAGATCTATCTTATAGGCCATGTAATGTAATGTTGACTGATTGACTCTTGGATAGTTTCTATCCATATCTTTTGTACTCTAAGTCAACACTTATGTATTGAAATATCTATGTTTTCAATCATCTTTTGGATATATATATATACACTTTGACTTTCAATGAATATCTCTGAATGTGATCAAATTGAATTACTTTTAAATTATGAAATACTTGAATAGCAATATCTGTTAAATGAGCAAATTGATATATTTTTTACGATTACTATATTGAGGGGGAGTAAAACAATAAGCAATAAAAAAACAAGCAATAAAGAAGGAAGCTAAAGATGTAAAATTGATCCCATCAAAAGGAAGAATAGAGAAAATATATTAAAAAAAAAGAGAAAGTAAAGAATCTCAATTGATGCTGTCAAAAAGGGGGAGTAGAGAATCGAGATTGAGATTGAGCAATAAGAGCAATAAAGATTGAACAGTAAGTAAATTGTTAAGAAATGGGTACATGTGTCACATGCCTTTTTCTTTCCAAGCAAATGCACTTATAAGAACATTAAGTAAATTGTTAAGCAAATGGGTACATGTGTCACATGCCTTTTTCCTTCCAAGCAAATGCACTTATAAGCAAATTTCAAATTTATCTTTAAACTGATTATGATACATTTCATTCCAATACTTGGCTATAATATCTAAGTGATGCATCTTCATAAATTTGAAATTCATGTTCAATGCTTTCTATATGCTTTTGCTCAAATATTTTATCATCATCAAAAAGAGAGAGATTGTTGCTCCTTGAATTGATTTTGATGATTACAAAGCATTTGAGGAAATTATTAATGATTTTGGCTTAGAAAAAGACTTATTACATTTTAGGGATAAAATCATAATTTTGTCAAGACCTGATTCAGAAGCCTCAAGAGCAAGAACTAAGGACGTACAATCTATTGGAAAAAATTTCAATATTTTTGGAAGTGTATTTTGTAAGAAAACTAATTTTTTTATTTTTGAGTCGACCTCATGAGTCGACTCATGGCTTAAAGGGCTGAACGGCACACTAAAATTTTGGCTGGCACACTTTGTGAGTCGACCCCATGGGTCGACTGATGCGAAATTCAGTGCAGAGGTAAAATGGTAATTTTAAAACTTTTTTAAAATTATGATTTTACAGTGGAAAATATTAATTAATCTAATTAATTAACATATGTTTACTCTATACTAGGATCTAAATATGATATACAGCATGCATGGATTTAAATTTGAAATTCAAATTTGAACAGTAAACACTTTACTGTAATGTGTTCAGAATACAATACCTTTGTGCAGGTAGTAGATCGCCATAATTTGATCACCGTCGGGAGAGTCTGATCATCATGATGCTGCCACATAGCACGTCTGGCCTCTACAGATCGTCCACATGAGGCTCCCGATCTGATCGGCTCCTCACAGGTGCAAGCTCATTGTAGAGCCCTTTCTACGATCGATGCTGATCGAACTCCTTCGATTGATGTCTGCCGATTCTTTGGATACTCCAGATCATCAACAAATGTGCTTGAGAGGATGTTGAAGATCTTTCTAAAAATTGGTGGGCTCACGACACTCGTAGCTCACCTTCTCACTTCCCGAACCCCAGGTTGAAACCCTAGGAAACTCACTGGAAACCCTGCGCTCTCTTGTTTTTTTTTTCTTTCTTTTTCTCTCAGAAGGATATGGACTTCCTACTTATGCACAAGGCTTCCTCACACCCCACTCTTTTTTTCCAAAAAATTTATGCATGCCCCACCTTTCTCTTCCTTTTAAAACAACGTCGAACATGTCTTATCCACGTGAGAGGATAAAGATAAGTGGTTGCACATTTGAATTCAAATCAAATTTGAATTCAAATGCAAAACCAACTCATCCCTATCCACTTGGGTGTGAGAAGAGAAGGGGCATGAGTTGATTTGTGCATGGGGAGTTTACATGAGAAACACTTTCTCGTGTAAAATATGGGGCACACAAGATAAGAGCATGGTGCATGGATTAGTTGGTTGCTCATTCAAATTCAAACTTTCATTTGAATTTGAATGGCCAACCAACTTATTTTTATCCAGATAATTGGCACACAAGGGTGGGCATGGGATTCCTTCTGTGTGAAGAAAATTCATGAGAATTTGCTTCTCGTGAATTCAAATATGCACAGAAGAAGTGAGGTGGCGCAGGGAGAAAGGTCAAGGTGGTTTGAACCTAATTGAGCCAACCTAATCTAAATAGGTTAAGCACAATTAGACTAAATTAAACCTAACTTAATTAAGCTTAATTAGGCTCAATAAAATCTTAATCAAATCAAAAATTAACTAAGCCAAATCCTGATCAAATCAGGGACCAAACCACTTCGACGATTAGGTCAACACTTAACCTAATCGGGTCAAACCCAACTAAATCCAATTCAATTGGACTTGATTCAAAAATAATTACTCAATCAAATTAAGTTAATTAGTGATAAAATCACTAATTAAACCTCTCATAAATATTGAGTCCAAATCTAATGGGCAATCGGGTATCAAAGTTCATCAATATGAAACCTTGATCGAAGAGTCCAAAACCAGTGGGACTCTTGACCTCGGTACCCAAAATGCATGGGACTCGTGATCAAAGAATCCTAATTCTCGATCACAGAGTCTCAAATATGTAGGACTCATAGTCCATGAACATTAAGACTATTCATCAGCCATCAGATCAGATAGGAACCTCTAATGTGTGTGACCCCACAGGTTCGAACCTAAGCCGGTAGCATAGGAACCAATTCCTTACTAATCGAAGTGACCATCTAGCAATGGTACCCGACATCCGGATAGGTTGAATAGTCACAATCGCAACACTCAAAACCTACGTGAATATGGTTATAGTATAATTCATCCCTTTTGACCCCCGTGTTTAGGATGACTCAGGGTTAAACTGTCAACCCTGATTAGATCATCCGAGTCGTGCTAAACTCAAACAATCCTATGACTCCTCTCTAGGACTACCCTGATCAAGATTTTGCTAAATTAAAACATGACTGTACACAGCTCTTGAACTGGAGTGGTCAATCCCATCTTGACACACACACCGACAAGTCAAGTACTTGACTACACCCAGCAGCCTTCCATCATTGAATTAGAAATTCAGGTAGTCCAGTGCCTAAGTGCAGTGAGTTGCTTGCAAGTCACCGTGATGGTCTCAGGTCGGAGGGACATTTATACCCATATCCCATCGGAGCAAATCTTGACAGCAGAGATAGCTCCGGAGTCGATCATGTTTAATGTAGATGTACCCTTACATCTCACCTGTATGCCATACCAGTGTCTCCACACTCCTTGGTTAAGAGGACAACCAACCTATATGGCACACAACGACCTATGCTCAATAAACATTGTTGTCCTTGGTAACAACGTATCATTTGGTCGTGAACAGATTTAAGGACTAAACGACAAATCCTCCTTTGTCGAGTCTAAATTATCCTAAGGACTTCACCACAACATAGGAGTTCATTAGAAGATGACAATTTGTGATGAAAAATACTAAAATAACTTTTATTTATTTATGATTTATGTACTAATACAATAAAGTGCACAACCGTCAACAGGCTGACGATTGGCTTTGGGACACTATTCCCAACAATCTCCCACTTGGGCTAAAGCCAATCGGTGTAGTATCTAATACCCATCTTCGACTTGAAGTCGTCGAACTCCTTCACCACAATGGCTTTAGTGAATGGGTCGGCCAGTTCTCCTTCCCGTCGATCTTCTGAAGGTCGACGTCTCCTCGATCCATGATTTTTCGGATGAGATGGTAGCGGCACAGAATATGCTTCATCTGCTGGTATGCCTTTGGTTCCTTCGCCTGAGCAATGGCTCCAGAGCTGTCACAGTAGAGCAGAACTGGACCAACAAGGGAGGGTGCTACTCCGAGCTCGATGATGAATTTCCTCAGCCACACCGCTTCTTTGGCAGCATCTGATGCAGCGACATACTTTGCCTCGCAAACTGAATCAGCCACTATTGCTACTTGAAACTTTTTCAGCAGACAGCCCCACCATTAAGGGCAAAAATAAATCCCAACACACTCTTGTTGTCATCATGATCAGACTAAAAACTAGAGTTATAAACCCTATAATTCTCAAGTCCGATTCACCATAAACAAGCCACTGGTCCTTAGTATTTCTTAAATACTTCAGGATGGTTTTAACAACCTTCCAATGATTCTCCCCTGGATCAGATTGGTATCTACTCACTACCCCTAGTGAGTATGCCACATCTGGTCGTGTACATGTCATGGAGTACATGATAGATCCCACTACTGAAGCATATGGAATTCTACCCGTACACTCTCTCTCTTGAGGTGTTGTCGGACAATCCCTCTTCGAGAGAGAAATTCCATGGCCTATCGGTAGATAGCCTTTCTTGGAATTCTCCATGCTGAACCTTTTCAGCATAGTATCAATATACGTGGACTGGGATAAGCCAAGCAACCTTTTAGATCTATCCCTATAGATCCTCATCCCTAGGATGTAGGAAGCTTCTCCCAGATCCTTCATAGAGAATTGTGACGACAGTCAAATCTTTATTCCCTGTAATGTAGGGACATCATTCCCGATTAAGAGAATGTCATCCACATATAATACAAGAAATACTACTACTGAACCATTAGCCCACTTATAAATGCAGGACTCTTCTCCATTCTTAACGATGCCATACGTCTTGATCGTCCTATCAAAACGTATGTTCCAACTCTGGGATGCCTGCTTAAGTCCATAAATGCACCTCTGTAGCCTGCATACCTTAGACTCATTGTGAATGTGAATCCTTCAAGTTGTATCATATACACCTCTTCGTCCAGCTCTCCATTTAGGAAAGCTGTCTTCACATCCATCTGCCAGATTTCATAGTCCAGATGGGTAGCTATCGCAAGCATAATCCGAATGGATTTGAGCATTGCCATAAGAGAAAATGTCTCGTCATAGTCTATACCATAATATTGACGGTATCTCTTGGCAACCAGACGGGCTTTATAGGTTTCCACCTTTCATCTGCGCCGCTCTTTCTCTTGAAGACCCATTTACACCCTATGGTTTTACTCCTTCAGGTGGGCCAACCAATGTCCACACATCATTGACCTTCATGGACTTCATTTCGGATTTCATAGCCTCTAGCCATTTTTCAGAGTCAGGTCTCTGCATTACATCCATGTAGGTAATCGGATCCTCATCATTTTCATCAAGTTCGACAGATCGCCATCCCAGACCAAGAAACCATAGTATCTGTCCAGTTGACATGGTACTCTACCAGATCGCCTTAAGGGTGCATCAACAATGGACTCTGGATTTGGTCTAACCAAATCCGGTTCAGGTTCAGCTACTTGTGTCGATTTTTTAACCTGTCGAACTTCCTCAAGTTCAACCATAGAGGCAACAGTCCCTTCACTAAGGAACTCTTTTTCTAAAAAGATTACCTTAAGGCTGACAAACACCTTTTGCTCATCAGCTAGGTAGAAATAATACCCTTTGGTCTCTTTCGGGTATCCTATGAAATTATACTTGTCAGACCTAGGTCCAAGCTTGTCCGTAATTAAACATTTAACATAAGCCGGACACCCCCAAACCTAAGGTGCGAGAGTACTGGCTTACGTCCTATCCATAACTCATATGGTATTTTGGTTACAGACTTACTCGGAATCTATTTAGAAGGTAACAAGCCGATTCGAGTGCATATCCCCAGAGAGAGATTGGCAGACCAGCAAACCCCATCATGGATCGGACCATGTCCAACAAGGTCTGATTTCTCCTTTCAGACACACCATTATGCTGTGGTGTTCCAGAGGAGTCCACTGAGAGAGAATCTCATTCTCCCCTAAATATGTCAGAAACTCATTGGAAAGGTATTCACCTCCTCGATCAGATCAAAGAGTTTTAATACACTTCCCAGTTTGTTTTTCTATCTCATTTCGGAATAGTTTGAACATTTCAAACGACTCCGACTTATGCTTCATTAAATAGACATACCCATACCTCGATAGGTCATTTGTGAAGGTTATGAAGTAAAAATATCCACCTCTTACACTTGAGCTCATGGGTCCACATACATCAGAATGTACCAGACCCAAGAGTTCACTGGCTCACTCACCTTTTTCAGTAAAAGGTGACTTGGTCATCTTCCCAAGAAGACAGGATTCACAGGTTGGAAGTGATTCATAATCACCAACTTCAAGAATTTCTTCTTGAGCCAACCTGTTTATCCTGTTCTTATTGATATGACCTAGCCTACAGTGTCAAAGGTAGACTTCTGACACATTATCTATTCTAGGGCATTTACCGAAAGTTTGAACCACATTAACAGGCTGTGACAGTAAGTAAATTCTATTATTTAGTTGTCCAACAAATATTGTAACACCATTCAAAATGATATTGCAAACATTTTTTTTTATTTAAAATTGTTAACCGTACATGGCCAAAAGGCCTACAGAAATAATATTTAATAAAAAACTTGGACAATAGTGACATTCACTCAAAATTACATTACGAGAATTGATTACAAGGTTCATGATTCCTAAAGCTAGAACTGGAACTTTATTTCTATCTCCAATGTTCAGGAACCTCTCGCCATCATCAAATCTCCTACTGACCTGCAGACCCTGCATCGAATTGCAAATATTATAAGGGCTTTCAGTATCCAATACCCAGGCAGTAGTATCACAAATAGAAAAGTTGCAAGGTGTTATCATATAATTACCTTGCTTCTTCTTCGACTTGTTTGGGTCCAGGGAGGCAATGTATTGAGGACAGTTCCTCTTCTAGTACCCCTGCTTCTTACAAAAGAAGCACTTCGCTTGGCTCTGGTCGGGCTTGCACTTCTTGGTCTGACCCTGTGCAGACGTCCCAGCATGCGGCTGCATCTTCTTGTTCTTCTTCTTCATGTTCTTCTTCCCTTTCTTAAAGGGTCGATGACCAGAAGAAGATTCTCCCACAACATTCACCGACTCCTTATGGAGCTGGTGGTCCTTCTCAAAGTTCTACAGCAATCCCAACAAACCGTGGTAGTTCACTGCAGGCTTTGTCACTCGAAAATGAGTAAGGAAGGGGAGGAAGGACTTGGGCAATGAATTAAGGATCGCATCCTTATTGAGCTGCTCATGCAAGAGAAAGCCCAGTTTACTTAGGCGCTCAATCATTTCGATCATGTACAGTACATGATCGATGACTGAGGCCCATCCCTCATTCGAGCATTGAAAATGGCATAACTAGTTTTGTGCCTTTCAACGTCATCAGATGTGCCAAAGGAGTCATTCAACATTTGAAGCATCTCCTGTGGCTGGGCGTTCTCAAACCTGTGGCTGAACTCATCATTCATTGCCACCAGCATTATGCATCGAACGGTGGTGCGGTCATTGAGCCACTTCTGGTAAGTGTCTCGGACCGTCCCTCTAGCATTTGGGGCTGGCTCCTCGGGTGCCGGATCCGTTACTACATAAAGGATCCACTCATGCTCAAGGATGATTTTTAATTTTCGATACCAGCTATCGAAATTTGGTCCCATGAGCTTGTAATTATCTAATAATGCCCGGAGCGACAAGGTAGTGGCCATAGCTGCATAAAGGAAAACCAGACCTCTATTAGTACATGAATTATTTATACTAAAAATTTGGACTTTAGTCTAAAGTTTCTCCTAGTATTTTAACGAACTGGTAGCCTCAACCTTCAATTTAAGGAATTACTTTAATTCCTTAATGGTACTAGAATCCACACAAACTACACACGAGCCCAACTTTGGTTGGTCAACACATGTGCATCTATGGGTAGGTTCATAACCAGTTGTTTTCCTAAACAACTTCTAGTAATTAATTTTGCCCCAGAACCTAATCAGTAGGCTTTGGCCTCCACTTAAAAGATCTGGTTAGGTCCAACCATTAACATGACTTGATTTGGTGAATCGAACCAATAAATGATCAGGCCCGACTTTGGCCGGCCAACCTGACCACCATCAGAAAGACTCAAACCAAATTATCATATTATGAATGATAATTCCATTAGTCAATACGCACCAGGCCTTTGGGCCTCCAATGATTATTAAACTAATGGACTGATTATCACTCACTTAATGGGAGGCTATGACTTAATTATCACTATAACTTAATCATTTTAGGGACTTAATAATTTTGAAGATTTTATTAAAAGATAGATGAGAAAAAATATCCAGCCAATTTCAATCCTCCCACTGACTTCACCAAGTCAGATTAAAAAAGGATTTAATTAAAGCTGGCATTAGGAGCACCTAAATTAGTCAAACTGATTTACCTAATGACATAGGTGAGCGCTAATCACCAAGTGATCTAATCAAAACCTAACTCACTAGGTTGGCTAGGTAAGTGAGATCAATGGTGGGGATAAGCCATTAACTCGTCAGAGATCAAATCACTGCAAGTAGCTCCCGCTTAAAAACCACTGGTCAAACTGCCAAACTTACCTTAGACACCAACCGGTTCATTAGTTTTAATTTGATCAACTTAGTAAATAGGGTTCCACCGCGTAGCCATGAATTAAGTCCATCTTGATTTAGTTAAAGACATGGACTCATTCAACTACAACTATTGGAGTTGAGTCTAGAGTATCCTTGACCTAATCTAATTCAACTTTTGATTAGATTTGATCAATTACTCTAATTTAGTCCATTTCTTTAACTAACCTTAGGTCTAACCCAATTATAGACCTAATTTATCTAACCCATTGACCCACAAGTTTATGCAATTGTCTTAGGTCTTAATTTACAATTCTAGACCAACTTGACAACACTTAATTTTTTTAATTAAGTATTTGGGCTGATGGGTCAGGGTTTGGCTTTTCGAAAATAATTTTCAATTTTTGAAAAATTTTATTTTTTATTCACCAAATATGTTGATTCATTTCACAAATAGATCAGCACATTTCATAAATAGCAATCCTATTGCTAATTACATAACAAAAATAACTCAATCAAAATAAATCATGAATATTCCTTTAGATCTAATCTAACACATTCATGATAAATTTTATAATTGAACCTTTAAATTAAGTCCTTTCACTGCTTCATCTGCATGGGATATAATTGCAGCAGTACTCCTACCGTCATAGGAGACCCCATCAAATTGGAAGAGAGGGTCTTTAAACCCTACTTTTCTCCTATGATCGGACGGCCATGGCAACCAACCCAATTCGATTACTTGCTACTTGGATCAAGTATATCTAAATATACCAATTTGAAAATTTAAATTTCAAATTTCAAATTTTAAATTTTAAAATTTTAAATTTCAAATTTCAAACAAATTTTAAATTTCAAATTTCAAATTTTTGAATTTCAAATTTGAATTTTAAATTTTAAATTTTTGAATTTTGAATTTTGAATTTCAAATTTCAAAATTCAAATTTCAAATTTTGAATTTCAAACTTTTGAATTTTAAATTTTGAACAACTTTCAAAATTCAAATTTTAAATTTTGAATAAATTTTAAATTTAAACTTTTAGATTACAACTTAATCTACGCATGCAAATTCATATATCATATCTTAGAACCTGCTCTGATACCATTTGATGCGAAATTCAGTGCAGGGGTAAAATGGTGATTTTAAAACTTTTTCAAAATTATGATTTTTCAGTGGAAAATATTAATTAATCTAATTAATTAATATATGTTTACCTACAATAGGTTCTAAATATGATATACAGCATGCATGGATTTAAATTTGAAATTTAATTTGAACAGTAAATACTTTACTGTAATGTGTTCAGAACATAATACCTTTGTGCGGGTAGTAGATCACCGCAATCTGATTACCGTCGGGAGAGTCTGATCATCGTGATGTAGCCACATAGAATGTCTGGCCTCTACGGATCATCCACATGAGGCTCTCGGTCTGATCGGCTCCTTACGGGTGCTAGCTCATTGTAGAGCCCTTTTGACGGTCGATGCTAATCGAACTCCTTCGATCGATGTCTATCGATTCTTTGGATGTTCTAGATCATCAGCAGACTTGCTTGAGAGGATGTTGAAGATCTTCTTAAAATTTGGTGGGCTCACGATACTCGTAGCTCACCTTCTCACTTTCGAACACCAGGCTGAAACCCTAGGGAACTCACTGGAAACCCTGCGCCCACTTGTTTTTTCTTTTCTTTCTTTTTCTCTGGAAGGATATGGACTTTCTACTTATGCACAAGGTTCCTCACACCCCACTCTTTTTTTCCAAAAAATTTTATGCACGCCCCACCTTTCTCCTCCTTTTAAAACAACATCGAACGTGTCTTATCCACATGAGAGGATAAAGATAAGTGGTTGCACATTTGAATTCAAATCAAATTTGAATTCAAATGCAAAACCAACTCATCCCTATTCACTTGGGTGTGAGAAGAGAAGGGGTGTGAGTTGATTTGTACATGGAGAGTTTACACAAGAAACACTTTCTCGTGTAAAATATGGGGCGCACAAGATAAGAGCATGGTGCATGGATTAGTTGGTTGCTCATTCAAATTCAAACTTTCTTTTGAATTTGAATGGCCAACCAACTTATTTTTATCCAGATAATGGCACACAAGGGTGGGCATGGGATGGCTTCTGCGTGAAGAAAATTCATGAGAAGTTGCTTCTCGTGAATTTAAATATGCACAGAAGAAGTGAGGTGGCACAGAGAGAAAGGTCAAGGTGGTTTGAACCTAATTGAGCCAACCTAATCTAAATAGGTTAAGCACAATTAGACTAAATTAAATTCAACTTAATTATTCTTAATTAGACTCAATAAAATCCTAATCAAATCAAGAATTGACTAAGCCCAATCCCTGATCAAATCAGAGATCAAACCACTTCGACGATTAGGTCAACACTTAACCTAATCGGGTCAAACCCAACTGAATCCAATTCAATTGGACTTGATCCAAAAATAATTACTAATCAAATTGAGTTAATTAAAGATCAAATCACTAATTAAACCTCTCATAAATATTGAGTCCAAATTCGATGGGCAATCGGGTATCAAAGTTCATCAATATGAAACCTTGATCGAAGAGTCCCAAACTAGTAGGACTCTTGACCCCGATACCCAAAATGCGTGGGACTCATAATCAGAGAATCCTGATTCTTGATCACAGAGTCTCAGACACGTAGGACTCATAGTCCATGAATATTAGGACTCTTCATCAGCCATCAGATCAGATAGGAACCTCTAATATATGTGACCCCACAGGTTCGAACCTAAGCCGGTAGCACAGGAACCAATTCCTGTACTAATCGAAGTGACCATCTAGCAATGGTATCCGACATCCGGATAGGTCGAATAGTCACAATCGAACACTCAGAACCTACATGAATATGGTTACTATATAATTCATCCCTTTTGACCCCTGTGTTTAGGATGACTCAGGGTTAAACTGTCAACCCTGATTAGATCATCCGAGTCGTGCTTAACTCAAATAGTCCTGTGACTCCTCACTAGGACTATCCTGGCCAAGATTTTGCTAAATTGAAATATGACTATGCACAGCTCCTGAACTGGAGTGGTCAATCCCATCTTGACACACACACCGATAAGTCAAGTACTTGACTACACCCAGCAGCCTTCCATCACTGAATTAGAAATTCAAGTAGTCCAGTACCTAAGTACAGTGAGTTGCTTGCAAGTCACTGTAGCGGTCTTAGGTAGAGGGACATTTATACCCATATCCCATCGGAGCAAATCTTGACAGCAGAGATAGCTCCGGAGTCAGTCACATTCAGTGCAGATGTACCCTTATATCTCACCTGTATGCCATACCAGTATCTCCCACTCCTTGGTTAAGAGGACAACCAACCTATATAGCACACAATGGCCTATGCTCGATAAACATTGTTGTCCTTGGTAACAACATATCATTTGTCGTGAATAGATTTAAAGACTAAACGACAAATCCTTCTATGTCGAGTCTAAATAGTCCTAAGGACTTCACCACAGCACAGGAGTTCATTAGAAGATGATAATTTATGATGAAAAATATCAAAATAACTTTTATTTATTTATGATTTATGTGCTAATACAACAAAGAGCACAACCGTCAACAGGCTGATGATTGGCTTTGGGATACTATTCCCAACATCGACCCCTTGGTATGAGTCGACCCTATGAGTCGACCTCTACTGCTCTACAAACCAAAATTACAGAACAGTCATTTTCTGCTCTTTTCCATAGAGGTCGACCCCATGAGTCGACCCATAAGCATGAGTCGACCCTATGAGTCGACCCCTGTGATGGAAAAATTTCGCAACAGCTAGTTTTTAACCCATTTTAATTGCATTTAATGCTCATTTAATGTGCTCTAACGGCTGTATTTCAGCCCAGATTACTCTCCACCATTATTTAAAGTTATATAAAGAAATTTAAAAGAGAGAATCAAGAAAAAGAGATAGAAAGATTTGAAAAAGGTTCTTCAAATATTCTTGTCAACCCTAAGTAAGAGCCCACAAAAATAGTTCAAGAAGCTTTTATTTCAAGTTCACCAACTCCTCAAGAGTTCATTAAAGTCTCTAACCACCTTAAGAAAATCAAGAAGAGCTTCCTTCTAATTGTGTAAAGTATATTTAAAGCTTTATTCGCTCATTAAAGGAGCTTCATCTGTATTTCTGTACAATTAACTGTAATACTTTTTTTGAGTTATTATTTTTATTTTGGAAGGGTTCCAAAACATGGAAAGGTTGATCCGAACCTTGAATCAGATTGTATTGGGTTGGTTTGTACCCAAAAAATAAGTGGTCTAGCTTGGGATAGCTAGAGTCAGAGGTTTCGATGAGTGTATTCAGGTTAAATATAGTTTAGTGGATTAGAATTCTCAAGTAAGAGCTTGGGGAGTGGATGTAGGTGCAAGGTTGGCACCGAACCACTATAAATCCTCTTGTTTGTGTTGTGCTTAATTGCTCTCCTTTTAAACTTCTTTATTCTTTGCATTCTTGCATCCAACTATTACCCTTGCATCAATTACACTCTCCTTACTTATCTTGCTATTATTAAATATTCTTCATAAGTTGTAAGTTAAGTTTAAATTTTTAGAAACCCAATTCACCCCCCCCCCCTCTTGGGTTGCATAGCTGGGCAACATCTATGTTCCCTATCTCTCATGAGAAATGATTTTTCTCTACATCTTCTGTCAAGCATATCCAAGTACCTTTTGAGAGGATAGGAGATCCTACTATGTCTATGAGGTGGAGGAGGAACATACGTATATTGGTTCATCATGAATAGGTTCTTTAGGTTCTTTGGCTCGCTGTTCTTCAGAGACTCTCTTCGAGCTTAACTTTCCTCTCACTGCTTGATCTTTGGGTAAATAATTTTCAAAGAAGATAGCATAATAGATCACAATCACATTGTGATCCTATCAGAAGAAAAGTAGTATCCAAAACTCTTTTAGGATATTCTTTGAAATGAGCTTTATAGATCTATCCTCTAACATGTCCTCCTGCTGTCCTTGACATAGATTGGATATTGTTGGATCTTGAAATAATCAAGATTCAGTTCTCACCATGCCATATCTCATACATGTGGTAGGAACAGATTTAGAGAGAACCCAATTCTATAGAATTAAAATATGTCCCTAAAGAAATAAAATAGATTAGTGAAGTCCATCATGGACCAGACCATATCTCACATAGTCTCATGACTCTTCTTAATTATCTCATTGAGCTGAGATGTACTAAGAGGGGTCCAATATGAAACTATGCTATTTTATGAGATAATCAAAAAAAAAAATTGATATTACATCCTCGATCTAATCGAAGTATCTTTAAAAATTTTTCGATTTACTTCTCTACTTTACATCTGAATTCTTTGAACCTTTTAAAAATTTCAGATTTGTATCTCATATACTACCCATACCATGACTGATCATCGATAAAGGCAATAAAGTAAAGATAACTCCTTTTGTTAGCACATCAAATGAGCTACACACATCAAATGTATACTAGAATAAGTATCTCAATGGCCCTTTTCCTCTTGTCCCACAAGAGTTGCTTGATCATTTTTTTTCAAAGAGATGATGTACAAACTAGATATGACTCAATAGTCAATGAGCCCAAAATCTCATATTTCTTCAGTTTGTTAATCATTTCTTCTCCTATACAACCTAGCCCAAGGTTCCACATATACTTAAAGTTTATCTCAACTTTGGATCTTTCAGATCTAATGGCATTCACTGCTTGCTCAATTAAGTTCACAAATGCATCACCATACAAATGATAGAGACTGTCTCTATGAACTAAATCCAAATGATAATCACAAAGGATAGATGCCCATGGCCATAGTAGTAACGCTTGTCCTATTGCTAATTTTAAGGGTTACTTCCTCAGCCCTCTACCTTCTCATAGACTCTATACTAAAGTATATAAAAAGTACTGGAGTCTAAAACTCAACTAAGAGAAGAAGAAATTATAAGGATAGTATTGAGCAATTTCAACAAACCTACCAAAGACGTGTGTTGTTTCTTTAGGCTCTCCAGGTATGTACCTCTAAACTTTTCAAGGTTCCTTAGTTTTCAACATTTTGATCAATTCAGATAAGATACCAAGAAGGTCATTCATATGGTAGTTTACCATAAACTATCCATATAAACTAAAAAGATATTGCAGAATCAAATCCACAAGCAATTCTTTGTGCATGGTCATGTCAAGCCTTTTAAGCTCCTTAATATCCTTGATCATTATCAAATAATAATTATAGACTGATTGTCCATCGCGCATCTCATGCACTGTGTGACTCTGATCACCTCACAACACTTGTAGATGAATTAATATGTCATTGGCAGTGTATATATAGTCATGCATATGTTGCAGTTCATCTTAACATGGACTTCAATATATAGCACCTACTTTTATTATCATTGTCCATCAACTTATTAAGTATAGCTCGTTGACTTTGAGTTGGATAGGCTATTAACATTAAAATAATTTGATAGAGAATATTGCTTAATTTTTTAAAATTAAAAATAATTTTTAAGTTTGTGAGCTGGTCTATGTAATTGATTTCGGTTAAATGGTTGATATCTAGGATTCGAGCTAGAGGGTTGGAAGCTGATACAATAAATAGCAGAGAGTAAAGATTTAGTTAGATGTTTATACTTATTTTATAATTTACTTTAAAAATTTTTAGATGTAAAAAAGACTCTCACTATTTTATCAGATCTTTCACACTCTTCGGATGGAGAAACGAAAATCCTAACACGATAATTGAATTTTTTGTGGGTGCTGCAGTTCCACCGATGCCATGCATATCACCTAATAGTTATTGATAACACACACATCGACGTATGGACAACTCTTTACCCAGATTCTTTCTAAGCATGTTGCAGTGATTTTATCTCTATGTCATATGGGCTCATCTAACAGTTATTGCCCATACTCCTTAGTTAAGTCAGACCCACCGTTCACAAGCAGGTGCAAAGCTATCATTGGATCCCTCACCTAATAGTTATTGGGTCCAACCTCATCTTTATCTTGGAGCAACTCTTTGCTAATAGAGTGGTTGCATGTTTTCGATGCAACTGAACCACTGTGACCAGCCATGAACAATCAATGCCGGTAGCATGCCTGCACATGTATAATGGTGGAAGATCATTGGATTTAATATTTATGAAGAGATTTGAATTTAGATCTCATCTAATTAATCATAATATGACTGATCTAATTGGCATGGACTAAATCAAATCGTCAAGCAACCATATTTGAGACTCAATCTTCCAAATTGATCAGATAAGTAGAGATTGATGGAGGTCTCTTTGTTGCTTTTCTTAGACACCAACAAATTGACCAGGTCAGTGAACCAAACCAATTAAATAACCACCTTTCAATTACTTATCTTAAACATCAATTGGTTAATTGGTTCAAATAGGTTAGCTTAGGTGAATCAGATTCGAGCCATAGAGCTGAATTAGGTTCTTAGGTTAATTGATTCTGCATATGGGTGTCAATCGATTCGATCAACAATAATTGTATAATCTTAAACTCTATTGACCTAATTTTAATCAACACTTGACTCAGTTTGATCTACTGCTAAATTGATTTTGACCCATTATGATCAAATCAAAAATCTTAGATATAATCAAATTACATGACCTAATTAGATCTATCCATGAACAATCTCTCATGCACAAACACTAATTTCAGATCTTAAATCTAAATTTTTAGATCTAAATTAATTACATAAAAAGTATGTTTTAATCTTAAAATAATTTTTAGATCATACATACAAATATATATCATACATATGAATAAAATTTAGATTATAAAAATTGATTTCAGCCTAAACATGCTTTTATATATCATATATATGAATCAAAATAGATCTCAAAACTCTTTTTAGATCTAAATAATAAAACATATATCACATATATGATAAAAAATTAGATCTAAAATTTTATTTTAATTAAAAATTTTAATATCATTATAAGACAATCATGTAGCATAACAAGTTATGCCAGAGCAACCTTATATCAGAATGACATCAAAACTTTTAGATCTAAAATTTTTCTCTGTAGATTTCAGATCTAAATTTTAATCTCATGCTTATGACATGGCTTTAATACCACTATTGGAATTTTATAGTTTCATGCATGCAAAAATTTTTAAATAAGTATACAATAAAAATTAAAATTTTAGATTAAATCTAATTTAATCTAAGCATGCATAAGATCAAATCTTAAAATATTAAATAAGATCTACATATATGAGATAAGATTCAGATATAGAAATCAAATAGAGAAAAATAAATAGAGAAGATCTAATCTTCATACCTTGGTGTGGGTCGATCTACACTATGAACTGAAGATCTTGGATGTCTTCCGAAGGTCCCTTGAAACCGCACAAGTGTCTAACCTCTACAAATATCCACACGAGACTTCGATCTGATCAAAAGCTTCTTGATCTTATCAGGGTGCTAACTTCCTTGCAGAGATCGTATCTTGATGGTTGAAAACTATTCACTTCTCTCAAGACTCTTTTAGAGAAGAAGATAATAGGAGGATGATGATCTCTATGCTAGAGATCATGAGAAGTATTTTTTTCTCTTTCTTCCTAACATCCATACAAATGATCTCTACATTAGAGATCTAAAAAATTTATGTCCAACTCTTGGACAAAAGGGAGAGAAAAATTTTATGTCCAAACTTGGACAAAGAGAGAGAGAGAGAAGACCCTAACAACCAACCTTTGGTTGTTGGTAAGAAAGAAGGGACAAGAACAAACAAACCTCATGCCTTCCCTTGAGATGCCGTGTCTTTCTCCCTTGGATTTTTTCATGCACATCTCCTCTGAATTTAGGCATCTTAATCTGATCAATATCAGCCCCTTGTTGCCACCTCTTATGATCCCATGTTTAAATAGGAATTGATAAGGGTTTTAGGTAAAGGAATAAGAGTCCAACTATCCTTGGACTCTTGATTTATGCCGCCCACCTCTCTAATTTTGTGTGCCTCTTTCTTGCATGTTAAAAGCAGAAAAGAAAAGAGTTTTCATTGCACAAAACAAAAGGGGCGTTGGATATTTGTGGCGTCCAAAATCTATGTGGGCGTGGGGCTTCATAATGGCGCAAGGAGAGGTAGAGTTCTAACCACTTAGGACTCCTCTTTAGGTGACTGATTTAAAACAAATAAAATTTTAATCAATTCTAATCATATTAGAAATTGATTAGACCCAAATAGATTAAAATCTTAATCTGATTAGAAGCCCAAACTGTCTAGATTAGAAGCTAATCCAATTAGGAATTAGATGTCACCTAATTAGAGGAGGATTTCTAGTCCAAATAGAAATCCAAACACTCTTTAATTAGATCCTAATCTAATTAAAAATTAGGTCAAATCCAAATCCTAATCAAACAAAAAATTATTCTCCCATGCATTTTGATTATCTCATAACCCAATTAGGCTTGATCAAATCAAATCTATGTTAAGTCAAATTGAATCTAAATCAATTAAACTTGATGCAAGCCCCATTGCTCAATTAAATTGAGCCAATTAGTAATCCAATTACTAATTAATCCTCCTATAACTCATGACTTCTTTGGCAAGTTACTTAATTATAACTTTTGCATTGGATTAATCATCAATCAAATTGATAATTAAATCCTATCACGATTCATAATCGTAATTCAACCATCTGATCAGTCAAAAGCCTCTTTATGTGTGACCCCATAAATTTTGTTCTATCTGGTAGTGAGATATATTGTAATCCCTATCACAATATCATTAAAATTTCTTTCAATGGATTGAAATTATTCCAACTCTACCTATCAAAGATCATCAATCATCGAGATGATGCTCGTGGGTCTAACAATCCATCAGTGACACCTAGCAGTATGTAGTGGCAATCCAACAGAATAAAAGGTGATAAACCTCTAGGTGCAGTTAACGATGATACATTTTTCTATCATGAGTCCTGACCAGATGGCAAGTCATGGATAAATCGTCAAACCTCATCATCGATCATATGATAGATTCAATTAGCTTGAGTTCACATGTGACTCTTTTCCATCAATCACATTACTATGGCCATAGACTTAAGAACTCAGCTTCTTAAATCTCATATGATGACTCCCTTCTATTAGGATCGATAGATTCTATTTAGATGCGCACCCTACTCTTACGGTGGACCAACTATCACCAACATCCACTACAAGAACTCATTAAGTCAATGTTTATGTGTAGTCAAACTTTAGCAGCCTCACTGTGAGTAGCTGTAGCACCATAGGTCAAAGGACTAGTCATACTACTGTAGCATCGAGAAAATTACTAACGAATGAGCAGACATCCATTTGACTTCTCATGTTGGCCATAGCCATGCTCAGTGCTACTTGTTCTCTAACAACCACCTGCATTGTCGCTCCAGTATCACTACACCACAGACATGAGACTCATTTATCTGAAGGAAGCGATCAGTGCACCGATCTATCTGGATCAATCACCATCTCCATAATGATCCTATGATCAAGAGCAATTTAAAAATTAACCATCAATGACACATGTCTCAAATTTTTATCTCTTTGAGAATATGTGTCATCTTGTTAATCTCTTGGATAATTCATGGACACATAAAATATGAATGGTAATATAAGTGCCCATTAAGTATAAAAATATGTCCTAGTAATATGATAGGCGTTAGCCAAGATTGGCTTTTAGGACATATATCCAACAATCCATAGAGGTCGGACATATGTGCAGCTCGAGCATCTACGAATCTGTGATCATCAGTAGTGGTGAATATCTATCCACACTAAAGAATTGAGATTTGATCTCATACTTATTTTTAAATTCTAGATTATATGTTTGTTTTTCTCTTAGGCTTGAGTAGGATTACATTTGATCTTATGCATGTGAGGTTAAAGGGTTTAACCCATTTATTTTTCTGCTGTAATCAAAAAAAATTTGAAATATACACTATTGCCTATCTGGTTTTACTAACACAAACTTCAATAGATGGTATCAAAAGTTACAAATAGTTCTATAGTATGAATGGATCCTATATATGATTATGGATCTAACACCTAATATTTCTACATCCAACACACATGACGTGATCAAAGATACTTATCAGAAGTGACCAAATGATCATATCACCGTGTGGTGCTTTTTTGAGAGTAGCAAAGGACATGAATTTAGTTGTAAATTTGATGATGCTCAGTGGAAGAAAATCTTTCAAATATTGGAAGAGTTCTTTTGCACCTCTGAATTCGTGTCTTCAGTGGGACTATAATTTTTATGAAAGAAAATAAAAATATAGATATAAAAGAGTCATACTTGGGGTTGATGAGTTTGAACTGACAAAAGAGTCTAAGGTTAACCTAGTCTGATAGAGTTCTTTGAGTCGAACAGGCTAAAAAAGAGAAATTAACAAAGGATTGCTGGTCAAGATACTGATATGATAACACCTTGTGATTTCACTATTTGTGACAATACTACCTAGGTATTGGATATTAGAAGTCTATGCAAATTACTGTAATGACTTCAGGTTAGTAGAAAGATTGAAAACAACAAAAAAATTTGAATGTTGGAGCTGAAAGTCATGATTTAGTTCTAGCTTTAAAAATTCTCAAGCAAATTTTTAATTCTAATAATATTATTTTTGATGATTGTCACCATTGTCTATTTTAACAAATGTAATTTCTGTAGGCCTTCTAGCCAAGGATGGATTTGCATTGTCAACATAGAATGATTTTTGTAATATCATTATAGATGATGTCAAAATCATGTGTGGATAATTAAAAAAATAATATTTATGAATAGTCACAGCCTGTTAATGTACTGTATACAACAAATAAACTTCTTAAAGTAGATAATATCATGGAAGCTTATCTTTGGCAATTTAGGCTCGGTCATATCTAATACATAATGATGTATTGGATCTATGAACATGCTTGCCATAAATTTGGATTATTTGAAATGTGCAAATAATTTCTTAAGAAGGTAGAGAAACAAATTGAAAAAAGCATTAAAATCTTTTGATCAGACCAAGGAGGAGAATACTTTTTCGATGAGTTTTTGACATATCTAGAAGAGAATTGGATTCTCTCTTATTGGAATTGACTTTGTCAGACATAGTTCGATCCAAGATGGGGTTTACAAGTCTATCGTCTCCTTTTAGGATTATGCTCTTAAGACTACTTGTTATGTTTTGAACTGGATTTTGAATTAATCAGTCACAAAGACTCCATATGAGATATGGACTAGGTGTAATCCGATACTCTCTTACCTTAGGGTCTGGGAGCATTTGTTTTATGTCAAACATTTGCAGACCAATTAGCTTGGATCCTGATCTTATAAATATTATTTTGTAGGATACCCTAAGAAATCTAGAGGATATAACTTCTACCTTGCTAAAGAATAAAAGTTATTCATCATTCTTTTTAGAAAAGAAGTACTTTGGTAAAGAAACTGATGCTTTTAATGTGGAACTTATGAAGTTCGACATGTAAAAGAACCAACACAATCTAGTGAACTCATAGAATCAGATTTGACTAGATCAAATCCAGAACCTGTTGTAGTGGCACCATTAAGGAGATCTAATAGAGTACCACATCTGTCAGATAGATACTTTGATTTCTAGTTCTGAGATATGATCCTGTTGAACTTGATGAGAACAATAAGGATCTGATCACCTACATGGATGCCATGTAGAGGTCCGACTCTGATTAATGGCTTGGAGCCATAGAGTCCGAAATGGAGTCCATAATGGTCAACAGTGTATGGACACTCATTGATCCACTCGAAAGGGTAAAGCCCATAGAGTATAAATAGATCTTCAATAGGATCAGAGTAGCACAGGTGAGAAGGTGGAGACCTACAAAGCTCATCTGATTGCCTAAGGATATTGTCAACGTTATGGTATTGACTATAAGGAGATATTTTCTCCTATGGCAATGCTAAATATTTCAAATTTGGAACATGTATTTTAATAAGTGAGCAAAATACATAGCTTCATTGAGAATGAAGAAGAACCCTGTAAATACAAATGGATTAATAGTTCTGTGAGTGCATTTCTTATTTTGTATGTAAATTAAATTCTCATAATTGAGATAACATTCTTTACATTACAAGGAATAAAGGTTTCACTGTTATCATTATTCTCCATAAAGAATTTTGAGAAAGCATCCCTCATCCTAAGGATGAAGATCTATAGAGATAAATCTAAAAGCCTGCTTAGGTTATCCTAGTCTGCATATATAGAGTGTTTATGAGTAGAATTTGTTCTATCATGAATACCATGCATGAGATCGGATATGGTATACTCACTAGGATAGTGAGTAGATACCTGTAAGATCTAGATGAGAATTACTGAAAGGTCATCCTTAAGTATTTTAGAAATACTAAGGATCGGTGACTCGATTATGGAGAATCTGACTTAAAACTTGTAGAGTATGACTTCAATTTTTAGTTGGATATAATAATAGTAAAAAAATATTGGAACACATCTTTATCCTAAATAATGAAGTAATCTATTAGAAAATTTTCAAGTAGAACAATATAGCCAATTTAATTTACGAGGTAGAATGCATTGCAGCATCTGATGCTTGCAAGGAAGCTATGTAATTGTAGATTCATTAATAAGCTAGAAGTGGCACCCTTCTATGATGTTCTTGCTGTATTGTACAGCATCGGTGCCATAGCTCATGCCAAAGAGCCAAAATCTCATTAGCTTACCAAGCATTTTGCATCACTACCATCATATTCAAAAAATCTATTAAGGTAACGTCAAACTTTAGAAGATTGATGAAAGGGTGAACCTGACCAACCCATTTACTAAAGCCTCAGTATCTAAGAGTTCTGAGATGATAAATCGAAGATAAGTATATGATACTATACTGATTGACTTTAGTCCAAATGAAAGTTGTTAAGAAATATGTTCTTAAGCTAATCGTTTGACGATTGTGCGAATTATAAATGTATATAAATTGATAAATAATAAAAGTTATTTGGTCTTTTTCATCACAAGGTTACATCTTCTAACGAACTCCTGTGATGTGATGAAGTTTTTAGGATTATTTTGATCAATAAAGGAGGATTTATCACGTAGTCCTTAAACTGGTTCGTGACCAAACGATATGCTATTACTAGGATGATAATAATATCAAGTGTAGGTCGTTGTGTGCCATATGTGTTGGTTGTTCTCATAATCAAATAGTGTGTAGACACTAGTATGGCAAGCAGATGAGATGTAGGAGTACATCATCACTAAATGTGACTAACTACGGAGCACTCTATTGTCAAGAGTGGCTCGTGAAGGGTATGAGTATAAGTATCCCTTCGATCTGAGATCACCACAGTGATTTGCAAGTAACTCACTGTACTTTAGTGCCAGACTATCTGAATTTATAATTCAGTGACGAAAGATTTTTGGATGTAGTCAATTACTTGTCAAGTCGATGTGTAAGTCAAGATGGGATTGATCCCTCCGAATTAGTAGGAGTTATGTATTAATGTATTTCAATTTAGTAAAACCTGAGTTTGGATAATCCATGTGATAAATTTAAAAGATTGAAATACAATGTAGATGACTATTATAGGGTTGACAGTCAAATCCTAGGTCATCCTAAAGCATTAGGGTCAAAGAGATGAATTATACGATAACCATATGTCAATAGGTTTATGAATGTTGCTTTACCATCATTCGACCTATCTGGACGTCGGATCTCATTGCTAGATAGTTACAACGATTGGTTTAAAAAATTATTTTTGCACTACCAGCTTAAGTTCGAACCTATGGGGTCATACTCAAAAGAAGTTTCTGACTGATCATGTGGCTAATCAATGATTAAGAATCATTCAAAGATTTAATCATTAATTCGATTGATGGTTAACCTTATGCAAAAGTTATACTGAATTTATTCATCAAGTGTTAGTAAATTAATAGAAAATTAATTAGTAATTATATTACTAATTAGTTTAATTTTATTGAGCAAAGAGGATTAGATAAAATCTAATCAAATTAGATTCAATTATATTTGATCTGATTAGGTTATGAGATAACCTAATCGCTAAGAAAGAATTATCTCTGATTTGATCAAAATATCGGTTCAATCAATTCTTAATGTGATTGGAGTTTGGTTAAGAATTTATGAACCTAATTAGATGGAGTTTTATCTATTTATTTGGGCTTAACCAAATATGATTTGGTTTGGATTCAAATAAGAAAACCAAGAGTCCATAAGATGTTGGACTCTACCTCCTATTCGCCACCTATTTTTGATGCCCACCTTTCTCCATGCCATAAAGTTTTTTATGTGAGTTTTTTTCCATCTAAAAGAGCCTTCTACCCTCCCTTTCTTACATCCAAATTGTTGGAAAATATATCCCAAAAGCCAATCATCAACCTGTTGACGGTTGAGCAACTTTGTATTGTAATTGATTTGTTAAAAAAAATATATATTTTTGAAATTTTCATCATAAGTTTTCATCTTCTAATGAACTTCGTTGTTGTGATGAAGCCCTTAGGACTATTTAGGTTTGATAAAGAGAAGATTTATTGATTAGTCTTTAAAACTGTTCACGACCAAATGATGGGCTGTTAACAAGGATGATAGCTTCTATCGAGCATAGGTCGCTGTAGGCCATATGGGTTTGTTGTCCTCTTAACCAAAGAGTGTAGAGATATTGGTATGACATACAGGTGAGATATAAGGGTACATCATCATGGAACATGACCAACTCTAGAGCATTCTACTATCAAGAATGTCTCTGATGGGATATAGGTATAAGTGTCCCTTAGATCTAAGATCACCTCAGTGACTTGCAAGCAACTCATTATACTTTGATACTGGACTAACTAAATTTTTAATTCAATGACGAAAGACTTTTGGGCATAGTCAAGTACTTATGAAGTCAGAGTGTGATCGAGATGGGATTGACCATTCCCAAGAGTTGGAGAAGAATGAGTCACTGTATTTCAATTTAGCAAAACTTTGGCCTGGATAATCCATCAGATGGATTTGATATTTCGAAATACAATGTGGACAACCTGATCAGAGTTGATAATTGAACTTTGAGGTATCCTATGAGCATTTTGGTCAAGGAGATGAATTATATGAAAACTATATCCGCATGGGTTCTAAGGATGTTGTTCTACACATTCGACCTATCCAATCGTCGGGAACCGTTGCTAGATGGTCACTTCGATTGGTATAAAAATTTATTCCTGCACTATCAACTTAGGTTCGAACCTATGAGATCACACACATTAGAGTTGACAATCCGATTGGATGGTTGATCAATGATTAAGAATCATTCTAGGATTAAATGATCAATATGATTGATATTTAATCTAGTGCAAGTGTTGCAGGAGGATCGATTAGCAATTTGATTGCTAATTGGATTAATTTGATTAACCCAATGGATTAAAATTAAGTCAAATTAAATATAATTTAATTAGATTTGATTTGGACTTGATTGGATCAAGTCCAATTGGTTTATTGGATAAATCAAGTGTAAGGAAAAACTAGTCCTAGTTCAATTAGGACTTGGGTCAATCTAATTTTTAATTTGATTAAAATATTAAATTAGATTTAAATCTAATTTAATTTGATTAAATTAGATTCTTAATTGAGTTAAGACCTATTTTAATTGGGTTGATTTGATTTTGGTTTGATTTGGTTTGAGAAATCAAATTTGAACAAGTCATAGATTGAATCCTAGTAAGACTAGGATTCCACCTTGCACCACCTTAGCCCCCCTCGCCCACTCTCTCTTATTTTGTGTGACAAAACCTTCTCTCCTAGGCCTTCACACACACCCAAATCTTTCTTCTCTTTCTCTCTTACATGGAATGTGGTTGTGGACCAAGTCAAAGTAGGAATTAGTTTGGATTTCGAATTCTATGAGATAGAATTTTATGAAACTAAAATTCTTTCCTTATGACACTGATTTTATCCAATTTTTTTCTAGGATTTTTGTGACTTTTATAGCACATATCATATACCCTTTTCTGGTGGTCCATGGCAGAAAAAGAAGAAGGAGGCACCCAAGAGTTGGGCACCGCTTGTCTTGCCCTGTTTGGATTTTCCTTGACTAGGTATTTGACCTAGACAAGGATTCTTTATATCTCATTATTTAAGATGAATATTTCCTTAAAATTTTTGTGAATTATATATTATTGAGAGACCTTTGGGATATGTAAAAATCAGAGAGAAAGAGTTTAGGGGCACGGAGATATAATAGACACAAAACTATGTGTTTGGGTTAGAGCAAAGAGAAGAAGAAGAGGATCTTCTTCTAGGGTTGCTGTGTTCACCTCTTCCCTTCCACCATCTGTAAGTTTTCTGAGAGTGTCTCATATCTAAAACTTCTTCTCCTACTTCTCATCATTGAAAGAGTCTAAATCAAGAAGAAGAAGGTATCTGATCGACCATCAAAGAAGGAACAGCACAGTACTAGCATACTGTGCTGATTTCCAGGAACAGAACTTCTGATCGTGATTTGTGGGCTCGTGTGGATGACTCCTAGAGGTCGGATGCATGTGCGGCTCGCAACATCATCTTCAAACTCGGATCAGCAAAGTTAGAACATCTAACTTGCAAGGTAATAGATCTGATCTATTATATTTTACATACGTTAGATGTAGTATAGAAACATGTTGATATGATCAACACATAGTTCTTGCTCCTTATATTTTAATTTTTGATTTAATTCCATGTAATAATCATGTAATAGAATCTTAGATCTAGAAATTTTCTAATTTTATAAGATAAATTTTGATTTATTTTAGTCTTTTGCTGTCTGATCTTGAAAAAATTTCAAGATCTAACCCTGAAACCCTTGATCTGATTCCTTCAATTGGTGTCAGAGCCTCGATTGTTTATTACATGATTATTTATACATGCTTAAATTATTTCTTAGATTAGATGTAATTTATAATCTGATTATTAAATTTAAAATTAAAATTTTTAGATCAATCACGAACTTTAGGTTGTCTTGCTGTAAGGTTTACCCCTTACAGTGCAAAGGTTGTCCTAGTTCGTGTAGATCTATCTTTAATTATAAATTTATTAGATGTGATCTAAATTAAATTTATAATTTATTCGATTTAAAAAATATTTAAATCTAAAATAAAATTTTTTGTTAATAACTCCCGTGTAAAGAACCATCATATATTTGTCTGAAAAATTTGCACAGTTTAAAGTTGAAATTGTTTCAATTATATGAACATGTTTAGATTAGATCTAAAGTAATTTCATGCTTATTTCACTTGCATTTTGATTATGAATCAAACATGCAACTTGGTTGGTAGAACCATATTGCAAAAATATTTTACAAACATGAAAATTATTTTTGAAAAGTTGAACCCCAACCCTAAGCCCAAAACTTAATTGAGAATTGAGAAGTTATTTGATTAGGTTCTAGGATTGTGAATTGAAGAACCTAAGAAACAAACCATAACACATTGGGTTAATGGGTTAGTGGGAATTAAGTCCATTAATTGGGTTAGACCTAAGGTTAGATTAAAGATGGACTCAATTAGAGAATTGACTAAATCTAATCAATTGCTGTCTTAGATTAGGTCAAGGATTCTCTAGATCAATTACAATAGTTGTAGTTGGTTAAGTCCATATCTTTAACGAAAATCAAATAGACTTGATTCTTGACTAAGCGGTCTAGCACGAACTGTTAGGTTGATCTAATCGAAACTAATTAAATCAGTTGGTATCTAAGGTAAACCAGACCGGTGGTTTTTAATTGAGAACCAGCTTACCTAGCCATTTTTTATGGTGTCTAAGGCAAGCTTTGACAGACCCTCCTACCAATCGAACTTACCTGGCCTCTTGGTGAAATTATATTTTGATCGGATCACTTGACTATTCGAGCTGACCCATGTCAGCTAGGTAAATCAGTGTGACTGATTTAGGTGCTCCTAGATCAGTCTCTTTTAATGGTCTCCCTAAGCTAACTTGGTGAAGCCAGTGGGAGGATCATGATAAGCTGGTTCATCTGACCTCCTCCTCTAAATCAATTAAATCTTCTAAACTTATTAGGTCCTTAAAATAAAATAGTTATGGTGATAACTAGATCATAGCCTCCCATTAAGTGAATGATAATGGATCCATCAGTTGGATAATCATTGGAGGCCAAAGGCTTGGTGCTTATGGTCGATGGAATTGTCATTCATAATATGATTTTTTGACTGCATCTTTCTAAATAGTGGTTAGGTTAGCCAACCAAAGTTGGGCCTAATCATTCATTGGCTAGATGGATCAAGTATGGTCATGTTAATGGTTGGATCTAACTAGACCTTTTCAGTGGAGGCCAAAGCCTACTGATTAGGGACTGGGGCAAAATTAAAATTACTAAAAATTATTTAGAGAAATAATTGGTTATGAACCTACCCTTAGATATACATGAGTTAGCGAACCAAAGTTGGGCTTGTGTGTAGTCTAAGTGGATTCTAGTACCCACTAAGAAATTAAGGTAATTCCTCGAATTGAGGTAGAGGCTATCAATTCGAATAAAATAGTGGGAGAAATCTTTTGATTAAAGTCTAAATCTTTAGGTTTAATGAATCAATTACTAATTAGGTTATGATTTTCTTTTGTGTAGATATGGCCACTTCCCTATCGCTCCGATCATTGTTGGACAATGATAAGTTGGTGGGATCCAACTTCGGTAACTGGTATCGAAAGTTGAAGATAGTCTTGGAGCATGAATAGATCCTATATGTGATAACGAATCCTACATCTGAGGAGCCAGCTACCAATGCACGTGGAACAGTCAGAGACACTTACCAGAAGTGGCTCAGTGATTGGACCATGGTGCACTTCATCATGCTAGCTGCCATGAGCGATGAGTTCAGTTGCAGATTTGAGACAGCTCAGTCAAAGGACATGCTTCAAGTGTTGGAGGATGCCTTTGGCACACCCAATGACGTAGAGAGGCACAAGACTAGTTGTGCCATTTTCAATGCCAAAATGTGGGATAGTGCCTCTATCACTGATCATGTATTGTACATGATCGAGTTGATGGAGCATTTAAGCAAGCTCGGCTTTCCCTTGCATGAGCAGCTTGGGAAAGATGCAATATTGAACTCGCTGTCCAAGTCTTTTCTCTCATTCCTCACTCATTATCCAATGATAAAGCCTGAAGTAAACTACCACGGGTTACTGGGGTTGCTTCAGAACTTTAAGAAGGATCACCAACCCCACAAGGAGTCGGTGAACTTAGTGGGAGGTTCATTTTTTGATTCTTGACCCTTTGGGAAAGGGAAGAAGAACAAGAAGAAGAAAGTGAAGAAGGTGCAAGTTCAGGCTAGGACATCAGTGCAGGACCAGACCAGAAAGATCAAGCCCGATAAGAGTCAAACTGAATGCTTCTTTTGCAAGAAGTGGGGGCACTAAAAGAGGAACTGTCCTCAGTACATTGCCTCCCTGGACCCGAACAGACAGAGAAAGAAGCAAGCTGTTGTTGGGAAAGGTATTTATATGATAACTCCTTGCAATTTTTCTATTTATGATATAACTGACTGGGTATTGGATACCGGTAGCCCTTACCATATTTGCAATTCATTGCAGGAGTTGCAGGTCAGTAGGAGATTCGAGCAAGATGAGAGGTTCTTGAATATTGAAGATGGAAGACCAGTTCTAGTTCTAGCATTAAGAATCTTGAAACTTGTATTTGAGTCCCATACCATTGTTCTTAATGATTGTCATTTCTGTTCAGTTTCTTTTTAAATATTATTTCTGTAGGCCTTCTGGCCAAAAATGATTATAAAATTTTAATAAAGAAATAAGTTTGTAATATCATTATGAATGGTGTTACTATTTTTTGTGGACATTTGAACAATGGTGTGTATATGTTATCACAACCTATTAACTAGTCTATTCTACAAGCAAGCACCCTAGATTAAATAGTGTATCAGATATCTACTTATGGCACTGTAGACTAGGTCATATAAATAAGAACAAGATAAACAGGTTGACTCGAGAAAATCTCGAAGTCAGTGATTGTGAATCACTTCCAACCTGTGAGTCCTGTCTTCTTGGTAAAATGACTAAGTCACCTTTTACTGAAAAAGGTGAGAGAGCTACTGAGCTCTTGGGCCTAGTACATACTGATGTATGCGGGCCCATGAGTACAAGTACTAGAGGTGGATATTTCTACTTCATCAATTTCACGGATAATCTATCCAGATATGGATATGTCTATCTGATGAAACATAAGTCAGATTCATTTAAAATGTTCAAATGATTCCGAAGTGAAGTAGAAAAATAAACTGGATAGAGTATTAAAACTCTTCGATCTGATCGAGGAGGAAAATATCTTTCTGGTGAGTTTCTTACATATCTAGGAGAGAATGGGATTCTCTCCTAATGAACTCCTTCAGAAATACCACAGCACAATGGTGCGTCTGAAAGGAGAAATCAGACTCTATTAGACATGGTCCGATCCATGAGTGGTTTTGCCAGTTTGCCGATATCCTTCTGGGGATATGCACTCGAATCGGCCTATGATCTGCTAAATAGGGTTTCAAGTAAGTCTATAATTAAGACTCCATATGAGATATGGATAGGGTGTAAGCCAGCACTTTCACACCTTAGGGTCTGGGGGTGCCCGGTCTATGTCAAATGGTTAGTTACAGATAAACTTGGACCTAGGTCAGACAAATGCATATTCATAGGGTACCCCAAAGAGACCAAAGGATATTTTTTCTATCATGCTGATGAACAAAAGTGTTCGTTAGTCTTAAGGCAACCTTTTTAGAAAAGAAGTTTCTTGGTGAAGTAATGTTGCCTCTAAGGTTAAATTTGATGAAGTTCAACAGGTAGAAGGACCGACACCAATAGCTGAACCTGAGTCGGATTTGATTAGATCAGATCTGGAGCCCAATGTACATGCACCATTAAGGCGATCCGGTAGAGAACCGCATCAGCCAGACAGATACTACGGTTTTTTGGTCTGGGACGGTGATCCCATCGAACTTGATGAGAATGATGAGGATCCGATCACCTATATGGATGCAATGCAGAGACCTGATTTCGAGAAATGGTTTGAAGCCATGAAATCTGAAATGGAGTCCATGAAGGTCAACGATGTATGGACATTGGTTAACCCACCTGAAGAGATTAAACCCATTAGGTGTAAATGGGTCTTCAAAAGGAAGAGGGGCGCAGATAGAAAGGGGGAGACCTATAAAGCCCGTCTGGTTGTCAAGGGGTATCGTCAACATTATGGTATTGACTATAACGAGATGCTCCTCTGTGGCAATGCTCAAATTCATTCGGATAATGCTTACAATAGCTACCCATCTAGATTATGAGATTTGGCAGATGGATGTAAAGATAGCTTTTCTGAATGGAGAGCTGACCGAAGAGGTGTATATGATACAACCTAAGGGGTTTACATCCACAGATGAGTCCAAGATATGCAAGCTTCAGAGATCCATTTATGGATTGAAGAAAGCTTCTCAGAGTTGGAACATGCATTTTGATAAGGTGATCAAAATGTATGGCTTCATAAAAATGGAGAAGAGCCCTGCATCTATAAATGGGCAAATGGTCCAGTTTTGGTATTCCTTGTTGTTGGGAATAAAATACCCCCCAGCCAAAGTTTGTGTCAGGAGTGACCCTCCAGGGATTCTACCGACGTTCGACCTTCGACGACATCTTTCCGAACCTCTCCGACGGCCGAGCCTCCGCAACGTTCCCAAGCTCTGCCGCCGGATAAATCCTACCAGCATCAATCGGATTCTCCATGACGGACGGACTCCATCCAAGTTTCTACGCTGGTTGACCACCTTCTAGACTTCGTCTGGACTCCTACGGGAGCCAGACCTCGTCCCCGACTTCGACTGCAGGAAGACTTCGTCCGAACTCCTTCGGGAGCCGGACCTAGTCCCCGACTCCGACTGCAGGAAGACTTCATCCGGATTCCTACGGGAGTCGGACTTTCGCCCAGAACTCCTGTTGCAGGAAGACTTCATCCGGACTCCTACGGGAGCCAGACATCATCCCCGACTCAGGCTGCAAGAAGACTTCATCCGGACTCCTACGGGAGCCAGGCTTCTTCCCCAAACTCCGACTGCAGGAAGACTTCATCCAGACTCCCACGGGAGCCAGACTTCATCCCCGACTCCGACTGTAGGAAGACTTCATCCAGATTCCTACGGGAGTCGGACTTCTACCCAGAACTCCTGTTGCAGGAAAACTTCATCCGGACTCCTATGGGAGCCGGACTTCGTCCCCGACTTCGGCTGCAGGAAGACTCCATCCGGACTCCCACGGGAGCCGGACCTCATCCCCGACTCTGACTGCAGGTAGTCTTCATCCGGACTCCAACGGGAGCCGGACTTCATCCCCAACTCTGATTGCAGGTAGTCCTCATCCGGACTCCTATGGGAGCCAGACTTCGTCCCCGACTCCGGCTGCAGGAAGACTTCATCCAGACTCCTACGGGAGCCAGACTTCATCCCCGACTCCGGCTGCAGGAAGACTCCATCCAGACTCCCACGGGAGTCGAACCTCATCCCTGACTCTGACTGTAGGTAGTCTTCATCCGGACTCCCATGGGAGTCAGACTTCATCCCCGACTCCAACTGCAGGTAGTCTTCATCCGGACTCCCACGGGAGCCAGACTTCATCCCCGACTCCTACTGCAGGAAGACTTCATGCGGACTCCTATGAAAGCCAGACTTCATCCACGACTCCGACTGCAGGAAGACTCCATCCGGACTCCCACGGGAGCCGGACCTCATCCCCGACTCCGACCGCAGGTAGTCTTCATCCGGACTCCTACAGGAGCCGGACTTCTTCCCCGAACTCCGACTGCAGGTAGTCTTCATCCGGACTCCTACGGGAGCCAGACTTCATCCCCGACTCTGGCTGCAGGAAGACTTCATCCGGACTCCTATGAGAGCCGGACTTCATCCCCGACTCCGACTGTAGGTAGTCTTCGTCCGGACTCCTATGGGAGCCGGACTCCAGACTTCTACCGCAAGCGATCTACCCCGAGCTTCTGCTACAAGCGGTCTACTTCAAATTTTTACTACGAGCAGTCCGCGTCGGATTTTCACTGTAAGCCTTCACCCAAGCTTCCATTGTGGATGAATTCCTTCCGGGTTTCTGTTGCAGGCAGGCTTCGGCTGAGATTCCTCGACAAATGATCCCCATCCGGGCTTCTACGAAAATCCTACTCCAACCGAACTTCTATTGTGGACAGATTCTGGGCAACTCCTATGATACACGAAATCCAGTAGCTGGACCCCTCCTGCGGATGAACCTCTCCAGCGCCATCCGATGTCCACTGTCGATCGGCCCTCTGTCAAAATTCTATGCGAAATCGGACTGCGTCTGCGGAAAGCCTCTGACGAGCTCCTACGGCAAGTGGCCCTCGCCTGCAGCCTTAACGCCCAAGGCACCCAACGGTAGAAGGTTCGCCAGCAACATCCGAGCTCCTCTCAGATGGATAGCTACCTCTCTCCACCAGGCACCTCAACCGAGCTTCGACCGATAGGCCTGGACCCCCTGGCAGGTCACAGTAACGATCACACTCTGCTCCACTTCCTACGACGGATACCGCATGGCTCCATCACTCCCTGGCAGGCCACAGTAATGGCCACGATCCTACTCCACTTCCTGCGACAGATACCGCGCGGCTCCTCCACTCTCTGGCAAGTCGCGACAACGAACGCTACTCCACTCCCCGCAACAGACTCCACGTGGAAGGTCACGGTGATATCCACGATCCCACTCCACTACTCTTCATAATAAACTCTCCTTAGCCCCGAGCAGCCCACTGCCAGACGGTTACAAACGTTGCTATCAGTCTGTGGCACCCTCTGTCTATAAAAGGGAGATCCCAGATATGTTATTCTCTAAGCTCTAATTTCTATCTCAAAACTCTGCTAAAATTTTCGTTCGAGCACTCCATTCTTGTTGAGGCAGAGAACTGACTTGAGCATCGGAGGGTCTTACCGGAGCACCCCCAACTCCGGTTTAGACTTCCTTTGCAGGTCCCGACGGTGACCGCAGCTCCCTCGACTCCAGCTTCTCCGATGCCGGTGGATTTTTACACCAACAGGATTGACGCTAGAAGGAGGGCCTATGTCTTCGTAGTACCCTTGTTCTTAAAGGAGCACTCAACGGGACCACCTTCGGTCATCTTTCCGACATCCTCTCCTCCTTCTCCCACTAGATCTTCGCCCGATGCCTCCCCGCAAAGCATCCACACGCGATCCATGGCCTCCACGGCCAGATCTCAGGCTCCGGCCTCACCTCCAATTTTCTAGCCTTCTCCTCCTCCTCCGACAATGGCGGTTGGCGCGGAACAATTCGACCTACTGGCCCAGCAGGTCAGAGGCCTGCTGAAGCAGTGCAGGCCATGCAGCAGCAGCAACAGCCGCAGGCGTTAGTGCGACTGGAGAGAACATCGTCGGAACTCCAAAAGCCGGTGGTAGGACGGCCACTTGGGCCAGCCCCCCGTCTTTCCCGAAAAGATGAATCCGAGGGTGGAGAGCCCTCAGTCAGATCACGATTCTACTCCTGGAAGATCTCTACCTCGATTCTGCCAGAAGACCCTCAAGATCCGTAGTCGAGAGGATTTTCTGGACCGGAGGCTCCAGGAGATGAACCGGCAGATCAAAGAACTCCGCCATGCTCCCCCCGCTTATGGTGAGGACATTTGTACTGACCCTCCTTTTCTCAAATGATCATGCAGGAATCGATCCTGCCAAACTTCAAGCTCCCTCAATTTGAAAGCTACGACGGGACTTCGGACCCCGTTGACCACCTGGAGGCCTTTCGGACAATGATGTTGCTTCATGGGACGCCCGACGCCATCCTGTGTCGAGCTTTCCCGTCCACCTTGAAAGGAGTGGCGAGAAACTGATTCTCGGCACTGAAGTCGGGTACCATCTTTTCCTTTGATCAGATGAGCCACCAGTTTGTGGCTCATTTTGTTAGCAGCCGGCATCCCCGAAAGGGTTCAGAGTCCCTCATCAACATCAAGCAGAGGGAGGGGGAGTCCATTCGGGCTTACGTCAACCGTTTCAATGTCGTCGCGTTGGAGGTCTGAAACTTGGACCAATCGTCGCGATGGCCGCTCTGAAAGGCGGCCTTCAGAAGAACGACCTTCTATTCTCCCTGGAAAAGAAGTACCCCAGGAATTTTGCTGATTTGTTGGCTCGAGCCGAAGGGTACGCCCAAGCAGAAGAAGCCTTCAAGATGAAGGATGAGGAGACCGCAAGAGAGCGGCAGGCGGAGACTCGAGTAAGCCCGCAATCGAGAAAGGGTCGAGAGAAGCTCGGCCACGTTCTCGAACTCCCCCCGGGCACAAGCACACCCAGACTCCTCCCCGAGCACGCAGACAGAGAAGCCCGGAGCACCGGGTCCGCGGGGGTCTCCCCCAGAAGATTCTGCAGCTATGCCCCCCTCAATGCATCGAAAACCCAGGTGCTGATGGAAGTCAGAGAGCAACTCCCAAGGCCAGAGAGGATGTGCACACACCCCGAGAAGCGCAATCCTAACAAGTTCTGCCTCTACCATCGTGACCACGGCCATGACACAAAGGAATACATTCAACTCCAGGACGAGATCGAGGAGCTCATCAGACGAGGTCAGCTCGACAGGTTCATTCGACGCCGACCTGAGGGTAGAGAAGATCGACCAAGGGCCCTGCCGCAACCTGAGCTGCCAAGGAGGGAAGAGCAGCCCGAAGATCGGCCTCCAATTGGGATCATCAACTCCATCTCTGGAGGACCTTGATGGGGAGCAGACCTTTTACAGCCCTGGGATTTGAAAAACCTGTAAATATAGTGGCAGGGGATAACCCCTTCAGACAACGAAAACAACACCTAATATGGGTAAAATCAAAGGCCCAGTTATTTTTAGACAGGATGGGGGGAGAGGACCTACAGCGCCATACGCCCCCCACAGCCATGTTAGGGATAGGAGGAGAACCTCGCCCTAACATGAGGAAGGTCGAAGGCCCGGTTATTTTTAGACCGGATGGGGGGAGAAGCCCTACAGCACCCATATGCGCCCCCACAGCCATGTTAGGGACAGGAGGAGAACCTCGCCCTAACATGAGCAAGGTCAAAGGCCCGATTATTTTTAGACTGGATGGGGGGAGAGGCCCTACAGCGCCCATACGCACCCCCACAACCATGTTAGGGACAGGAGGAGAACGTCGCCCTAACATGAGCAAGGTCGAAGGCCCGGTTATTTTTAGACCAGATGGGGGAGAGGTCCTATAGCGCCCATACGCGCCCCCACAGCCATGTTAGGGATAGGAGGAGAACCTCGCCCTAACATGAGCAAGGTCGAAGGCCCAGTTATTTTTAGATCGGATGGGGGGAGAGGTCCTACAGCGCCCATATGCGCCCCCACAGCCCTGTTAGGGACAGGAGAAGAACCTCATCCTAACATGAGCAAAGTCGAAGGCCCGATTACTTTGAGATCGGATGGGGGAGAGGCCCTGCAATGCCCATACATGCCCCCACAGCCCTATTAGGAGCAGGGGAAGAACCTCATCCTAATCTGAGCTGAGATCGATTACATCAGAAGTAAGGGAAGAACATCGTCCTGGCGCTGACTAAGGTCGGTCATTCAAGACCAGATCAGAAAAAGGGACCCTTCTCAGTGGCCCCTTTGCGCTCCTGCGACCCCACTAAGAGCAGAAGAAAAACCCTCACTCAAAAAAAGAAAAAGAAAAAAGAGGAGGGGAGTTAAAAAGGAAAGTGACGAACTGCATTAGCGACGAATGGAAAATAAATTACATCAAAGATGTAGGGAACCTCGTCTCAACAAGGATTGGGGTTCTTATCAAAATCTTCGGTCTTCAAGAAAGCTCTCAACACAGGCCAAGGATAAGATGGCTTTCTCAGGGCGACGAGAAGCTCAGACCTCCAAGCTCGAATTCTGAAAGGAGGCATCAAACCCGAGTGGCCCCGGATAAATTTGCGGCCATAAACAAAAGGATGGGTCAACACGATGGCAATCGAGTACCTCCGAGCGGCATCGATATCGAGCAAGGCAAAAGTCAAAGGAGCTCGACAAATAACAACTCAACATGTGAGTAAAAGAGGTAACAAAAAATTCCTTTCTCATGTCATTAATTAAGTATACATTACAGAGCCCTTGAGGCTGAAGAAGAAAGATGACAAGAAAAGCAAGCCGACGCGGCAATGACCAAGAACTTCCAGACGACATCGGTATCGAAAAAAAAAAAAACAACGACAACAAACAAACAAGCGACAAAAGAAGACACATAGAAGGACGAAAGGCAAAAAAAGCCCTAAGGGGGCCCGACTTCCTCTGACTTCGAACTTTCGGCTTCGACCCTCATCAGGGAGTGCCTTAAGCTCTCGACTTCTTCTTCCAATTCTTTCTCCCTCATTAGCATCTCCATATATCTTCGATGAAGCCGCTAGCTTTCATTCTCCACCTCTCGGCACCTTTTTCTCAGGACCTCGAATTCTACCTCCGCGACCTTGACTGCCTGCTGCTCGTATACCAGCTGGATCTTCAATTGCTGCAGCTCGGCCTTCCCCTCCCCAAGGGCGACAGATAGCTCTTCTACGGTTCTTCTCAGGGATTGGAGTTCATTGGGATCCCGAACAGGAGCAAACTGAGCTCCTTCAGCTAGCTGCCTTTGAAGGCGGGCAACCTCGTCGGTCGCCATCCTGAGCTTCCCCCTATAGTCATCCACCTGCTTGCACCAGTCGGCCCGGTACGCGTTATAGCTCGCCTCAGCATCCTAGAGCTGTTGCTGAAGGTTGGAGAACTTCTTCGACCATTCCCGATCGCAGTCGGCCCGAGTCGAAAGCCAGGATGAGCTTCCTTCCAACTGGCTAATCCTCTCCTGTGTAGCCGACAGCTCCACTCTAAGAGAGCTGATCTTGGCAGCTTGAGCCCAAGATCGATCGCTGGCACGCTTCTTATGTTCCTCGAGCTCCTTCTGGAAGTTCACTTTCCTCTGACTGTACTCCATGATCCTCTTCACATGGAGGTTCCGAAAGTAGGCGGCCTCCGCGGTGGCCTCAGAGTGGCTCTCCCTCAACCTGCAAAGTTCGCCCTCCATCTCCTTCGACTTTTTTGTTAAATGATAAACTTTCTTCCTCAGATGTTGGATCGTAGACTTCAGTGGAACTCCCTGTGGCAAGGGAACTGCTTCGGCAGGACACTGCTAGCGGGAGACAAAAGCATCAAGGCGCGTCTCATTGCAGAAAGAAAAGAAAAAAGAGCGGAGAAGCCCTCATAAGGAGAAACCCAATTTTATTGATCGAATGTTTCTTAAAGATCAAAGGGGAAAGAAAAATTGCAATAAAAGAAAAATACAAAGTCAAAGGTCTCAGACCTCTGAAATAGGAGTTGGGGAGCTCGATGTTCTTGGAAGGGGTGCTGCGGTGGTAGCGGTAGTGGGGGAGGGCCCGGCTTCGTCTTCAGACACCTCATCCAAGAAGCTGAGGTTGAGCTCGAAAAATTTTTTGACCATCTTTTTTTGACAGAGCTCGAACCCTTTGATGAATGCTTCTTGGCCGAACTTGATGTTCAGGTCTCTCATCTCTGCAGAGGCCTTGAATTCCTCCACCGCTAGAACCCTGGCCTCTGAGATCAGAACCACAATCTGCTCCGTCAGATTTGCGACCTCGACCTCCGCCTTCCTCACCATCTCCTCTGAGGTCTGCTTTTCTTTCTCAAGGGCCTCTTGGAGGTTGGCTACCTCGGCAGCCTTTTCTTTGAGGCGAGCGACTTCGGCCCGACGACCCTCCTCCGCCTGGATAGCATCCCTTCTCGCCCGGTTCATCGCCTCGATATTGGCAAGGAGCTAGTGCCCGATCTGCAAGGGCGGCCAGGAGGTCAGAATGAAAGTTGAAGAATTAACTAAACGATGGAGCGAGGAGAAGGAGGAAAGTGAACCAGTTTACCTCGAGAAAGGATCCTAGAGAGTCCCAAACCCGCTGCTCGAGGTCGGCGCGAACGATCCTCTAGACGACTTCAGGCAGGATGCAGCGACCAGTCGCTTTATCAGGTCCCTGTCATTAAAGGGATTCTCCCCTGGCTCTTCTTCAAAATCGCGGGACTCTTCGATGGTGGCTTGATGGCTACTCACCCTGCAGGCCACCGACTTCCTTCTCCTCCCCCTCTCAACCCCTGGCACCTCTTCGAAGCGGGCCCCCAAGCAGGAACCTCAACGGGAGAACTCCTTGAAAAGGCCCGGGGAGCCGGAGGTTCGACGTCTGAAGGAACGTCGATCGCGAGAGCCACCTGGACAGGCATGGTCGAGCTTGTTTCCTTCGTTCTGGCCTTCTTTGCCAACCCGGAGGCCGCAGTGCCTTTCCTTTTGTGAACCTTGAGGCCCCTGGCAAGCATCCGTGCTGCTTCGGCGTCCATTCTTAAAAAAAAAAAAAAAAAGAAAAGATCAGCAATGGGATGAAAAAGGAAGAGGTGATGTGCAACAAAAAAAAAAAAGAGAGAAAGAAAGAGAAAAAGAGAAAGGGGACAAGAAAAGGAGAAAAGAAGAAGAAGGGAAAGATGGAGTACTCGCAGGATCCAGGGGGCTCAAGCCGATGTTGAACAAAAACTGCTCCTTCAGAAGATTGGGAAGGAAAGGAGTTGGATAACTAAGGAGCTTCTGGGTGGCCTGAAGGTCGTCCTCGCCCAGGCTAGGGGCCCAGTGGACAGAGTCCCTCAGGGAGCCCTAAGGGGGCAGTCCCAGCTTTAAGGTCGGACATTGGACGTAAAGGTACTTCCCCTTCCAATTATGGATTGAAGAGGGAGCACCTTTCAGCAGCCCCTTCTTGCCCAACTGGGGAGAAGTACCATCAGTCTTTGCCGAGGGGTGGCGCTTGAAGGTGTAAAAATACCTGAACAAAGAAAGAGATGGTGAACTTCGACTACGTGGCAAAGGGAGAGGAACCCTATCAGAAACCTAAAGAAATTCGGTGCAACTGAAGCTAAAAAAATATCTAAAAAATGGAAAAGAGCGACGACGAAAGGCGGAAGTGGAAGCCAGAGCCCGATACGGAAGGCCTCCTGGTACAGGCAGAAACAGCCAGGTGGGGGCGTGCTAGCCCGATCGGCGAGACTAGGAAGCTCCAGATCGTACTCCAGAGGAACTCCGTACTGAATCTTTATTAGTAAAAGTTCATCCGGAGTCAGAGAACAGGAATGGTGCCCGACGCAAAAATCGGGCGAGGCCCAACCCTAGATGTGGGTTCGTCTACAGTATGAGGGTCCTGGGGGACTGAGGCGGACGAGCTCCTGGAACCGCTAGAGGCGGAGATGCAGAAGACATTTTAAACAAGAACCTTAAAAACCCTGAAGGAATCAGGCAAAATAAGAGATGAAAGATTTGTGGGGGACCAAACCAGAGGAATGCGGCAGAAGAAAAATGGAGGAGAAGGGGCACCTAGATGGCAAGAAAGGGAACAAAAGTTTCGGGACTAACCTAAGTCACTCCAAAGGATGCAGAGGTACGAGGACAGGGATGACTCGAAGAATGCTTAGGGCCAAGGTGGACGCCAAGAAAGATCAGAGCTCTCGGAGAGAAGGCAGACACCGATAGAACTTTCTGGCAGAATGAGACTCCTGGAGGCGGAAAGGCGGGTTTAATAGACCCTAGGATCCGGCGCTATAATGATCGCGGATCTCCCTAGGCCGACCCACGCTTGCCACGTGTCCCACTCGCCACAGCAGGCGGCTAAAAGTGGCTGACAGTTGACGAAGCCATTACTGCACCGTACTTGAGACAATGCTCCAGCGAGAATTCTGAAAGGACTCTTCGGATCACCCCGATTTGAAAAGACTCCAGCACGCGCGCATTAAATGCTAGGATTTTTAGGACGATCGCATGCAGGATTCGAGAGGGCAACTTCGGTTGTAAAAATTTCTCTGTACTTCCTTCATTCTAAATTCGAACTCGAAAGTAGGGGGACTAGTGTTGGGTATAAAATACCCCCCAGCCGAAGTTCGTGTCAAGAGTGACTGTCCAGAGATTCTACCGACGTCCGACCTTCGACGACATCTTTCGAACCTCTCCGATGGTTGAGCCTCCGAACATTCCCAAGCTCTGCCAATGGATAAACACCTACCAGCGTCAACCGAATTCTCCGCGATGGATGGACTCCATCCAAGTTTCTACGGTGGTTGACCACCTTCTAGACTTCGTCCGGACTCCTACGGGAGCCGAACCTCATCCCCAACTCTGGCTGCAGGAAGACTTCATCCGACTCCTACGGGAGCGACCACATCCCCGACTCCGACTGTAGGAAGACTTCATCCGGATTCCTACGGGAGCCAGACTTCCACCCAGAACTCCTGTTGCAGGAAGACTTCATCCGGACTCCTATGGGAGCCGAACCTCATCCCCGACTCTGGCTGCAGGAAGACTTCATCCGGACTCCTACGGGAGCCGGGCTTCTTCTCCGAACTCCAACTGCAGGAAGACTTCATTCGGACTCCCACGGGAGTCGAACTTCATCCCCGACTCCGACTGCAGGAAGACTTCATCCGGATTCCTATGGGAGCCAAACTTCCGCCCAGAACTCTGTTGTAGGAAGACTTCATCCGGACTCCTATGGGAGCCGGACTTCGTCCCCAACTCTGCTGCAGGAAGACTCCATCCGGACTCCCACGGGAGTCGGACCTCGTCCCCGACTTTGACTGCAGGTAGTCTTCATCCGGACTCCCACGGGAGCCGGACTTCGTCCCCGACTCCAACTGCAGGTAGTCCTCATCCGGACTCCTACGGGAGCCGGACTTCATCCCCGACTCTGACTGCAGGAAGACTCCATCTAGACTCCCACGGGAGCCGGATCTCATCCCCGACTCTGACTGCAGGTAGTCTTCATCCGGACTCCCACGGGAGCTGGACTTTGTCCCCGACTCCGACTGCAGGTAGTCTTCATCCGGACTCCCACGGGAGCCGGACTTCGTCCCCGACTCCGACTGCAGGAAGACTTCATCCAGACTCCTATGGGAGCCGGACTTCATCCCCGACTCCGGCTGCAGGAAGACTCCATCCGAACTCCCACGGGAGCCGGACCTCATCCCCAACTCCGACTACAGGTAGTCTTCATCCGGACTCCTACAGGAGCCAAACTTCTTCCCCGAACTCCGACTGCAGGTAGTCTTCATCCGGACTCCTACGAGAGCCAGACTTCATCCCCGACTCTGACTGCAGGAAGACTTCATCCGGACTCCTACGGGAGCCAGACTTCATCCCCGACTCCGACTGCAGGTAGTCTTCATCCGGACTCCTACGGGAGCGGACTCCAGACTTCTACCACAAGCGATCTACCCCGAGCTTCTGCTACAAGCGATCTACTTCAAATTTCTACTACGAGCGGTCCACGTCGGATTTTCACTGTAAGCCTTCACCCGAGCTTCCATTGTGGATGAATTCTTTTGGGTTTCTGTTGCAGGCAGGCTTCAGTTGAGATTTTTGACAAATGATCCCCATCCAGACTTCTACAGAAATCAGACTCCAACCGAACTTCTGTAGCGGACAGATTTCAGACGAACTCCTATGATACACAAAATCTAGTAGCTGGACCCCTCCTGTGGATGAACCTCTCTAGCACCATCCGACGTCCACTACCGGTCGGCCGTCTGTTGAAATTCTGCACGAAATCAGACTGCATCTGCGGAAAGCCTCTGACCGAGCTCCTACGGCAAGTGGCCCTCGCCTGCAGCCTTAACGCCCAAGGCACCCAATGGTAGAAGGTTCGCCAGCAACATCCGAGCTCCTCTCAGATGGATAGCTACCTCTCTCCATCAGGCACCTCAACGAGCTTCGACCGACAGGCCTGGACCCCCTGGCAGATCACAGTAACGGCCACGACTCTGCTCCACTTCCTGCGATGGATACCGTGCGGCTCCATCACTCCCTGGCAGGCCACAATAATGGCCACGATCCTGCTCCACTTCCTGCGATGGATGCCGCGTGGCTCCTCCACTCTCTGGCAAGTTACGACAACAGACGCCGCTCCACTCCCCGCAACAGACTCCACGTGGTAGGTCACGGTGATAGCCACGATCCCACTCCATTACTCTTCATAATAAACTCCCCCTGGCCCCAAGCGGCCCAGTGTCAGACGGTTATAAACATCGCTATCAGTCTGTGGCACCCTCCGCCTATAAAAAGGGAGATCCCAGATATGTTATTCTCTAAGCTCTAATTTCTATCTCAAAACTCTGCTAAAATTTTCGTTCGAGCACTCCATTCTTGTTGAGGCAGAGAACTGACTTGAGCATCTGAGGGTCTTACCGGAGCACCTCCAACTCCGGTTTAGACTTCCTTTGCAGGTCCCGGCGGTGACCGCGGCTCCTTCGACTCCAGCTTCTCCGACGTCGGTGGATTTTTGCACCAACACTTGTCTTGTACATGGATGACATTCTCTTAATCGAGAATGACATCACCATGCTACAGGAAATAAAAGTTTGGTTGTCATCGCAGTTCTCCATGAAGGACTTGGGTGAAGCATCCTACATCCTAGGGATGAAGATCTATAGGGATAGATCTAAAAGGATGCTTGGATTATCCCAGTCCACGTACATAGACACTTTGCTGAAGATGTTCAGCATAGAGAATTCCAAGAAAGGTTATCTACCAATAGACCATGAAATTTCTCTCTCTAAGAAAGATTATCCGACAACTCCTAAAGAGAGAGAATATATGAGTAGAGTCCCATATGCTTCGGTTATGGGATCTATCATGTACGTTATGACATGTACAAGGCCAGATGTAGCATACTCACTAGGAGTAGTGAGTAGATACCAATCTGATCCTAGAGAAAACCACTGAAAAGTGGTTAAAGCCATCCTTAAGTATTGAAAAAATACTAGGATCAATGGTTGGTTTATGGCGAGTCAGATTTGAAACTTATGGAATTCACAGACTCCTGCTTTTAATCTGACCATGATGACAACAAAAGCATGTCGGGTTATATCTTTACTCTGAATGGTGGAGCCATCTGCTGGAAGAGTTCCAAGCAGCATATTGTGGCAGACTCTATTTATGAGGCAGAGTACATTGCAGTATCGGATGCCGTGAAGAAAGCTGTGTGGCTGAGAAAATTCATCACCGAGCTTGGAGTAGCACCCTCCATTAATCGTCCAGTCCTGCTCTACTACGACAGCATTGGTGCCATTGCTCAGGCGAAGAAATCCAAAGCACACCAGCGGATGAAGCACATTTTGCACTGCTTCCACCTAGTTCGAGAGATCGTGGATTGAGGTGACATCGACCTTCAGAAGATCGACGGAAAGGAGAACCTAGCCGACCCCTTCACTAAATCCCTGGCAATAAAGGAGTTCCACAACCACAAGTTGAAGATGGGTATTAGATACTATACCGAGTGGCTTTAGGACAAGTGGAAGTTGTTAGGAAATATGTCCCAAAAGCCAATCGTCAACCTGTTGATGGTGGAGCAACCTTATATTGTAATTGATTTGTTAATAAATAAAATATATTTTTGATATTTTCATCATAAATTTTTTATCTTCTAATGAACTCCATTGTTGTGATGAAGTCCTTAGGACTATTTAGGTTCAATAAAGAGAGAATTTATCAATTAATCCTTAAAACTGTTCACAACCAAATGATGAGCTGTTAATAAGGATGACAGCTTCTATCGAGCATAGATCATTGTAGGCCATATAGATTGGTTGTCCTCTTAACCAAAGAGTGTGGAGACACTGGTATGGCATACAGGTGAGATATAAGGGTACATCATCATAGAACGTGACCAACTCTAGAGTATTCTGCTGTCGAGAATATCTCTGATGGATATAGGTATAAGTGTCCCTTGGACTCGAGATCGCCTCAGTGACTTGCAAGCAACTCACTGTGCTTTGATACTAGACTAACTAAATTTTTAATTTAGTGACGGAAGGCTTCTGGGCATAGTCAAATACTTGCGAAGTTAGAGTGTGATAGAGATGGGATTGACCACTCCAAGAGTTAGAGAAGAATGAGTCGCTGTATTTCAATTTAGCAAAACCTTGGCCAAGGTAATCCTCAGATGGATTTGATATTTTGAAATACAATGTAGACAACCTGATCAAAGTTGACAGTTGAACTCTGAGGTATCCTTTGAGCATTTTGGTCAAGGGGATGAATTATATTGAAACTATATCCGCATGGGTTCTAAGGATGTTGTTCTACACATTCGACCTATCCGACCGTCGGGTACCATTGCTAGATGGTCACTTCGATTAGTACAAAAATTTATTTCTATGCTACTAGCTTAGGTTCAAACCTATGAGGTCACACACATTAGAGTTCATGATCCGATCGGATGGTTGATCAACGATTAAGAATCGTTCTAGGGTTAAACGATCAATACGATTGACATATAACCTAGTGCAAGTGTTGCAGGAGGATTGATTAGCAATTTGATTGTTAATTAGCTTAATTTGATTAAGTCAATAGGTTGAGATTAAGTCTAATTGAATATGATTTAATTAGATTTGATTTAGACTTGATTGGATCAATTCTAATTGGTTTATTGGATAAGCCAAGTGCAAGAAAAAACTTATCCTAGTTCAATTAGGACTTGAATCAATCTAATTTCTAATTTGATTAAAAAATTAAATATAATTTAAATATAATTTAATTTGATTAAATTAAGTTTTTAATTGGGTTAAGATCTATTTTAATTGGGTTGATTCAGTTTTGGTTTGATTTGGTTTGAGAAACCAAATTTGAACAAGTCATAGATTGAATCCCAACAAAACTAAAATTCTACCTTGCGCCACCTTAGCCCCCCACGCCCACTCTCTCTTATTTTGTGTGACAAAACCTTCTATCCTAGGACTTGACCCATGCCCAAAGCTTTTCTCTCTTTCTCTCTTACATGGAATGTGGTTGTGGACCAAGTCAAAGTAGGAATTAGTTTGGATTTCAAATTCTATGAGATAGAATTTTAAGAAACCAAAACTTTTTCTTTATGGCACTGATTTTACCCAGATCTTTTTGGAATTTTTGTGGCTTTTATGGCACATATTGTGTGCCATTTTCTAGTGGTCCATGGTAGAAAAAGAAGGAGGAGGCACTCAGGAGTTGGGCACCACTTGTCTTGCCCTGTTTGGATTTTTCTTGACTAGGTATTTGACCTGGATAAGGATTCTTCATATCTCATTATTTAAGATGAATTTTTTCTTAAAATTTTTATGAATTATAGAGCATTGAGAGTCCTTTAGGGAGTATGAGAATTAAGGAGAAAGAGTGTAGGGGCGTGGAGATATAATAGACACAAAACTATGTGTCTGGGTTAAAGCAAAGAGAAAAAGAAGAAGGTCTTCTTCTTGGGTTGCTGTGTTCACCTCTTCCCTTCCTCCATCTGTTAGTTTTCTGAGAGTATCTTACATCTAAAACTCCTTCTTCTAGTTTTCATTTTTGAAAGAGTCCAAATCAAGAAGAAAGAGGTATCTGATCAACCATCGAAGAAGGATCAGCACAGTACTAGCATACTGTGTTGATTTTCTGGATCAGAACTTCTGATCGTGATTCATGGGCTCGTGTGGATGACTCCTAAAGGCCGGATGCATGTGCGGCTTGCAACATCATCCTCAAGTCAGATCAGCAAAGTTAGAACATCTAACTTGCAAGGTAATAGATCATATCTATTATATTTTACATACATTAGATGTAGTATAGAAACATGTTGATATGATCAATATGTAGTTCTTGCTCTTTATATTTTAATTTTTAATTTAATTTTATGTAATAATAATATAATAGGATCTTAGATCTAGGATTCTCTGATTTTATAAGATAAATTTTGATTTATTTTAGTCTTCCGTTGCCTGATCTTAAAAAAGTTTCAAGATCTAACCCTGAAATGCTAGATCTGGTTCCTTCACAAATTTGGATAAAATCTAGTGTCTTATGGTATGTTCAAATCATGTTTGAATTGGTTACCATATTGGGTAAGGTTTGACCTTATCTATAAGACCTTGCCGCCCATTCTTTTTATTCCTTTCTTTTATCCAACAAATATTGATAATATGGGGTGTGAGAAATCAGATAAGGATCTGATTTACCATGAAAATATTTTAGAAGGGGCATCCCATATTTCTTTTAGGCATGGAATTTGTGAGGAGGTGACAATTCATGAAGAGTCCTACTTCTTATGGACTCTTCCAACCCTAAACTCTTTGACACCAAAATAAAAGGGGTTGATTATTTCTTTTATGCATGTAAGAAAGAAGAAAAAAGGGACTTCACATGATGGGGCCTTAGGCATGGTTCTTGGCATGAGAAAAAGAGATGAGAGTCCTCTCTTTTGGGTGTGCGCAAAACTTAGTCTTCTAGGGTTTTTTCCTATGGGTTTGGAAAGAGAGAAAAAGAAAAAGAGAAGAGAGTCTTTTCTCCATATTTCTTTAGATCCATATCTCCTCCAGAAGTCTATTTTCAACCTCTAAAAAAGTTTCAGAGATTTAAAGAAAAGATCCAGATCAACCAAGAAGAAGGTTTTCGTGCGAACTAGCATTCTCGAGAAGACTGATCAGATTGGTGTTTCGAATGGACTTTTCACAGAGACCGGACACCTATGCGGCTGCGAGCAACCAGCGAGGATTATCTTTACTATATCTCTCAGTAGTGGTGATCATCGATCTACGCTCAGATATCGAGTTTGGAACTCAGATAGAAGTAGATTGATCTACTGCTCACATGTATGCATGCTGATTTATCTTCTGTTCTTTTCATATTTTATATGTAACATATCATGTCATAGATCATAGAGTAGGTTGATTTGATGATTAGATCATATATATGTTAGATTAATATGATTAATTTAGTTATCATTTGTTATATTTTATTTTAAAAATTTTTGAAATACATGCATTAAATCGCCCATGTTTTCCAACACTTAAATTTTCAATTTTAGATCTTATAGATTCATATCCTAATTCTCAATTAAGTGCATTATGAATATGGGTTTAGTTTAGATATTGAAATAATTTCAGATCTAAACATCATATACAAAAGATCCTAGGATTTTTGGATCTATGATTTCACAGAAAATTAAGTTTTTTCGTTTTATGGTTCTTCCTCTCAATTCATGCAGGCACCTCTTCCACCATAGTCCTCTATGGTAGGACGACCTTTACTAAGGACTTTGAGGAGTACTAAGCTACTGAAAAAATAAACTAAATCTATGTACGCATATATCTCATATATTGAAACAATGATTTAGATCTATGCATCTCATGCAACATAACAATTATGTTAAATTTTATGCACCTATTTGGTTACTGATTTTTAATTTTCTAATCTTAAGTTTCAGATCTAATCTTTACTTTCAAATTAAATATAAAAATCAGTCCTAATAAGAGGATAGCATTCAGATCTAATTTTAGAGATGCTGATCATATCGAAAAGCTGAAATCCAAATCTAATCTAATTTCAGATTCATATACTAAATCAGATTTAGTTAATTTTAATTCAGATCTAAACACAACTAAGATCTAATCTGATTTAGATCTGACCTTAATCCAAGATGCATGATCCATATAACCTATCTCTGATACTAGCTGAAGGATAGACCGCACGTCCGATCGATCAGATCAGGGTGCAACAAAGTTCAAAAATTTTTTCTATCCAATGGGTGATCATATCAAGATTTGATCTTGATCGTAGCCAAATAGATCATGCATTAAGAATAAGAGAAAAATAATGATTTAAATAATTTAAATCAGAATATAAGATGATCACATCACATTACTAACGGATGTTACACATCCGGAATATGCATGCAGAGATCAGAGCATACAGATTTTAACTTTTAAAAATCATGAATGCAGCATTACTGAAACTAACTTAGATTTAAATAATTTTAAATCTATCATGAATAAAATATAGATCTAATCTATAAACGTCAGGAATATTCACATGCTAAAATTAAGATGCTAAAAGTTAAAATCATATTTAGATTTTAACCTTTATCTTTGTGTGGATAGATCTTCACCATGATCTGATGATTCGTGGTAATCTGATGAGATTTATGCAGAGCCGCACATGTATCCACCTATATGGATATCCACCAAGACTAATCTGATCAGAAAGACTCGATCTCATTAGGGTGCTAGCTCTCTTGCAGAGATCACTCTCTAAATTATCAAATCGATTTGATCTTTTGATTCTCTTCTCAAGAAAATCAATCAGATCCATAAAAGGATGATCTATAAGAGGATGATGAAATCAGATCAGATCTAATTTTTTTTTTTACTTTTTTTTTCTTAAGAGAAAATCAAAGATCTACTAAAGAAGATAAAAAATATAATCTCTTTCTTCTTTCTTTCTTGTCCAACCCTTGGACTAGATCTAGGAAAGGGAGAGGTGAACCTTTTGTGTCCATCTCATAGACAAAGAAGGAGAGAAAAATCAGATCTAATCTGATTTTATTCATATCCAACTTTTGGACATCTTTGTAAGAAAGGAAGGAGTGTCCAACTCTTGGACAAGGGAGAGAGGGAGGAAGTTTTCTAACAATCAACATTTGGATGTAAGAAAGAAGAGATAGGAGAAAGGGTGCCATACCTCTTTTTCTTCTCAAAAAAAACTTCACACCAACCAATTTGCATCCTCAAAAATCTCCATGCCTTCCTCTCATATGGGGCATCCAAAAGATGGATCTTATCCCCTCTAGGAGGTGCCTCCTTTATCTCATATTTACATCATAAGTTAGTTAGGGTTTGTTAGAGATAGACTGGGATTAGGACTCCTCTTATGATGTGCCACCCTTCCCTCTTGTGTGCCACTTTTTCTCATGCCAAAACCACCATAGCATTCATCTTAACATGAGGAAGTGGTGAGGCGTGGGACCTCTTGGACCAAGTCCAACTTGGTCAAGGTTTTAGTCCAATTAACTTTTGGTTAGAGTCTAAATTGATTTAGGTTTCCATATTAAATCAAACACTTTAGTCTAATCCTATTAGATTTATGAAACCCAGTTTGAGTCCAACTCAAATAAAATCTAATCAAATTAAATCTAATTTAATTTGATTTTAGGACCCAATCTAATAGGACTCTGATTTTCTATCTTAATTCCAATCCGATTTGAATCCAATTCGAATCTAGTTTGAGTTAAATCCAATTAGGAATTAAGTGCAAATCCTATTTGACCTAAACAACCTAAATTAAACTAAATCTAATCAAATTAGATCTAATTTAATTCAACCCATATTAGCAATATTTATAATTTAGTTTTTCCATAACTTACTAACTCTTAGCAAGTCTTTAATGTAACTTTTATATTTAAGTTCAATCATCAATCACATTGATAATTAAAACCACTTGTGATTTGATACAGTCCCAGTCCAGTAGGACTCTAGAGTCCAAGTCCAATGTGACTCTTTTCGATCAGTCAAGATCTCTTTTATATGTGATCCTATAGGTTCTATTCTATCTGGTAGTGAGACATATTTTGACATCTATCAAAATATCATTAAAACTCCTTTCAATAGATTGGAATAATTTTAACTCATCAATCTAGAATTATTGTCCATCAAAATAATTTTCATTGATCCAACAATCTACTAATGATGCCTAGCAGCATGTCGTGGCAACCTAGCAGAATAGAAAGACAAACCTCTAGATATAGTTACCATGTGATTCAATTCCTCTATCATGAGTTCCGACAAGACGGAGGTCATAAAAAACTCATCAAATCCATCATCTGTCATATGTAAGATTTATTCAACTTGAGTTCATTTATAAAATCTAATGAAAACTCCTTTCAATCATTCATTGGGCCCTGATCAAGATCTTCCTAACTCAATCTCATAAATCGCATAGGACTACTCCTTTACTACTAAGATCGATAGATTCTATCTTGGTGCACATCTTATTCCTACAATGAATATACTACAACCAACATACACATCAGGATTTCAATAGCTAGGAGACTAAGTTATGATACAGTCAAACTATAGCAACCTTATTGTGAACAGCCGAGGCACTGCAGGTCTAAGAACTAATTACACCACTATAGCATCGAAAAAGTTACTGATGAGTGAGTAGACATCCAACTGACTTCTCATATTGATCACACTCAATATCATTGTTCTCTAACAACCACCTACACTCTGACTCCAGTGTTCTCATACTATAGACTCAAGACTCGTCTATCCCTAAGGGAAGCGATCTGTGCACCAATCTTACTGGATCAATCACCATCCCCATGATGATCCTTCGATCGGAAGTAATTTGAGAATTAACCATCAATGACATATGTCTCAAATTCTCAACTATTGAGAATATGTGTCATCATCCTATTAATTTTTGGATGATTCATGAACATATACACTACATGAATGGAATTAACTGTCCTAATTAATTTGATCAAGTATAAAATTATATCTTAGAAAAAAATAATGTATCGATCTAATTGATTTTTGAGGCATACATCTAACAATCTTTCACTTGCACTAAAGTCAATCTGCCACAAATCTAAGCCCCATCTTCTCAAGATATCCCTTAGTCCTGGTTGACTAAATCATTTAGTCAGTGGGTCTGCCATATTTTTATAGGATCTACTCTAATCCTCAAAGTCTTATTTCTCAAAATAGTCATGAATCATCGCTATCATAGACTAAGAGTTCTGGTGAGACCTTGGCTCTTTAGCTAGAGCTATGGCACCATCATTGCCAAAAAGCAGTGTTATGTCATCTCATGATATTACACCTAGTTCTGCAACAAATCAGAATACTCTCTCAGCTACCTCATAAGGAGTGATATACTCAACTTCTAAATCTATAATGATCGATTGTTTGACACTCTTTCAATTTATCAAATCCCATTGCACAAGAAATACATCATGATGTAGATTCTTTACCATTAACATTAGACTTGAAGTCTGAATTGTGAATCCTTTTATCCTCAATTTTTTTTCTCCTCCCAAAGACCATGAACATATCCTAAGTGCTTCTCAAGTACTTAGAAAATATTCTTCATAGCTATCTAGTACTCTCAGTCTAGATTTAACCGATATCTGCTCATGATATTCACAATAAGAACTATATCAGTTTGTGTGTATAGCATGACATTCATGAGGCTCTCTTTAATCGGAGCATAAGAGATCTAGCTCATGCATTGAGTCTCCTTAATTATGTTAGAACACATCTTCTTGGAGAGATCAGTCTCATGCCTAAAAGGTAGAAACCCTTCTACAAGTTATCTATGCTGAACCCATTTAGCACCTCCTTTATGCATATTTTCTATGAAAGATTTACTATCCCTTTAGGTCTATCTCATAAACCTAGATCTATCTCATAATTTTTTATTGGACACTTCTCAATGTCCTTCATAGAGAATTTGTTTATACAATCAAATTTTAAATTGATAAGTGTATAAATTTATCCATAGAAGTATTAATTTATGGATCAAATTATTTTTATTCTTTTAAAATTATTGCTTCTTCATATATTTTATAGAAAAGAGGCACACCAATATGATGAGCCCTATCCATAGCCTTAAGAGGATTAAACGGGAAGAAAAATGAAGCTAAAGTAGAATTAAAATTAAAGTCAAAAATTTATCGAATCAATTCATAAATTGATGGTCCACCATGGACCACTTGATCTTGGTCTTCATGAGGCTTAAATGCTGGAGCGATGCATAGCATGATTCAAAATAAAGTGGGCATATGGGCTTGAGCATGTGGTGTAACGGCAGGGTCCATAAGGCATTTAAAGCAGGCTTCAAGTAATTTAAAAGGAGGAAAGCTTTGGTTCAAAAGTTTGGATGTGGCTCACATGAATTTAAATTAGCGAGGCCCATAGGGTCATTTAATATAGTTTGAACAGGCGCAAGAGAGGGCCTTGCAAGTTGGCGCATGGGACCTGTTGAAGGGGTCTAACATCATGGCTCACAGCACTTGCGTGAGCACGGAAGCATGGATCTACGGATGCGATCACACGGAAAGCAGACACTATGAGTAGGGAAGAAGCGGCATTGGGTGCAGATGAAGACTTGGATGCATGCACGATGGGGCATGAGGCATGGACACGAAAAATGCACGCATTGGTTAGGTGCGTGAATGGCCGCAGAGAAAATACTTTTGAAAGTTTTTAATAGAAACTCTACACCATCTTCCTTTCATCTCAACCATCTAAATCTCTCTTACCACTTTATCTCAACCATCCATCTTTTAGCTCTTATTCCTTCCTTTAGTCCCACATCTAAAAACCATGAAAATCTCCTCCTTCCTAACACCTATAAAAAAGCTTCAAAACCTCTACTCTAAGATATCTCTCTCTACATCATAATTCTTGTTGGGGGTCTGTGTGATAGGCATGTTGGGTTATGATAGCACAGTGGAAGCATGAATTTCATAACTTTGCATAATAAAATTATAATTATCAAACCCTAACTCAAGATCTCTTTGGTGATTAACAATCATATATCTAAACGTATATGATACTATGGAAGATATAGAAGAATACCTATATCACTAAATTCAAAAAATTTTGACAGAGCTTCCAATAGGCGCCCAAGCATTCATCCTCTAAGGGTGATCCACACAGAGACTAGATCAAGACACAAGCTCCTTCAAGACTTTTCTTCACTAATTTGGGCAGCAAAATACTCTTCTTGTGTTTTCCTGAACATCCTCCTCCCTTGGCTTGTCTTTCTCTACCTTTCTTATCTCTTTGTCTTCCTTTACTATCTTCCTAAATCCTTATCCTAAATCGGACTTGCCCTTACTATATTGGACTTGTCCTAACAAGGGAAGGAAAAAAGAAATTGGACAATCTAGAGATGAATGTAGGAAAGAAAGATAGACTTCTAAATGCCAAAACATCGGAGACTCTATGCTATTTATAATTAGCGTGGAGTCGCATATCAATGGGTGCCATCCAATCCACATGCCCCAAATAAATTTTTAGAGGTCTTTCCATGTTCTAATTTAAGGAAAAGTCATATCTGATAAGAGTCCTTCTGCAGGTGAAACTCTCTTATCAGATACGATGTTTTATTCTTTTCTCGCACGTGCCCAATAAAAGATGCGATAAGCATTTTCAAATTTTTACACATGAAAACTCTTTCCTTAAATATTTAAAAACCAGAAGATTATCTGATATAAGTGGTGCCTAAGAGACATGAAGCAGAAGGAGTCTTCACGATCTTTTATCGGTGTTTTTGAAGAGTCGCGTAGCAACAATTTTTAGTGCCCTCCTCCTCCACCATAGATCAGTGCCTCATGCCATCTAAGGACCTATATTGGAGGCACCATATCACTCTTTAGGCATGGAAAAACTTAGATAAAAAGGTGGCATGGGTGTTTGGTTATGAGTCCATAACCACATGGACTCTTTAGTCCATATCCATTTATAACACCAAGTTAAAGCTAACCCAATCCAATTAAGCCAAACCAAATAAGAAGAATTCAGTTAGATGCCAACATTTTGCTAACCTAAATCAGACCCAAATAAATCATGAGCTTAATTAACTTAATTGTATCCAAATTAGAACCAAAATCGAAACCGATTTGATCATAGGAGCTAGTGTTTGCAACATGTGCTAGCATGTTAATTCTGCAAACTTAATCTAATCTAATTAGATCCTTGATCAGTCTATTTTGTGTGTGACCAATTAAATTTTTTATCTAGCTTGCAGTAGGTCCAGATGCAAGTTGACCACATTTGATTAAAACCTTTTTAATCGATTTAGGTCTGAAACAAGCTAACCTGAATTCAGCAATTAGAATCCTGTCTAATTGGTGATCAAATTAAACCTTTAATTTGATCTAACCCATAAGTCAAGATTGACGTCTAACAACATATCATGACTATTTAAAAGATATAAAATTTGATAGAAAAATCAAATATGCCCTTCAGTGGTAAGTTACCGTGCAATCCAGTCCTTTGATCATCCTACATCTCGAATATGTTTATGAGTATAGAATCATGTCAAACTCAACACATATTCTTATTTATTCTTTATCAATCAATGATAACTCTAATGAAGTATTAGAATCTCTATCTAACCTTCATTTGCTTTGGCTAAAGTCTTCCTAAGTTTATCAAGAGAAAAGAATACATAGGATGTAATCTCTTCTTACTAAGAGTGATCAATTCCTTGTTGACCTATTCACAACCTTCATACATACTCTACCATATTCAGAACATCCCATATATGATTTAATATTATGTTTGAGTGTGAACCAAAATATGGGTTCATATGTACAAGATTCCATGGTGGTCTCAGATCCAAGGACTATTTGCATAACTCCCACTTAGAGAATTATCTTTTGACATATAAGTAAAACTCCATAAGATATTCTCTATTGATGGATCAATTTAGTGAACTCATTCCTTAATGAGCACCCACATCCTTGTATTAATGTCTCCACATAAGTGGCTTGTGAGATCAGCCACCCTTTTATCGAGCATACAAAGGATGTGCCAGTCTTTCCAAACATTGATCTCCGACTCAATGTTCTTACGATCAAAAATATTTAAGATTAAAATTTTAGGACTTTAGATCTCACAAGTATGATCCATTCATGTCCTCTAAAATCATTATCCTAATCTATGTGGTTCATCATAATCCTTAATATGAAAAGATGCAATTGAAATGATGGATCAAAAATACTTCATTTTTATTTATATTAAAATAAATATCTTTACATGAATTGGATGAATATATAAATATGTCCCATCATATAATCTTTGTGATTGGCTTGTAGGACACTTATTCTTTCAATCTTCCACTTGCACTAAAGCCAATCGCCTTTGTATTTCAATCCCATACAATCAAGATGGTGATCAAACAGTTTCTATGGTAATGACTTAGTGAATGGGTTTGCAATATTATTCTTAGTTTTTACTCGTTCTAACATAACATCTTATCTTTCGACAATCTCTCGAACGAGGTGGAAGCATCTAAGGATGTGCTTTGATCTATGATGAGACCTTAGTTTTTTAGCTTGAATAATAGCACCAGTGTTGTCACAATAAAGAGGCACTGGCCCTTCAATCGCAGGAATAACTCCTAACTCCATGATGAATTTCTTCATCCAAACAGCTTCCTTAGCGGCTTCACTAGCAGCGATGTACTCCGCTTCAGTAGTTGAGTCAGCTACTGTCTGCTGCTTCGAACTCTTCCAACTTCCTACTCCTCCATTCAAGGTAAATACATACTCTAAAATTAACTTGCTATTATCTGGATCAGATTGAAAACTAGAATCTGTATATCCTTCAAGCTTTAATTTTGATCCTCCATATATTAGAAAAATATCTTTAATTCTTCTCAGATACTTAAGAATATTTTTCATAGCTTTTCAATGATCTTCTCCTGGATCAGTCTGATACCTACTGACTATGCCTAATGCATAAGCCACATCAGGTCTGGTACATAGCATGGCATACATAATAGATCCTATTACCGAAGCATAGGGGATGGAATGTAGGGTTTTAGGGTGGGCATGCATAGTGGAAGTATAATAAATTTTTAAATTTAAATTAAAAAATTTTAAATATAAAATCCATAAACCAGCATCTCATTAATGATTAACAATTATATATAACATAAATTCAAAATTAAATTCAAGCTATAGAAGAATACTTGCAGTGTTTAATCCAAATTCTGACAGAACCGCCACCAGACGCACAATTGTTCGCCCTCCAACGGTGATCCACATAGGGCTATGATCAGGACACCAACTCTTTGAGATAATTCTTCCTCCAAAATTCTCACTCTAAGAATTTTTTTGGACATCAGGACCTCAAGACCTTCTTCCTCTTCTCCTAGCCTTCCTATCCCTACCTTTCTTCTCTCCTTGTCTTTCTTAATTCTCTTCCTAGACTCTTGTCCTAAAATCGGACTTGTCCTTACTATTTTGGACTTGTCCTAATAAGAGAAGAAAGGGACTAATTGGACAATAGAGAGAGGATGTTAGAAAAAAAGGAGAAATTGAAAATCTGAATAAATCCAATCCCCCGACGCACACCCCCTTAAATACTTAGCAACGGGTTGCCTTCGAGAATTATTCGCACCCCTTCCACGCACCATCTCGCATCCATCAAAAAATCTCACACCTCCTGATGAATTCTCATACCCATCTGAAAGATTTTGATACATGACAATTATCAAAAAAAAAAATCCAAGAGACACTTCGCGTAGAAGGACTCTTAGGAATATTTTTCCCGATGATTCTCAGATGCATCGTGCAGCTTCCTATGGCATAATTTTTCTCTACCACCCATCAGTGCAATTTTATCCATCCAATGGTCAAAAATGAAGGCACTAATATCAGAATGGTGTGAAAAAAATCTTAGATTAAGAAGTGGCATGACAAATGGGTTAGAGTCTTTCACAAGTTGGACTCTTGTTCAGGCGCATGGATCAAACTGATAGGATTTTCAAATTTGATGAATTTTTAGGTTTGAATTAGAAAGAATTTTAACTTCAAAAAAAATTTTATATTCAAAACTAAGTTAAAAATCACTCAAAAATTTATTTCATCAAGGAACATTGGATAAGCTCGAGGATGAGGCATCCCATCTTATGGGACGTGAAAGCTGTTTCTGTGCACAAAAACTGCACCCACGCATAAAAAAATTTTTGACTCCTGGATACTTAGTTTTCTAGCTCCAAATTTTTTGATGCATATAGCTAAGGGCCAACCCAACTCAAATCTAAAATTAGTTTAAATTAATTTTGCCTTAATTATCCCAATCTGGAATCAATTTCAAACTGGATTTAAAATAGGGAGCTAGCTTTTGCAATATATGCTAGCATGTCAATTTTACAAATATGATCTAATCTAATTAGACCCTTGATCATTTTTTTTTATGTGTGACCCATTGAGTTCCACATCTATCCAGTAATAGATTCGAGTACAAGTTGATTTGATATGATTAGAATTTAATCTAACCGATCTAGATCCAATAGAACTAACCTGATTTCAACAATTAGAACTCTTTCTAATTGGCAATTGAATTAAACTCTTTAATTCAATCAAACCCACAAGACAAGATTGATATCTAGCAATGTATCATATTTATCTAAAAGATATAAAATTTTAGTAGAAATATTAAAAATACCCTTCAGTGAAAAGTTACCATGCAATTTGATCCTGCGATCTCCTTGCACCCCGAATATGACTTTGGATATGGAATAATGTCAAATCCAATATCATACTCATATTTTTCTCAATCTTATATGATGATTCAATTAATAAAATATTAAAAACACTTTTTAATTTTTATTTTACTTTGATCAAAGGCTTCTTGAATCACCAATCGATCAGAGTAAGTAGAATGCGATCTCCTCTTACCAGGAGTGATCGATTCTATGTTGACCAACTCACAACCTCCATACACATTCTACCATATCCAGAACACCCTGTACATGACTAAGTCATGAATGAGTATGAGTCAAAAATATGGATTCATATATATAAGGTTCTATGGTAGTCTCAGGTCAAAGGATTCTATGCATAACTCCCACTATAAGACAACATCTTTTGACGGATAAATAAATTTTATAAGATGTTTCTTAAATCGGATCAATTTAGTGAACTCATTCTCTAATGAGCACTCACTTCTTTATATTAGTGTCTCACACAAGTGGCATATGAGATCAGCCACCCTCTCCATCGAGCATACATAGAAAGTGCTAGTCTATCCAGAACATTGATCCCCTTCTCAATGCTCCTATGACTAGGAATATTCTAAATCAGAGCTTTTAGAATTTTAGATCTCATAGGTATGATCTCATCATAACCCTAAACCCATTATCCTGATTTATGGAGTTCATCATAATCATTACAAAAGTAAGATACAGTATATGATAAAAAATATCTTTTATTATTTAAAAGGTCAATATATGAGTTTGGAAGATTACAAGAAAAACCCATCAAAATACAAATTTCGATTGGCTTGTAGGGCATATTCCTTTCAATCTCCCACTTGCACTAAAGCCAATCACACTTATATTTTATCCCCATACAATCAAGATGATGATCAAACTGCTACTGTGGTAGAGCCTTAGTGAATGGGTCTGCTATGTTATTCTTTGTTTATACTCGTTCAATGATAACATCTTGTCTTTCGATTATTTCAAGAACGAGATAGAAGCATCTTAGAATATGCTTGGATTTATAATGAGAGCTTGATTCCTTTGCTTGAGCAACTGCTCCAGTATTATCACAGTAAAGTGGTACTAGATTCTTAATCTCAGAAATGACACCCAATTCAGTGATGAATTTCTTCATCCAGACAGCTTCCTTGGCGGCTTCACTTGCAGCAATATATTCTGCCTTAGTGGTTGAGTCAGCTATAGTCTGCTGCTTGAAATTTTTCTAACTAACAGCTCCACCATTAAGAGTAAAGACATACCCTGAAGTGGACTTGCTATTATCAGGATCTGATTGAAAACTAGAGTCAGAATAACCTTCTAGTTTTAGTTTAGATCCTTTATATACTAAAAAAATATCTTTAATCCTTCTCAGGTACTTAATAATATTTTTCACTACTTTTCAATGATCCTCTCCTAGATCAGCCTGAAATTTACAAACTATATCTAAAGCATAGGCAACATCAGGCTTAGTACATAGCATAGCATACACGATCGATCCTACTGCCGAAGCATAGGGAATAGAACTCATTCTATTTCTCTCTTCTGATGTTTTAGAAGACATCCTTTTAGAAAGATGTACGCCATGACTCATGGGTAAGTAACCTTTTTTACTCCCATCCTTGCTAAACCTCTTTAGCACTAAGTCTGTGCACCTGGATTGGGACAACCCTAACATCCTTTTAGATCTATCCCTATAGATCTTTATACCCAGTATATAGGATGCTTCACCCAAATCCTTCATGGAAAACTTACTTGATAGCCATATCTTGATCAATTGTAACATTGGGATATCATTCTCAATAAGAAGTATGTCATCCATATATAATACTAAGAAGACAATAGCACTCCCACTAGTCTTCTTGTATACATAAGGTTCATTCATATTTTTGATAAAGTCAAATTCTTTGACTGTAACATCAAATTGGATGTTCCAACTCTTCGAGGTCTGCTTTAATCCATAAATAGATTTTTTAAGCTTACATATCTGATTTGCTCTCTCTTTTGAGACAAATCCTTCTGGCTGAGACATATAAACCTCTTTCTCAAGATAACCATTAAGGAAGGCGGTCTTCACATCCATTTGCCAAATCTAGTAATCATGGTATGCTGCTATAGATTTGAGCATGGCAATAGGTGAAAATGTTTCATCATAATCCATACTCTGTTTTTGCCTGAAATCTTTAGCTACCAATCTAGCTTTATAGGTTTTAGCTTGGCCATCTACTCCAATCTTTTTCTTATAGACTTATTTGCATCCAATAGGGGTCACACCCTCTGGTGTATCAACCATAGTCCATACTTGGTTGGAGTACATGGAGTCCATTTTGAATTTCATAGTATTTAGCCATTTGTCTGAGTTTCTACTCATGATGGCTTCCATATAGGTCAAAGATTTATCATTCTCAATGATGTGGGCTTCATTATTCTTAATAATGAATCCATACCTTATTGGTACATTCTGCACTCTATCCGATCTTCGGAGAGGAGGTATTTTTTATGGTTGTACTTTATTAATGGATATTTTTGGTTGAGGATCATCTTGTGCTTGTATTTGTAGGTCTTGAACTTCTTCAAGTTCAATTTTCTTCCCACTGCCTCTTTCTAGGATAAACTTTTTTTTCATAAAAGTGGCATATTTACTGACAAACACTTTATGTTCATTAGGATGGTAAAAGAGGTATCCTATACTCTTTTTAGGATAGCCTACAAACAAATATTTATCTGTAGGAACCAGATCTAGGGTTTCAGGGTTAGATCTTGAAACTTTTTCAAGATCATACAGCGGAAGACTAAAATAAATCAAAATTTATTTTCTAAGATCAGAAAATCCCTAGATCTAAGATCCTATTACATGATTATTACATAGCATTAAATCAAAAATTAAAATATATATAAATATAGTATGAACTACATGTTGATCATATCAACATGTTTCTATACTAGCTACATCTAATGTATGTATTAAATAATAGATCAGATCTATTACCTTGCAAGTTAGATGCTCTAACCTCGCTGATCCGGCTTAAGGATGATGTTGCAAGCCGCACACGTCCGGCCTCTAGGAGTCGTCCACACGAGCCCACGAATCTCGATCAGAAGTCCTGCTTCAGGAAATCAGCACAGTATGCTAGTACTGCGCTGATCCTTCTTTGATGGTTGATCAGGTGCCTTCTTCTTCTTGATTTGGACTCTTCCAAAGATGGAAAGTAGAAGGAGGAGTTTTAGATCTGAGACGCTCTCAGGAAACTCAAGATGGAAGGAGGAAAGATATGAAAATAAAAACCCTAGAAGAAGACCCTCTTCTTCTTCACGTTTTTCTCTCTAGACACCCAAACTTTCATCTTTTATATCTCCACGACCCAAAGGTATTTCTCTCTGATTTTTGGATGGCAGAAAGGTTCTCAAATATCTATCTCTCCTTAAATTTCACAAAGAAACTCATCTTATATAAGAGATATGATAGAGTCCTTGTCTAGGTCAAACACCTAGTCAAGGCTTATCCAAACATGGCAAGTTAAGGGACGCCCAACTCTTGAGCACCTCCTCCATATTTTCGTGCATGGATCACAGAAAAGGGTGTACAATGTAAACCCTAAAAGCCAAAAAATTCCAAAAAAAATTTGGATAAATTCGGTGCAAAATTGAAAGAGTTTTGGATTTCTAAAACTCTATCTCATAGAATTCGAAATCCAAACTTATTCCTTTTAGATTTGATCCAAATCACCTTCCATGTAAGAAAGAAGAGAGGAGACCTTTTGTGAACGTGGGAGAGATCTGGAAGAGGGCTTTTGTCGCACAAAATAAGTGGAGATTGGCGTTGAATAAGAGAGAGGGCGTGGAGAAGGTTTATGTGGCGCAAGGTGGAATCCTAGTCCTACTAGGATTCTGTCTCATAACTTGTTTTAATTTGGTTTCCCAAACCAAATCAAATCAAAATTAGATCAACCCAATTAAAATAGGTCTTAACCCAATTAAGAACCTAATTTAATCAGATTAAATTAGATTTAAATCTGATTTAATTTTCTAATCAAATTAGAAATTAGATTGACCCAAGTCCTAGTTGAACTAGGACTAGTCTTTCCTTGCACTTGGCTTATCCAATAAACCAATTGGACTTGATCCAATCAAGCCCAAAATAAATCTAATTAAATCATATTTAATTAGACTTAATCTCAGCCCATTGGCTTAATCAAATTAAGCCAATTAGCAATCGAATTGCTAATCGATCCTCCTGCAACACTTGCACTGGGTTAAATGTCAATCGTATTGATCATTTAACCCTAGAATGATTCTTAATCGTTGATCAACCATCTGATCGGATCATGAACTCTAATGTGTGTGACCTCATAGGTCCGAACCTAAGCCGGTAGCATAGGAACAAATTTCTATACCAATCGAAGTGACCATCTAGCAATGGTACCCGACGACCGGATAGGTCGAATGTGTAGAACAACATCCTTAGAACCCATGCGGATATAGTTTTCATATAATTCATCCCCTTGACCAAAATGATCATAGGACACCCCAGAGTTCAACTGTCAACTCTGATCAGGTTGTCCACATTGTATTTCAAAATATCAAATCCATCTGATGGATTACCCTGGCCAAGGTTTTGCTAAATTGAAATACAGCGACTCATTCTTCTCCAACTCTTGGAGTGGTCAATCCCATCTCGATCACACTCTGACTTCGCAAGTACTTGACTGTGCCCAGAAGCCTTCCTCCCTGAATTAGAAATTCAGTTAGTCCAGTACCAAAGCACAGTGAGTTGCTTGCAAGTCACTGAGGTGATCTCAAGTCTAAGGGACACTTATACCTATATCCCATCAGAGACATTCTCGACAGCAGAATGCTCTGGAGTTGGTCACGTTCAATGACGATGTACCCTTACATCTCACCTGTATGCCATACCAGTGTCTCCACACTCTTTGGTTAAGAGGACAACCAACCCATATGGCCTACAGCGACCTATGCTCGATAGAAGCTGTCGTCCTTATTAACAGCCTATCATTTGGTCGTGAACAGTTTTAAGGACTAATCGATAAATCCTCTCTTTATCGAACCTAAATAGTCCTAAGGACTTCATCATAACAACGGAGTTCATTAGAAGATGAAAGCTTATGATGAAGATGCCAAATATATTTTATTTATTAACAAATCAATTACAATACTTGGTTGCTCAACTGTCAACAGCTTGACGATTGGCTTTTTGGGACACATTTCCCAACAACTCCCACTTGTCCTAAAGCCACTCGGCACAGTATCTAATACCCATCTTCGACTTGTGTTGTCGAACTCCTTTATTGCCAGGGCTTTAGTGAAGGGGTCGGCTAGGTTCTCCTTTCAGTCGATCTTCTGAAGGTCGACGTCACCTCGATCCACGATCTCTCGGATCAGGTGGAAGCGGTGCAAGATGTGCTTCATCCGCTGATGTGCTTTGGGTTCCTTCACCTGAGCTATGGTACCAGTGCTGTCGCAGTAGAGCAGGACTGGACCATCGAAGGAGGATGCTACTCCGAGCTCATTGATGAATTTCCTCAGCCACACAGCTTCCTTCGCGGCATCCGATGCTGCGATGTACTCCGCTTCACAAACAGAGTCCGCCACAGTATGCTGCTTGGAACTCTTCCAGCAGATGGCTCCACCATTCAGAGTAAAGATATAACCCGACACACTCCTGCTGTCATCATGGTCAGATTGAAAGCTGGAGTCTGTGAACCCCACAAGTTTCAGATCTGACTCGCCATAAACCAACCATTGGTCCTTAGTATTTCTCAAATACTTAAGGATGGCTTTAACCACTTTCCAGTGTTTTCTCCAGGATCAGATTGGTATCTACTCACTACTCCTAGTGAGTATGCCACATCTGGTCTTGTACATGTCATGGCGTACATGATAGATCCCACGGCTGAAGCATATGGGACTCTACTCATACGCTCTCTCTCTTCAGGAGTTATCGGACAATCCTTCTTAGAGAGAGAAATTCCTTGGCCTATCGGTAGATAGCCCTTCTTGGAATTCTCCATGCTGAACCTCTTCAGCACAGTGTCTATGTACATGGACTGGATAACCCAAGCATCCTTTTAGATCTATCCCTATAGATCTTCATCCCTAGGATGTAGGATGCTTCACCCAAGTCCTTCATGGAGAACTGTGATGACAACCAAACTTTTATTCCTGTAGTGCGGGGATGTCATTCCCGATTAAGAGAATGTCATCCACGTACAAGACAAGGAATACCACAACTGGACCATTTGCCCATTTATAGATGCAGGGCTCTTCTCCATTCTTAATGAAGCCATACGTTTTGATCACCTTATCAAAATGCATGTTCCAACTCCGAGAAGCTTGCTTCAATCCATAAATGGATCTCTGAAGCTTGCACACCTTGGACTCATCTGTGGATGTAAACCCTCAGGTTGTATCATATACACCTCTTCAGTCAGCTCTCCATTCAGAAAAGCTGTCTTTACATCCATCTGCCAGATCTCATAATCCAGATGGGCAGCTATTGCAAGTATTATCCGAATAGATTTGAGCATTGCCACAGGGGAAAACATCTCGTCATAGTCAATACCATAACGTTGACGATACCCCTTGGCAACCAGACGGGCTTTATAGGTCTCCACCTTTCCGTCTGCGCCCCTCTTCCTTTTGAAGACCCATTTACACCCAATGGGTTTAACCCCTTCAGGTGGGTCAACCAATGTCCATACATCGTTGACCTTCATGGACTCCATTTCGGATTTCATGGCTTCAAGCCATTTCTCAGAATCAGGTCTCTGCATAGCATCCATATAGGTGATCGGATCCTCATTATTCTCATCAAGTTCGATGGGATCACCGTCCCGGACCAAGAAACCGTAGTATCTGTCCGGCTGACGTGGTACTCTACCGGATCGCCTTAATGGTGCAGGTATATTGGGCTCCGGATCTGATCTAATCATATCCGACTCAGGTTCAGCTATTGGTGTCGGTCCTTCTACCTGTTGAACTTCATCAAGTTCAACCTTAGAGGCAACGGTTCCTTCACCAAGGAACTCCTTTTCTAAAAAGATTGCCTTAAGGCTGACGAACACCTTTTGTTCATCAGCATGGTAGAAAAAATATCCTTTTGTCTCTTTGGGGTACCCTATGAATGAGCATTTGTCAGATCTAGGTCCAAGTTTGTCTGTGACTAATCGTTTGACATAGGCCGGGCACCCCCAGACCCTAAGGTGTGAAAGTGCTGGCTTACGTCCCGTCCATATCTCATATGGAGTCTTAATTACAGACTTACTTGGAACCCTATTTAATAGATAACAAGCCGATTCGAGTGCATATCCCCAGAAGGATATCGGCAAGCTAGCAAAACCCATCATGGATCGGACCATGTCTAACAGAGTCCGATTCCTCCTTTCAGACACACCATTATGCTGTGGTGTTCCTGGAGGAGTCCATTGGGAGAGAATCCCATTCTCTCCTAGATATGTGAGAAATTCACTAGAAAGGTATTCTCCTCCTCGATCAGATCGAAGAGTTTTAATACTCTTCCCAGTTTGTTTTTCTACTTCACTTCGGAATCGTTTGAACATTTCAAATGAATCCGACTTATGTTTCATCAGATAGAGATATCCATATCGGGATAGGTCATCCGTGAAAGTTATGAAGTAGAAATATCCACCTCTAGCACTGGTGCTCATGGGTCCGCATACATCAGTATGTACTAGGCCCAAGAGCTCAGTAGCTCTCTCACCTTTTCCAGTAAAAGGTGACTTGGTCATTTTACCAAGAAGACAGGACTCACAGGTTGGAAGTGATTCACAATCACTTACTTCGAGGATTCCTCTTGAGTCAACCTGTTTATTCTGTTCTTGTTTATATGACCTAGCCTACAGTGCCATAAGTAGATATCTGACACACTATCTAATCTAGGTGCTTGCCAGTTGAATAGACTACATTAACAGGTTGTGATAACATATACACACCATTGTTCAAATGTCCACAAAAAATAGTAACACCATTCTCAATGATATTACAAATTTGTTTCTTTATTGAAATTTCATAATTATTTTTGGCCAGAAGGCCTACAGAAATGACATTTAAAAAGAAACTGGGACAGAAATGACAATCATTAAGAACAACGATATGGGATTCAAATACAAGTTTCAAGATTCCTAATGCTAGAACTGGAACTGGTCTTCCATCTCCAACGTTAGGAACCTCTCGCCTTGCTCGAATCTCCTACTGACCTGCAACCCCTGCAACGAATTGCAAATATGGTAAGGGCTACCGGTATCCAATACCCAGTCAGTTATATCACAAATAGAGAAATTGCAAGGAGTTATCATATAAATACCTTGCCCAGCAACAACTTGCTGCTTTCTCTGCCTGTTCGGGTCTAGGGAGGCAATGTACTGGGGACAGTTCCTCTTCCAGTGCCCCCGCTTCTTGCAAAAGAAGCATTCAGCTTGACTCTTATCGGGTTTGATCTTTTTGGTCTGACACTGCACAGTTGTCCTAGCCTGAACTTGCACCTTCTTTACTTTCTTCTTCTTGTTCTTCTTCCCTTTCTAAAGGGTCGAGAACCAGAAGATGAACCTCCCACTAAGTTCACCGACTCCTTAGGAGTTGGTGATCTTTCTCAAAGTTCTGAAGTAACCCCAGTAATCCATGGTAGTTTACTTCAGGCTTTGTCATTCTATAATGAGTGAGGAATGGGAGATAAGACTTGGGCAGCGAGTTCAGTATTGCATCTTTCCCAAGCTGCTCATGCAAGGGAAAGTCGAGCTTGCTCAATCGTTCCATCAGCTCGATCATGTACAATACATGATCAGTGACAGAGGCACCATCCCGTATTTTGGCGTTGAAGATGGCACAACTAGTCTTGTGCCTCTCCACGTCATCGGGTGTGCCAAAGGCATCCTCCAACACTTGAAGCATGTCCTTTGGCTGAGCCGTCTCGAATCTGCGATTGAACTCGTCGCTCATGATAGCAGCTAGCATGATACAGCGCACCGTGGTCCGGTCACTGAGCCACTTCTGGTAAGTGTCTCTGACTGTTCCACGTGCATTGACAGCTGGCTCCTCAGGTGCAGGATCCATTATCACATATAGGATCCGTTCATGCTCCAGGACTATCTTCAACTTTCGGTACCAGCTACCGAAATTGGGTCCCACCAACTTATCATTGTCCAACAATGATCGGAGCGATAGGGAAGTGGCCATATCTGCACAAAAGAAAACCATAACCTAATTAGTAATTGATTCATTAAACCTAAAGATTTGGACTTTAATCAAAAGGTTTCTCCCACTATTTTATTCGAATTGGTAGCCTCTACCTTCAATTCGAGGAATTACCCTAATTCCTTAGCGGGTACTAGAATCCACTTAGACTGCACACAAGCCCAACTTTGGTTGGCCAACCCATGTACATCTAAGGGTAGGTTCATAACCAATTGTTTCTCTAAACAATTTCTAGTAATTTTAATTTTGCCCCAGAAACCTAATCAGTAGGCTTTGGCCTCCACTGTAAGGATCCAGTTAGGTCCAACCATTAACATGATCATACTTGGTGTATCTAACCAACGAATGATTAAGCCCAACTTTGGTTGGCTCACCTAACCACCATTAGAGAGACACTTCCAAGTCGTCATATGATGAGTGATAATTCCATTAGTCAACAAGCACCAGGCCTTTGGGTCTGCAATGATTATTAGTTCATGGACTCATTATCAAACACCTTAATGGGAGGCTATGACTCAGTTATCTCCATAACTTTATCATTTTAAGGATCTAATAATTTTAGAAGATTTAAATAATATAGAGGATGAGGTCAGATGAACCAGCTTATCATGATCCTCCCACTGACTTCACCAAGTCAGCTTAAGGGAGACCATTAAAAGGGCTGGTCTAGGAGCACCTAAATCAGTCACACTGATTTACCTAGCTGACATGGGTCAGCTCGAATAGTCAAGTGATCCGATCAAAACATAATTTCACCAAGAGGCCAGGTAAGTTCGATCAGTGGGAGGGTCTGCCAAAGCTTGCCTTAGACACCATCATGAATGGCCAGGTAAGCGGGCTCCCAATTAAAAACCACCGGTCTGGTTTACCTTAGACACCAACTGGTTTAATTAGTTTCGATTAGATCAACCTAACAGTTCGTGCTAGACCGCTTAGCCAAGAATCAAGTCCATTTGGTTCTCGTTAAAGACATGGACTTGACCAACTACAACTATTGTAATTGATCTAGAGAATCCTTGACCTAATCTAAGACAACAATTGATTAGATTTAGTCAATTCTCTAATTAAGTCCATCTTTAATCTAACCATAGGTCTAACCCAATTAATGGACCTAATTCCCACTAACCCATTAACCCAATGTGTTATGATTTGTGTCTTAGGTTCTTCAATTCACAATCCTAGAACTAATCAAACAACTTCTTAATTAAGTTTTGGGCTGAGGGTTGGGTTTGGCTTTTCAAAAAATCATTTTCATATTTGTAAAAAATTTTACAATATGATTCTACAATCATATTGCATGTTTGATTCATAATCAAGATGCAAGTGAAATAAACATGAAACTACTTTAGATCTAATCTAAACAGGTTCATGTAATTGAAATAATTTCAACTTTAAATAATTTCTTTGCATAAAAATTATTAACAAAGAGATTTTATTTAGATTTAAAATTTTTAAATCTAATAAATCATAAATTTAATCTAGATCATATCTAACAAATTTATGATTAAAGATAGATCTACACAAACTAGGACAACCTTTGCACTGTAAGGGGTAAACCTTACAGCAGGACAACCTTGCTGTTTGTGATTGATCTAAAATTTTAATTTCAGATTTAATAATCAGATTATAAATTAGATCTAATCTAAAAATAATCTAAGCATGTATAAATAATCATGTAATAAAGAACCTAGGCTCTGATACCAATTGTGGAACCAGATCTAGGGTTTCAGGGTTAGATCTTGAAACTTTTTCAAGATCATACAGCGGAAGACTAAAATAAATCAAAATTTATTTTCTAAGATCAGAAAATCCCTAGATCTAAGATCCTATTACATGATTATTACATAGCATTAAATTAAAAATTAAAATATATACAAATATAGTATGAACTACATGTTGATCATATCAACATGTTTCTATACTAGCTACATCTAATGTATGTATTAAATAATAGATCAGATCTATTACCTTGCAAGTTAGACGCTCTAACCTCGCTGATCCGGGCTTAAGGATGATGTTGCAAGCCGCACACGCATCCGGCCTCTAGGAGTCGTCCACACGAGCCCACGAATCTCGATCAGAAGTCCTGCTTCAGGAAATCAGCACAGTATGCTAGTACTGCGCTGATCCTTCTTTGATGGTTGATCAGGTGCCTCCTTCTTCTTGATTTGGACTCTTCCAAAGATGGAAAGTAGAAGGAGGAGTTTCAGATCTGAGACGCTCTCAGGAAACTCAAGATGGAAGGAGGAAAGATATGAAAATAAAAACCCTAGAAGAAGACCCTCTTCTTCTTCACGTTTTTCTCTCTAGACACCCAAACTTGTGTCTTTTATATCTCTACAACCCAAAGGTATTTCTCTTTGATTTTTGGATGGAAGAAAGACTCTCAAAAACTATCTTCCCTTAAAATTTCATGAAGAAACTCATCTTATATAGAGAGATATGATAGAGTCCTTGTCTAGGTCAAACACCTAGTCAAGGCTTATCCAAACATGGCAAGTAAAGGGACGCCCAACTCTTGAGCACCTCCTTCATATTTTCGTGGATGGATCAATAGAAAAGGGTGCACAATATAAACCCTAAAAGCCATAAAAATTCCAAAAAAAATTTGGATAAATTCGGTGCAAAATTGAAAGAGTTTTGGATTTCTAAAACTCTATCTCATAGAATTCGAAATCCAAACTTATTCCTTTTAGATTTGATCCAAATCACCTTCCATGTAAGAAAGAAGAGAGGAGACCTTTTGTGAACGTGGGAGAGATCTGGGAGAGGGCTTTTGTCGCACAAAATAAGTAGAGATTGGCATTGAATAAGAGAGAGGGCGTGGAGAAGGTTTATGTGGCGCAAGGTGGAATCCTAGTCCTACTAGGATTCTGTCTCATAACTTGTTTTAATTTGGTTTCTCAAACCAAATCAAATCAAAATTAGATCAACCCAATTAAAATAGGTCTTAACCTAATTAAGAACCTAATTTAATCAGATTAAATTAGATTTAAATCTGATTTAATTTTCTAATCAAATTAGAAATTAGATTGACCCAAGTCCTAGTTGAACTAGGACTAGTCTTTCCTTGCACTTGGCTTATCCAATAAACCAATTGGACTTGATCCAATCAAGCCCAAATAAAGTATAATTAAATCATATTTAATTAGACTTAATCTCAGCCCATTGGCTTAATCAAATTAAGCTAATTAGCAATCGAATTGCTAATCGATCCTCCTGCAACACTTGCACTGGGTTAAATATCAATCGTATTGATCATCTAACCCTAGAACGATTCTTAATCGTTGATCAACCATCCGATCGGATCATGAACTCTAATGTGTGTGACCTCATAGGTCCGAACCTAAGCCGGTAGTATAGAAACAAATTCCTATACCAATCGAAGTGACCATCTAGCAATGATACCCGACGGCCGGATAGGTCGAATGTGTAGAACAACATCCTTAGAACCCATGCGGATATAGTTTTCATATAATTCATCCCCTTGACCAAAATGATCATAGGACACCCCAGAGCTCAACTGTCAACTCTGATCAGGTTGTCCACATTGTATTTCAAAATATCAAATCCATCTGATGGATTACCCTGGCCAAGGTTTTGCTAAATTGAAATACAGTGACTCATTCTTCTCCAACTCTTGGAGTGGTCAATCCCATCTCGATCATACTCTGACTTCGCAAGTACTTGACTGTGCCCAGAAGCCTTCCGTCCCTGAATTAGAAATTCAGTTAGTCCAGTACCAAAGCACAGTGAGTTGCTTGCAAGTCACTGAGGTGATCTCAAGTCTAAGGGACACTTATACCTATATCCCATCAGAGATATTCTCGACAGCAGAATGCTCTGGAGTTGGTCACGTTCAATGACGATGTACCCTTATATCTCACCTGTATGCCATACCAGTGTCTCCACACTCTTTGGTTAAGAGGACAACCAACCCATATGGCCTACAGCGACCTATGCTCGATAGAAGCTGTCGTCCTTATTAACAGCCTATCATTTGGTCGTGAACAGTTTTAAGGACTAATCGATAAATCCTCTCTTTATCGAACCTAAATAGTCCTAAGGACTTCATCATAACAACAGAGTTCATTAGAAGATGAAAGCTTATGATGAAGATGCCAAATATATTTTATTTATTAACAAATCAATTACAATACTTGGTTGCTCAACCATCAACAGCTTGACGATTGGCTTTTTGGGACACATTTCCCAACATAATCTCTATCTCAAAACTCTATAAAAATTTTTGTTCGAGCACTCCATTCTTGTTGAGGCAGAGAACTGACTTGAGCATCAGAGGGTCTTGCCGGAGTACCTCTAACTCTAGTTTAGACTTCCTTTGCAGGTCCTGGTGGTGATCGTGACTCCCTCGACTCCAGCTTCTCCGACGCCGGCAGATTTTTGCTCCAACAGGATTGGCGCTAGAGGAAGGGCTGCTATCTTCGCAGTACCCTTATTCTTAAAGGAGCGCTCAATGGGACTGCCTCTGGTCATCTTCTCTGACATC